>NC_053153.1:74287690-74591448 GCF_016808335.1 Panicum virgatum
GTCCGGAATCCTGTTCCCCCAGCAGCGGCCTGGGCCGATCCTCAGTTGGGATGGGTCCGGAGACACCACGTGTCCCGGAAAAGGCAGGAACCCGTGCGCAAGCAGTCGGGGCTCCGGACCTCCCCGAGGAGACCGGACCCCCGCAGGGTCCCGGACCCCTCATGGGGTCCCGGACCCCCTGTATAATAACCGGACCCCTCGCTAAGGGAAGAGATCGACGCCCCGCGTCGGGGTGGTCCGGGGCCGCCACGTGTCTGCAAGACATGGCCGTTTGGGTTTCCATACCAACGTTCACCCACCATTGCATTTATTGCAGTAGGTGAACGTCTGCATTGATATGACAGAAGCTGAGGCGTTTCATTGACCAGGGGATATTATTGATCGCGTATTACCAAGGCAGTGGAGCCGCTGGCGCCGCCCATACTGCGTCTACCAGATGGATACGACGGCTCAGCTTCGCCCATTATGACGCTACATAATAGCCTCAGCAGGCCACGCCGCAAGCTACGCTACTCCAACAGGCGCCTAGTTGACGGGACAAGAAAAGACCCCCCCTGAGTCAGGAGAGCAGCAGTAAAGATTCGCTACCACTGTAGCCACAGTCACGTTGGGCCCACCTGTCGGGGCATCAACGCCCTATGTATCCGCTCCCCCTTGATCTATAAAAGGGGGGGACGCCGCTAGAAAACCTCAGGCTGAGCAAGAGCCAAGGCCAGCAGAGGATAGGTTCATACACACAACCAAGAACGATACATCTCACAGTGGACGTAGGGTATTACGCTCCGGCGGCCCGAACCACTCTAAATCGTGTGTTCTTGAGTCCTTATCCCAGCGTAGATTCAGCCTCATCGCCTAGTTCTTCCCCGAGTACTCCCTCACTGGGAATAGGCGGGTGCGTTCCGCCACCCGGCTGTGGGTACCCCTAGAATCCCCACCACAGACTTGCTGAGTATTAGTTGCTCAGGGCTTTGTTGAACAATTATTTCAGGACCCGCACATGTGGATTACTGTCTGTGCTGCGCCAAGTTCGTTCGCATGGACGCGGAGAGCTGGAACGTCGAGGACCCGGACGCGTAGTTTCAGAAGTTCGGAATTGCACACTTGTGGGCTGAGCGTGTAATTCATCTTGGCAAATATGTATATAGTCGTTAGTTCAAGTTGTCAGGCTTGTAGGATCAAGAACACCGACTAGAGGGGGGTGAATAGGCGGTTTAAAATCTAAAGCCAACAACACTAGAGAAATTTAATTAGTGACAAAGGAAAGCCCTATGTCATGCTATAACTATCTGTCTATCTCTAGAAGGGTTTGCAACCTAGGGTGACAAGATACAAATCAAGCTCTGGTAAAGTAAATTGCTCAAAGTAAAAGCAAGAATTAAAGTGAGCAAGAGAAATAACCAAGCTTGACACAAGAATTTATCCCGTGGTGTCGATGACTTTCCGGTCACCCCTAATCCACGTTGAGGTGGATTCCAAGAATCAACCGCTCCTCTATTAAGAACCTCTTGATCTTGAGCCGGCTTGAATCAAGGAACCGCTCCACACCTCGATTCCACTAGAGTTGCTCTTCACCACTCCGGTGAGGTGAGCACAAGACCTCTCACAACCAAAATCGGGGCTCCTCAACAATCTCCTTGGAGGAGCTCCACGAAATCCTCTTCTCCAAGCCGTCTAGGGAGCGGCAACTCCCAAGAGTAACAAGTCGATGACGCTTGCTTAAAGTTTCCCTAGTGCCACAAAGCTCCAACTCTTGATGCAATGCACTAGGAAGCTCTCACACCCTCAAGAATACAATCTCTAAGCAAGTGTATGTGAGGGAGGGATGCCTTAGCTCTAAGATGTCAAGTATGCAGTCCAAAAGACCAAGAGAGGCACCCAATGGCCGGGCATTGGGTATATATAGACATCCATCCAAAAACTAGCCGTTACACTCTTTTCTGCGAAGTCGCGGACCGTCCGCGTTTCAAAAACCGGACCGTCCGCCGTTATAAACCAGTGAGTCAGAGTGCATTTAATGCGTGTCAGAACTAGCCGTTAAACCCCGGCGGACCGTCCGTGCCCCAGGGGCGGACTGTCCGCAGTTAAGAGATCTGACTCACCAGAGACAAACAAGCTCTCTGGTACAAAATCGAATTAGCATGCGGACCGTCCGCTCCCCAAGGGCGGACCGTCCGCTCCCCAAGGGCGGACCGTCCGCAGTTCACTTTTCAGCCCAAACCAGAGAAACAACCTCTCTGGTACAAATCTAATATTAGCCGGCGGACCGTCCGCGCCCCATGAATGGACTGTCCGCCGTTCAACTTTGAAGCCCACCAAAGAGACACCCTTTCTGGTACAATTTTGAAATAGTGTGGCGGACCGTCCGCCCACCTGGGCCGGACCGTCCGCGAGCCCACCAGAGACTTTGCAAGCTCTCTGGAACGGGTGCGGACTGTCCGCCCCTCAGGTGCGGACTGTCCGCCGTTACTCAGTCAGCACTCAAACTTAGTCTTTTTCAAATCTTTTCAAAAACGCCGTTAGCCCTCATGCATGCAACTAGACATTTTGAGCAAAATGGCACTAAATACCCGTCAAGCATGAGGACACAACCCCTCTTGATAGTACGACTATCTATCCTACAAATCCGGTCACTTTTCATCCACTAAACGTTTTGTGACCGGTAAAATACAAAAGCCCTATTTTACTTTTGCCTTGAACCCGAGCTTTGCTCATCATCTCCAAAACTCCATACGTTCACAATCAAATCTCTTTCATTCGTGGATCAACCTATACTCATTATCTCAAATGAAATCGTTAATCCACAAACCGTTGTCATTAATTACCAAAACTCGAATTAGGAGCCTAGATGCTTTCAAGGCTTTGTTTCAAATGGCAGTTGAACTGGAAAACTTAAGTAAGGGTTGGAACTTGGTTTGTAAAACTTGTTATGTCGTACTCAGTCTGTAAAGAGTTATGTTGACTGTCGTATTTGTACCATTCGAGACTACTTTCGTGTAGGACTACCGGTGTTGTTTCGATCGGGTCGTGGGTTAAAACAGACTGTCAAATTACATTTAATGAAGCTAATAAGCCTAATTATTCATTAATGACCGTCATGCTTAATTAAACTGGTTTAATTTGACGGTTCTGTCACAACCACCACCAATGGCCGTGCACTCACCGACCCGCTAAGCCCGCCCGCCTGCCCATTGAGACGAGATCCGCTCCGGGTCGGCAGCGAGAGGGATCGTCGGAGGCCGGACCATGCAGGTGACTGCCTCCGACCATGCAGGTGACTGACTACCGGGGCTCAACCTCCTCACCTTTCCCTTCTCCTTCGGGCGCTCGCTGCTCTCGCTACGTAGGGACATCACCATCATGCCGTTGGGTGAGGACAATTAGGATTGCAGCAGACTGTAGTAGGTGGATCAGTTTTGCTGGACTTTTCTGGTGCAATATCATTAGAAGACGACACAAATGACTATCTTAGCTTGCTAACACCCATGTTGTTGCTATTTGTGGTTGTGACTAGGGGTGGTAATGCCGTAATGGATCACGATCCTAACGCTCTCTTCATAATTCTAGTTGGCCTTTAATTTTTTTAGCTCAAAATTGAATAAAATTAGAGCCCGGCCCTTAGATTATCTAAACAAAAAATTAAGGCCCTTTACCACCTCTAGTTGTGCCATAGGGGTCTAGTGTTTCTATGATTGTACCACAAAAGTTGCCTTTTGTGCTTGGGCTTGATGTTAGTTTAGATCTAGTTTAGCTAGATTGTTGTCGAGGCTTTAGCTCTTATTCCTCAAACTAACCAACCAAGTGATTGGGTTTCGTCTCATTTTTCCAAAAATGAGATCTTTAATCTGTGATTTGCCACACTATTTGAATATAATTCGGGTGGGATGCTCTCTAATATTAAAAAAAAATAGTTCGAGCCCAGGTAGCGTTTTGTTATCTTATTCTCGAGTGAAACTTGGTAACCTGGTAATACTTTGGTGTCATCCAACATAAACAAATGTTGTAAATGTTGTTTGTCTATTAAGGCGGGGCCTCGTTGCCCTAAAACTTTAAAAAAGTATGTTATATTTTCCTATAAACTGATTCATGTCATATACCACTGCTTTAGATCCACGTCAATTCATTTATTTCACAATAACTGTGTACTACACAAATAAAAAATAGTAAATGGGGTTCCGTTACATTTCCGCACTAGAAAAAAAAACAGAGGACTCTCATCGGGCTCGATTTGCTCCAATCGCACGGTTTGCAGGCCCAACAACCACGGTTTAGACACACAGCCCAGCAGCCGCCCGAAGCACCGCACCGTCCATGCCTGATGCTCCATGGCGCAGAGAACCAGATCACCGCAGTGTCCATGGCGCTCCGTTCAAAACCCTAAACGAGAAATCGAACGCGTCGGCGACCATGGAGGCGTCTCCGTCCTCTCCCCCTGCCCTCGGCGCCACAACCGCAGCCACCGCTGGAGTTGGTGGTCGGAGCTCGAATCCCCTACTGCCGTCTCCTGATCTCACCGACTTCTTCGGAAAGTGCTCCCTTTTTCTCCGCTGCACATGTTTCGGATCACCAGCTTCCCCGAGTTATGCTTTTGTCTTGGGAATTCAAAGGATCTCTTGTAGTAATTTCAGCGAAAACCAGACAATGAGATTGGGGGGTGGGGGCTACGATACACTGTGAAATGGAGGGTTCTCGGCTGAACATTAAGGTTTCGATCTGGTTAATGTTACATGGTGATTCAATAGGATTAGGTTCTTTCCTGCGGTAGACGATCAGTAAAGGAATAGATCATTTGTTCTTCTATTTGTTTGGTTTATATTGGGAGGTTATGTTGTGAGGAATGCTTTTACGAACAAAACCTCCTTTAAGCTTTTGATGTGACAATTGAATGTAGCATATCAGTTCAGCTCACTCTTTTAATTCAATGATAACTATGTGTTTTTTGCGGGGATTATCATTCTCAAAAGTAAGGATGAAGGGGTGATAATTTTCCATTTACTGCCATTCTACAACAAAAAAGTAAACTGCACGATGGGTGCTGCATGCATTAGTTTTAGTTTTCAGTGTCACTTGCACTTTCCAAAACATGCGTTGAAACACTACCTTCCCTGTTTATGCTTCTCTCTCCCAACCGTTGGATTGGTGGGAAGATTCAGCTTAGACCCAACATTGCAAATTTGGGTGATGACAAGGTACAATGGGAAATTGAGGATTTTCATGGGGTGAGGTTGTGATAAGATTCAGCTAAGACCATTATTGTAAATTTGGGTGATGGCAAGGCACAGTGGGAAATTGAGGGTTTCATGGTGTGAGGTTGGGGCATAAGTGCCTAGGATTTTGAACCGGTAGTGGTGACTGACTGAACTAGGCTCATTTCCTCTAATAGGGTATTATTGATGCAAAAGAGATTACTTGTGGATCTTTTGTTACGTTCTATTTTGCATTGGGTGGTTATTCAGTCAAATGCTCTTCAACAATTACATAGAAGATTTCTGTTTTGATATTGGATTATCTATTTCATTCTTGAACGATGAGGACAAAATTGCCTATATTTTCCATTATTAGTTTTATCAGACATAGACATTCTACAAAGTAGATGACGCAATGGCGTTTTGCATTTGTATTAGTTATCAGGAAGCATAACATGCACTTTCCAAGATATGCACTGAAATAGTACTGAAATAAAACTTATGATGCAGTATGGAGGGAATTTGTATGGGGAGGAATTGCAGGTGCATTTGGGGAAGGCATGATGCATCCAGTTGACACTCTGAAAACAAGGCTTCAGAGTCAGGCTATAATGACAGGGGCTAAGGTGGGAGATTGTTTCAACTTTTATTCATGTATAAACTTGAAGACAGATAATTATAGTGCACGATTTCGATACATGAGTGCCTTTCTTCATCTGTTCCTAACAGGCTCAGAAGAATATATTCCAGATGGTTAGGACAGTTTGGGCTTCTGATGGTCTGAGAGGTCAGTGAATGTTAAAATGGAATCAAGAGTAGCTAGAGGAAATCCGCTAGTTTTAAATCCAACTAAAATTTTTAAATATCATAGCTAGTGAGCCCTGAGCTGCCTCTGAAACTGCAAAAAAAGCAGACTCTTCCACACTCTCAAGTGTCAATATAATCTCGATAAACATTGCTCATTGACCTAATTTCAGGTTTTTACAGAGGAATCAGCCCAGGTGTTACTGGATCACTTGCAACTGGTGCAACATATTTCGGTGTTATTGAATCAACTAAGACATGGTTGGAGAATGCTAATCCTAATCTAAGTGGGCACTGGTCACATTTTATTGCTGGAGCAATTGGTAATCACTTTCGTTTTCATTTATCTGTATTTACTTTTTAAAAATCTTTGTGGTGCTGCATAATATAGTCAAATTTATACTTGGTTTTTACCAAACATGGGAATTTTAAGTCCACACTAGAAAACCTTTCTGGCATCCTCTTTTATCGGTCATAATACTTTGTTGGTGCAGTTTCTGTTGGAATGCATGATGTCAAAAGATAATTCCCTATGCTGCTTCCTTGATACCACATGTATGTTTCATTTGTGATTCCAGGTGATACACTTGGATCCTTTGTATATGTGCCTTGTGAAGTCATGAAACAAAGAATGCAAGTCCAAGGCACCCAAAAATCTTGGGCATCAGCTGCAGCTAAAGGAAGTATTTCTCAAACTCATGGGACTCAGATGTATGGGTACTACAACGGAATGCTCCATGCTGGTTGTTCTATCTGGAGAGAGCATGGTTTGAAGGGGCTTTATGCAGGGTATTGACTCTGACTCTTGTTGGTACCTGCCTATCATTATCAATAGATAGTGCCTTTCATATGGTTTTTTTATTGGATGACCTGAAGTCACGTCAAAAGAAGTAGCCTAGTCCTACCATACCTTTTATATTTGATATCGCACAAGTATATCCTTAGCTCTGTTCCTTTTGCAACCTTTAAAGGTTATCTCTATTTTAGGCCAGAAAGAAATTCTTACCATACGAAAAGTTGTTTATGTGCATGTTACGATGTTTAAGTGTATTTGTGTTGATGGAACAGACACCTTTAAATATCTGTCAATTTGTTTGTGAAAAAAAACTGATACTAATATTCTTATCATGATAGTCTAATTGTCACACTTGAGTTTTGTTTCAACAGGCCTATGGTGACAGTCTAGTTGTCAGTTACACTCTATTGCTTTGTTCTAACTGAGCCTTTTCTTTCTTGCAGATACTGGTCTACGCTTGCCAGAGATGTCCCTTTTGCTGGTCTAATGGTATACTCAAATTCAGCTTTCGCTCTTCTTTTCTCTGTCCTGGCAATTTTTAGCAACTGCACTCACTTTTCAAAAGTAGTGCTGGCAGTTTGAGTTTAAGCTAGTAGCTCCTAAAGAAAGTGGATACTTCTATGTTTTGTCTGTTCACTTACAAGGCAGCCTGATAGTCATCGCTATTGGTTGGGATTATTTTGACAACTGGATAATTTCCAACTCAAGCGATAGTGTTAGAGTATATTTGGTAGTTTAGATATACGTATCGTAGACTGCCATATGTATCCGGGGGAGTCTTGCCCCCCAAGTTTTGTACTCTTATATATACCGGCCGAGGCCTCAATGCAATACGATCCATCAATTACACCAATCCTATTATTCTACAAATAGCTACAAATTCCTGGTCTCATTGTACATGAGCATGATTTGCTTTCCTCAGTAGCAATGATTAATTGATTATTTGAGCCAGGAGATAAACCTTACCTGTAGCCCTTATAGAACCTATACATGATTTTCTCCTTTCAGAGTAGCTCTTATACATGATTAATACACCAAGAACACATTTCTTGTGGATATTGAGTCTATCTGATAGATTCATGTCTTTGCTAGATCTGTTCAATTAAATTTCTGGGTATTCTAAGCTTACTGGAATGTCGTGGGCAGTTATAGATAATCTATTTTTAAAAGAATCTTTTAATGAACAAATATGTGGCTTTCCAGGTCACTTTCTATGAAGCAATGAAAGAATTGACCGAGTATGGGAAAACAAAGTATTTGCCAAACAGTGATTTGGATGTCAGCAACTCCTTTGAAGGGCTTGTTCTAGGAGGATTGGCAGGCGGTATGTCTGCTCTTCTGCTCTAATATATGTATATTATGTAATAAGCCATATATATGTTACTGTATCACTTGATCTCAAGTGTTCTGCCTCTTGACAACTTTCCTGTGTGCAGGCTGTAGTGCATACTTGACAACCCCCTTGGATGTGATAAAGACAAGACTGCAAGTACAAGGATCAACATCTAGGTAACAATGACTGATCTTCCTCCCTCCCTCTGGCTTGTTGACGTCTCTCAGAGTTGGTTGACATTCTCTCATATCTCTATTTTTACTATAGAAGTCTAAAGTTTTGTCTCTGACCATCACACACGAAATTGATTGTTGGTGATTTATGATTTCTGGCCAAAGTTACAGAATTCCTTTTTATGTTTAATTCAGGTACAATGGGTGGCTGGATGCTATAACAAAGACATGGACTTCCGAGGGGGTGCATGGTTTGTTCAAGGGAAGCGTTCCTAGAATAATCTGGTATATCCCTGCATCTGCATTCACATTCATGGCAGTGGAGTTCCTAAGGGACCATTTCAACCATAAGGTCGACACAGATGCCAGTGAACTAGCCACCCTGTCAATCGATGCGAGATCAGAAGTCGAGGAAGCAGCTTAATGTTCCTTTCCCTATGAAGCGACCCTGATATTCCTGCCTGGTGGGATTTATCCAGTGGAATCTCTGTCTTTCGGAAACATGATACTCCTATGTTTTTTTTAGATAAAGGAATAGCCTTATATTCCACAACGTAGCAGGCTTCGGCCGTGTAAATGTTGAGGGCATACATTGTCAGCTAGGCGAGAACGTTTGTATGTATCAGGGAGAAGGGAACTGACAACCTCATGATCCTTTATTGGGTTGCAATTCTTCGAGTTAGGAATCTGGATTCTTGGTGGGAGACTGTGAGTACTTTGAATGATGATTGAAGTGAACATGTAACATTCTGCAGTGACCAATGCACACCCAGGGTCCACGGAGCTGGAGAGTGTCTGTTGCAAACAGTATTGCCATTCGTGCGTTCGAAAATTGAAACCTTGAGCATTGATTCCGTGCAACGCAGTCGAATTGTCGACACGATAATCCTAAAGAAAGTGTCGAAACGAGCCCGCCGCACACGCGTGACGGACGGGACACGGCCCCGCCAGACGCCGCCAAATCCTACTGACCCACTCCCGAGTCAACTCCCCCACCGGCAGCTGTGGGGCTCTGCTCGCCGCCTCGCCGCGGCAGCTGACGGGACACACTGGGCGAGTGACTTTTACGGAAGCCAGCCAACCTACCCGCCCGTCGCCCGATCCAGCCAGCGATCCCGGCGCCGGCAGCGAAACACGAGAGGAGAAATGTACGCGCCGCACCCGCAGGGCGAGGCCGCGGCGGGATGGGTGACGGTCGAGGAGTGGAGCGGCTCGTCCGCCTCCGTGCTCTCCCGTACCGCCGTCCTCACCGCCTCCGCCTCCTCTCTCACCTCCCGCAGGTGCCCTCCCCTCCACTCTTCTTCGTTTCGAGTTTCGAATCTTCGATCCCCTGGCCAGTCGTCTGACGTGACCACGCGTTCGTGTTGCCGGCTTGGCGACCGCAGGTTCGGCAGCCGGTGGGGGCGGATCGGCAGCCGCATGCTGGGCGCCTTCGTGCCCGAGGTGAATGACTGAACCCGCGGCCTCCCCAGGGCCCAATTCGTGTTGTCCAATGTATCTGCTAGAAGCCTATGATTCTATGAACTTCGCTGCTCGGGGTCGGGGCTTTTCTCTTTTGATTTCCCGTGGACTGGTCACTATGGCTGATGAGCGGGCCTTTGTATTGCCAGGGGTTTCCTGGGAGCGTGACTCCGGATTATGTCCCGTTCCAGACGTGGGATACGTTGCAGGTAAAGTTTGCCTGCAAGATTTGAGCTGTGTCTGAAGTCTGAAACCATGCTGTTGTGTTCATGTTACCTTCGGTAAAAACTAATTCTACCTTATGCTTGGTTCTCACCTGTGTTGTTGCTCTAGGGGCTCTCCACGTACATCCGTGCAATGTTGTCTACACAAGTAAGCTTTTCTGTTCTACCTTTACAGTCTCTCGACTCACTCTGTAATCTGTATCCAAATGTTTCTTGTTTGGTTTGTGCATTTCTAAATACGCTGTCGTCTGGAATGAACTGCACCAGGCTCTTTTAGGTGCAATTGGAGTGGGAGAACAATCTGCTACTGTCATAGGTGCTACTTTCCAGGTGGATTTTAGCACCTCATTTGATTAACGTGCAGTCTACCAATGCTTATTTGATGGAGGACATATAGGACTAGTATTGAACATACATAATAACAACCTTTTTATTGGTTTTTTGTTAACTGATATGCAGCATGATAAGGATTATTTGTATTTGTTGGCGTTTTGATTGGGAACAACCTTCCAAGGAATCATGTGTGTACCTTAAAGAATTTAGCCACTTCTTTCTTCATCACATTCTGTGGGTTACTTCGCAGAAACTTTAGTGTTGAATTTCCCTCCCCTTGCCAACATTCTCCTCTGTTTGTTAGGCTAATGTTGTAGTCTTGAATTTGTTTCCTCACTTTCCCCATTATATATTTATATTCGATTTTTGCAGTGGTTTCTGAGGGATTTGACAGGAATGCTTGGAGGGATATTGTTCACCTTTTATCAGGTACTCAGTTTTCTGAATTATTGCAATAAATACCATGATCTCACTACTATCAGATGTTGCTGCCCCTTCAAGGCATTCTTATGAATATTGGTCATGATAATACTTTCTGTGGAAAATATGTCATTGTCTATATTCATTTTCTGTGCCTTCTTCTCCACCAGGGATCTAATCTTGATAGCAATGCGAAGATGTGGCGCCTAGTTGCAGACTTTATGAACGACCTTGGTAATGTTCAATTGAAAACACTAAATTCAGTTGGTGTCCTCTTTATCTTCTTTTCTGCTTAGTAGTGTATTAATTATACTTGAAAATCAGCTTACATATAATCTGGATTATAGGGAGAATTTCTCTCCCCTATTTTCCTAGTGTCGAAAGGTCATTTACATTCTTCATGTTCTTTGTGCAGGAATGTTGATGGATCTCTTAAGCCCTTTGTTCCCTTCATCATTGATAGTTATCATGTGCTTAGGCAGCCTATCTAGGTCATTCAGTAAGTTAATTTACACGTTGAACTTCAGAACTTATTAAGAGGAACTTTCTGAGTTGATATTTGCTAATTTATTATTTCTGTGTCCTAGCTGGTGTTGCTAGTGGAGCAACTAGAGCGGCACTAACACAGCATTTTGCACTTGCAAATAACGCAGCCGATATTTCTGCAAAGGTAACACTGGTTATCCTTCATCGACTTGTCTATTCCATTTTGGTATCAAATTATTTCTAAAACGTAGCTGCAGAAGCATACTCATTTTTTCAGGAAGGCAGTCAGGAGACACTTGCTACAATGACAGGGATGGGATTGGGTATGCTTTTGGCTCACATTACCAGAGGGCATTCTTTGAGTGTATGGGCATCATTCCTTTCTCTCACAGTGTTCCACATGTATGGTGAGTGCTCTTTCATTGTTCTTTATGTTTTGTAAACCCAAACAGCTTCTAAACTTTCCCTATTTCTCATCTATTTGTTTGACTTCTAGTAGTGCTGAAGTTGTAACATATTTTGCTAATGAACAATTTAGTTTTTAAATATAACACTATGCCCATGCCATATTGGCATGGACGAAATTTTTCTCGCACGCAAGTGACAGGAAACTGACATTAGAAAAATGCTGCAAAAGAATACGGAAATCAACTGTCCAAATACTTTCCAGAATGCATGAATTTTGAAGTGAAAATGTTCACAGTATTGTTTCCATTAAAAATGCAAGGAATTAGACTGAGATACCAGTGTGAATTTGGCATGTTGTAGTCTGGACATAGACTACCAATCCTAATCATTTTCACTGAGTTGTGGTTTATTAAAATTTTGAACTCCATATAAGAAACAAATCATCACAGCATGGTTACACTTATTCCTATGTCATCTTCTAGTATGAAGTTTCATGCTAATTTGGAGAGCTACACCAGCACAAGGACGAGTTTGACTCAAAAACTAAAGTTAAGGGACTAGATTGGCCGATCTGTTAGTCTAGGGACGAACTTGACCCATGGGGCTAAGTTAAGGGACCAAAATGTCTATTTTGCCAAGTTTATTTGTTCCTTATCATATGCATCTCTTTACACAAACTTCTATTTGTTCTGTTTGTGATAATCCAGCAAATTACAAGGCAGTGCAGTCACTTTCACTCACTACGCTTAACAGTGAGAGAGCTTCCATCCAGCTTCAGTACTTCAAGGAATGCAGTGATGGTGAGCGAGCCCCTTGTAGTCACTAGTTTAGTACTTATCTGGCATGTGCTGTATGATTGTTGAATGATCTAACTTTTTCGCTGAACTTTTAGAATAACCACGCAATATGTTCCATCATTTGACCAAATTTTCTGCCCTTTTCTAGTTCTTGCACCGAAGCAGGTTTCTCAGCAGGAACATATTCTTCCTTTTTGGTCAAGTTGGAGGAAGTTAATTAGAATTAAACTACCACATGAGCATGTGCATTTAGGTGCTAAAGCCTCGATGCTTACACACACTGACATGTAAGTTCTAAATTTTGAGAGCTTACATGTTTGTCGATTGTCAATATTTGTAAATCGAGAATAGATTCCCACACTGTTTGTCACATTTGGTAGGTTGGAGATTGCAAAAACAAGATCCCACTATGAAAACAGTAAGTCACATGTCTTTCTTTTTGACTGGTAAGTTCATGTCTTGGGTAATGGTATTGAGTTTTGCAGACGTTTCTTTTTGCCATCTGAGCAGCCAACTACCTTTTGCTGGACAAGGAAGGCAGTGTTCACATTTTCATCCACAAGCAGGCAACCCCAGCTGATGTTTTGAAGTCCTTCATACATGGCCTCGTGCTAACAAATTTGGCGCAGAATGGCAAATCTCAGCACGCAGAGGCTCGTCGATGGATGGACGACAAATATACCACTTTTATCTCCAAGGTAAGCATTGTGCAGCCAGCAACCTAGATGTTTGTGTTTAGTTACCATCTTTTTGATCTCCTATTTTTATTGTTACAGTTGCAGGTAAAGGGTTACTCAACAGAACGCCTTCTGTCTTATTCGATTGTTTGGAGGGCACACTGGCTTCACGGCCAACTGGATGAAAAGCTCGAGTAGGAGGAACGCAGCTATCAGGCATATCGCCCAAGTCTCAGCAAACTTGGGTGAGAGCGTGGTGACATGAAAAAAAAAGCAGACACATGAGTTTCATTAAGACCAGTAAATCTCGTTCTCTTTCGAGATTGTAGCAATGTCTTCACTGCCAAGTTCTGGCCTGTATCATCAGTTCAACATGCTACGCATGATGATTCACATTAGGTACAGCCTTACAGGAAATACCCAAATCAACATTAATCACTACCACTGAGTGTATTTGCTTAGTACTGGATCACTTTAGTCTCATTTCTTATGCAATCCGACAACTTACTGTACTGGGAACTCTTTGCTGCACGCAACGCGCCTACTGGAAATGCTCTGGCTATCGAGTGGATCACCTAACGATGCTAGCGATGACAACCCAGTAGCTCTGGCAGGCAGCACCTTGCGGCCTTCAAAGGATGTGCAGACGCATCTCACCTTACCATCCCCTTGACCTGCACTATTGTTCAAGGCAATTTGACCATTCACATTTGGCCTTCTAGTCATGCTGTGTAGGCTCTCTCTCTCTCTCTCTCTCTCTCTCTCTCTCTCTCTCTCTCTCTCTCTCTCTCTCTCTCTCTCTCTCTGATGCATCTGTTTCCAGGCGTCCACTCCTGAAACTTGTCAGACAAGTGTGTATCGAGCAGTGGCCATCCATTTCGCATTATATTGCCTTCTGCTGGTGACCAGACGCCTCATATCACCTGTGAAGACGCCCTAAAAGAACT
Source organism: Panicum virgatum (assembly GCF_016808335.1). Lineage (NCBI taxonomy): Eukaryota > Viridiplantae > Streptophyta > Magnoliopsida > Poales > Poaceae > Panicum > Panicum virgatum. The sequence continues at coordinate 74,301,733 of NC_053153.1, forward strand.
CTCTGCTTGGAATCCCCGTAGGCTTTCAACGTTGCACGCCGGTCATCAGCCGACGAAGGCAAAGGGAATGTTACACAGCACCCTAAATTTGGTATTTTACATAAAATTCTTAAATTGAGGTTCGGCTCCAATTATGGGTCCTGCATACTATAATCTCCTTGTCGCTGATTCTTTGCGCGCAGAAAATCATCCGCATTCTCTCAATCGATAGAGTTCTGAATCGAGCACGCACAAAACCGAATTGTGCAGAATCATTGTTATTAGCGACAGTCAATCGGTTTGTAAAAGTTTTTTTTTTAAAAAAAATAGTTTGTAACACTAATGGTTTTCAGTAAAAACGATCAGCAGACGACATTTTCTGCTCAAAGAATCCCTTCTTGTTCTTTCTTCACATCTTGCATCTTGGTTTCTAACAGTCCGAGATTTTATCAGTTAGAAATGTACATATCCTTTGTCTTTATTTTTATCAGTTAGAAATGTACATATCCTTTGTCTTTATATTTAAGTGGAAGTTTAGTACTCCTGTATGTTCTGGACACCTGTAATAGTGTCTTTAAGTTACTTTTCTTTTGTTTGCATAGAGGACTCGACGCACATGTATGTTTCGCTTTCTTTTGCCAATTTTCAAGCAAACATTCTGGAATCACCGAAAACCTGCACAATAATTCACTATCCAAGCATCATCTCTTTGCATGGAAGACAGCAGCACAGTACATCTTATTTTAAAAGTGCACTGTCCAGGCATTATTTTGCAGTAGATTTCAGCTGATTCAGTAGTATAATGTCATTTTGAGCAATCAGAATCCAACCAAAAAAACATTCGGGCATTCATATAAAATCCAATCAATAATCATTCCGGGATTCGTTTGAGCACTAGAATCCATCTCAATCTCAATATAATCTAAAATTTCAGTTTAATTCCATAACTTTCTGAACATTCTGTATATCTCAATCAGTCCCAACCGCATTCAATATAACTGTCAGCCTCAACGCGTGGGAGCACGGCACCAACACAACCGGCGCGGAGGCCTCCATCGACTACGACATCGCCAACATCGCCGTGGCCATGACCACCATGGCCTCTGTCGCCACTCGCCAATCGCCATGGTCCCAGCGAAGCCGAGCATGTAGGCTTCTTAACGTGCTTGTTAATTCTGGAATTATTCGGCCTGAGATCGTTGCCCGAGGATTGCAGATAAAGATCAACGCTGCATTGATCTGCGAATCTTTGGGACCGATATCACGGGTGCATTTTATCTTGATACGCATCACAGCAGACGGAATGGAAAATACTCCTTGCTCAAATACACAAATTGCAAGCAAGACACAGCACGCGCTAAAAAAAACTATTCATCGAAGAACAAGAACTGCATAGATGTGCAAACATCTAACATCAAGTCATACAAACCAGACCAAAGCCGAAGGCACAGTCTTCACACCAACTCCTGATGCAATTTCTCCCAGGAAAATAGAAAGAGAAAAAACGCAATGGCTGCCCGGCGCTCACGCCGTCTCGCCCTCGACCGCGGCGAGGGCCTCCTCCTCCGGAGGCGCCTCGGCCTTGGCACTCGCGGAGCGGGACTTAACGAAGTCGCGGAGGCGGCGGCTCACCTCCTTGGAGTAGAACTGCAGCGCCTTGATCCCCTCCTCCACGGAGGCGGCGGCCCCGCCGATGGCGGCCGCGGCGTCGAAGGCCTCCGCCTCGATGGCGCGCGCCGCGGGGTTGGCGTAGGCGCCCGGCACCACGCCGCGGCGCTTGCAGAGGATGGTGTCAGTCGTGAGCGTCTCCACGAGGCGGCGCACCATGTCGTCCCGCGTGCGCTGCGTCGGCGGCCAGATGCTTAACGATAACGCGGCGGACGGGTCGCCCCCCGCCGGGGCGGCGGCGAGCTCGTCGGTGGCCATTCGCGTCGAAGCTTCAGTGCTGTCCGAAGAACTAGGATACAAATCTGAAAGCCACTTGATTTTTGGAATCTCTCGCTCCTCTGAGTTTTCGTCTTGTTCAACTTTTACCTGGACATATGAAAGGGAAAGTCTCAACTAAGTACATAAAAACTGTATGGTTTGGGGATTTCATCACATGCATACTGGCACATCACACCAATAGCAACCTAGAATAGACAACATGCCTTCTTGTGTAAAAAAAGGGGCACATATACTACCATGATCATCACAGATGCTCAAGAAATCGTATCAGCTATGCATGCAAACTGATGAGTCCGGCTCAGGTGGGATTGGATGAAAAGTCCGACACACCGATTCGGATTCCCCGAATCCCGCAATCTTAGCACCGACATCCGAAATTACGACGCACCGATCCGGCCTACAACGCCACTAGGGCCTCTTGTTGTGCCTCGGCAATCTTAGCACCGCACTCCGGCGCACCCACTCAGGAGAAGGCCCAATCGCCCCAAAAGACTAGTCCAATAGGGGAAGGGTGGCTCTCCCTTTTAAAGTGGTTTTTTTCTCCCAAGCTAAGCAAGGTGGGATTATGAGGCTCACACGGTCGCCGTCCGACTACAACTGAGCCACTTTTGGCCCATTTTTGTTGCGTCTTTGCCAGCGGGTAATAGTGGAGGATGTCCTCATCATTCCCACCCAGGTAGGATTGGATGAAAAGCCCGACACACCGATTCGGATTCCCCGAATCCCGCAATCTTAGCACCGGCATCCGAAATTACGACGCACCGATCCGGCCTACAACGCCACTAGGGCCTCTTGTTGTGCTTCGGCAATCTTAGCACCGCACTCCGGCGCACCCACTCAGGAAAAGGCCCAATCGCCCCCAAAGACTAGTCCAATAGGGAAAGAGTGGCTCTCCCTTTTAAGGTAGTTTTCTCCTCCCAAACTAAGTAAGGTGGGATTATGAGGCTCACACGGTCGCCGCCCGACTACAACTGGGCCACTTTTGGCCTATTTTTGTTGCGTCTTTGTCAGCGAGTAATAGTGGAGGATGTCCTCATCACAAACCAATTGATAAAAATCCAACCACTTGAAAACACTGGCAAGAAAACTGACATTACTGCAAGAGGCTGGAGTATACTACTAGCAAAGCACATACTCCCTCCATTCCAAATGTAGATCGTTTTAGTTTTTTTTTTCAGATTCATAGTATTTGCTATGTACCTAAGATATAACATATTTCTAGGTGCATAGCAAAATCTATGAACCTAAAAAAGCCAAAAGGATCTACATTTTGGAATGGGGGAGTAATATTTTAAGCATTTGAGAAAGAAAAAGGCAAAGTACAGGCTATTTAAGAAGACAGGAGCAACTTGTACCTCATTGTGCATGATTTTCATTTCATCTGCTTTCCCAGCTTTTCCCATTGAAGATGCACCAGGTAGTCGGCGATGAGCTTCAGTAAAGCCAGGAGGGATATCCGTAAAAAATCCCGGAGGAGCGTCCAAAATAAGACTGGAAGGTGCATCGGCATAAGATACAGCAGCAGCTTCGATCTGAAGCTTACAGTGAGCTTTTGTGAAACCAGGAGGTACATCTATTGAAAATCCAGGGGGTATGTTCAGCATAAGGTCTGAGCTAGCTGAAGATCTACCAGCAGGCTGACAGGCGGAATCTGTAAAAACTGCAAGTCAGAAGCTTAATAAGAAAATGAACATCGATCAAATGAAAACTTAGAGCAACCACTGAGGCTAGTGTAACCTTCTAAGCTAAATTGGCTCTTGTTTGCAGAGTCAAGACTGCGACATCCATTAAGAAGAGAAGTGTAACAGCCCTATCTTGATTAGCTAATTAAACATGACATCATGTGCATCATTAAGCATTAAACATAATTAGCTCACCCCTTAAGGAAAAAGTTAAACCTTAGGTTAATACACTGTTTTTGGCAGTGGCGGACAGTCCGCCACTATATGGCGGACGGTACGCGGTTCTGCCACGTGGCCGACCATGATCAACTTCGAACGCATCGACTTCCCTGCCATGTCACCCACCCGCGGACAGTCCGCGCCACACTCGCGGACGGTCCGCTAGTGCATCTCTGCTGCGTGTCGTGCGCGCAGAGTCTGGGCGCCACGTCTCACCCGACCCCACGCGTCAGCCACGCCCCCCTCTTCCACCAGAGCACCCCGTGCTCTCTCTCCCTCATCCCATTCACTCCCCTCACCTTCTCTCTCAAGCTCCAAGCCATGGAGGAGCTCCCCCATCTTCCCCACCATTGAAGCCCCTCCACCTCGCCGGAGCACCACCTGAGGACGCCGGAGAACGACGCCGACTAGCTCCACCGACCTTCATCTTCTTCCTTGGGGAGGAGCTTCCCCAACGAGTTCTTCTTCCACTTCATCTTCTCCTTCAAGCCCCAAGCAAGGAGGACGATCCCGAGCTACTCCAAGCCTTCCCCGACGACTTGAAGCCCTTGCCGGTATCCTACTCGACGCCGGTGAGTGTTTCCCCTCCCCGATCCATTCCCCATTGTCCTAGGATTGAAGCCAAGAAACTCACCTAGAGCCCAATCACCATTGATGACCTAGAGCTTCAAAACCCTAATACATGTGCGATTCAGTTACCAAAGTGAACTCCCTAGACTCCCAGGCACCTCTAGGAACAAACCCCACCCCAAACCGTGGCCGGAATCGCCGGCGGTGCACTCGCCGGTGAGCCTCGGCCGTGTCGCAGACAGTCCGCCTGACATGGCCGGACGGTTCGCCAGCTCTTGACCAAATCAACAGAGCCTCTGCACGATTCTTAGCCTTTCACAAATTGAGAGGCGGACGGTCCGCTTAACCCAACAGGACAGTCCGCGATTTAGTCAGAGAGCATGTTTTCCACCCAGCACGGTCCGCGACTGACAGTGGACGGTCCGCCACTCGGTCCGCCGTTCAGACCGGACAGTCCGCTTAACCTAAACCGGACGGTCCGCGATTTAGTCAGAGAGCATGTTTTCACCCAACACGGTCCGCACCTGACCGGCGGACGGTCTGCCAAATGGTCCGCCGTTTATAGTCGGACGGTCCGCTTCTCCCAAGCCGGACGGTCCGCATTTAGTTGTTCTTTACCCTTACACTTAGCTATAATTATTCCACATATGTACTATGTCTAGCCCCTTTTATCATAGTTTTGCAATGTTAAATCATATCTTCTCATACCATTTGCATACCATATCAATCATTCATGGCATATTATTTATTATGTATCATTGCACTCGTGTAGATGCCGTGACGCCGGAGCAAGAGGAGCTTGAACCGGAGATCGTTGGAGACTCTACTCCCGTCGAGACTCAAGGCCGGCCCCTAAGCATTTCTTACACCCTATTTTGGATTAATGAAGTATATGTGTCTTGTTTGCGCATGAGTTATTATATATATACTATTGATTGCGTAGAACCTATTTGATGCATTATCAACCTTGATTAGGATATCATCTTTAGATGAGTATACTTGAATAGGTGTCACGAACTATATGCTTAGCCATGCTTAGTTACGGTACAAGACGAGAGGTGGCAAGGTCACCACCACTCGCGAGCTATAGGATGTTTGATTAATTTACATGATTGATCAAGAATGGATAAAAGTTGAGCAAATATGAAGGATGATTCGAACTTGGGCAAGTATGTTAGGGCCATGTTGGGATGGAGCTCACATGGTTAGTCTTGCTTGAGTTGATTAAGGACCGATGCATAATCGCTTTGATACTTGAGCACCTTTCCGTACAAACCACATACTATATAATGGTACGGTAAGCCAACTAACATAAGTCACACCTTGCCTTGATCGGATTCGGTGCGAGTTGTGATGGAGTGCGATCGGCGTTTCCGGTGCACTTGTCCTTCTCGACCGTTCGCTCATAGTCGGTTGTGTTTGTGCGAAAGGTTGAGGCATGAATCAACACTTATCCTTGGCCGTGGGTATGGTCGTTGGTCTTATTCTCCTGTGGGAAAAGTTATACACCCCTGCAGGGTTTTCAATCTATTGCAATAGCCGCGCTCTCGGACATTGAGCACGCTCTTGTACTTTGACTTTAACGTAGAGTTACCGAGGAAGTTTATGGAAGATTGAGCTTATGATTTATGAACACTTTAATTATATAATTGTTTGATGCATGCTCTAGAGATCATAGATGCTCTGTCTTTTGCTTATTACAACTTGATCAAAGTTAGATGTTTTTATGCAAAAGTTAAATACCGTACCTATCCTTGCTACTAACCAAATGCATTCTCCTTGAGGTCGGGATATTATATACCCATATTGGATAAGCCCTGCGAGTACCATTTGTACTCACGGTGCTGCCGTTAAGTTGATGCAGGTGATGCGCCGCCAGAGGCCGTGTTCGGTTACTTCTACCCCGCGGACGGAGGTGCGGGTGATGAGTAGATGGCCGGTGGCTATGTGAAGGGCACTATCGGCATATAGTGTTACCTTCTTATTTTGCGATATGTATGGAGTGCTAATAGTAGAACTTTCCGCTGCAAAAACTCTGAAGACTTGTTGTATTAAACTTTGAACCGCTTTGTAATATAACCTCGTGTGTTGGACGTGCCTATGTAATGGTGTTACTGTTGTGCTCGTGGAGTGTGTTTAAATCCTGGGCAGTGCTCATGACACATTCCAAGGACTACCGGGGTTAGTTCCCTCTAATCAAGTTGATCAATGGACGATGACTCGATTAGGCGGGATCAACTTGGGCTGGTTCCTCACAAGAAGCAGCAGGAGCTGAGCAACCGGATGCAGAGTTTGAATCAGGAGTTCTGAGCACAGCGATGCAGTCATTGACCCTATCAGTCTCCTTGCCTCCTGTAAAATCCAATACCTTGGCAATACCCTCATAATTGTCCCTCCCTATCTCTTTGTTTCCTGTGACATCTTTTGGATTGCCTCTTGCATCCAGTGTCATGCCAACATCAGATTCAGTATTCTCTGTCTCTTTGCCTTTTGCCACATCCATGTTCAGCCCTACCTTCTCATATTTATTACAAGAGTCTTCATTTGGCTGACTAGGATTGCTGATCTTTACCTTCTTTATATGTCTGTTCAGTTTGTGTCGATTCTTCCTGAGACACTTCCCAAAAATACCCCAAAAATATAATTTGCCATTTTTTCCTGTTACAGTAATAATATTTTAGAAGTCAGATGAGAACTTTATACTTGCAAACCACCAGTTTTCAAGGATATTAGAAACTCTTTTAGTTTTTTCTTTCAACCATGCCCAAGCAAACTCAATGTGCTCAAAACTATGTGACTTGATAATATAGTTTAGAAGTCAAGTGAGAATTTTATACTTGCGCATCACCAGTTTTTCAAAGATGCTAGAAACTCTTTTAGGTTTTTTCAACCATGCCCATGCAAACTCAATGTGCTCAAAGCTATCTGAGTGCGCAAGCAAGTCAACGGTAGCAACAAACCCATCAACTGAGTATTACCAAATAAAGATTGGCAGAGACAATATCAGCTTGCAAAAAACATCAGTATCTGTCAACCATAATGACATTTGCAAAACATTTTTTTCCCAGAAAAACGGATTGTTCTCTTATAACAATAAACATATGAAGAATGGAAACAGAACTTTGCAAGAACATGCAAACATACTCTGATAGTCTGGTGAAAGCAACTTTGAAAATATCGCCAATTCAGTATCACCAATTTTGGTTAGCAGGCCAGTATGTGAATAAACCTTTTCAAGAAGATGATCGAAAGTACTGTGAGGCCTGTAATAAATATCTCAAGATGAGAGAACAAACATGATTTTGAGACCACTCGAAGCAGTTTACCATTTTATGTGATATTAAGTCTTAGACACTGGTAGTTGAAACAAGTGAAATTGGCATACATGCAACTTTGCAAGTTACTTGAGCAGAACCGGTGCTTCTTACAAGTTAGTAGAAGCTACACCCCATTACACTTACCTTTGGTGACAGCTCACAAACAATAGTCCAATATCCCCACCATCTGGGGGTACTATCTTGAACTTTTTTGGCCACAGCTGGGAAAGAGGTACAGCCTCCAGATTTAAAATTTCAGGCATGTGCCTTCAAGCTTCATAAACTCTGACACAGATATGAAGAGGGAGATGGGCTTCAAGTCCATCGCAAGTATGTATCAGTTGTCCGGTAACATGAAAGCTGACCCTAAAGAAAAGTGGAAACCTAGTGTTAGTGGCTAACTGAAGTACATGGATACCAAAATAGTAAAACTATTACAGACTACACGACATAACAATATTAGAGAAAAAAGTGGCACTTCCGTATTATAGGAGGCATCATTGTATTACTTGAACATTCTGTTTGCTTATTGAATAGATGATTACTATGCTGTATAATTACTGTGCTAGGAAATTAGCTTTGCCGCCTAGTAAAAAACAAGGTTCATGGTTTATAGCACAGTTAGTCAGTAATGTTCGGATTGAAAAGTATGTGTGCTTCATGTCATTGGCATATCAAATATGAGGACATATTCTCCTGGTATCTGTGGGATTTGCACTTGAGACTAAAATCAACTTCTATTCAACATGGTGGGAACATTATTCAGGGACCGAAATGGGCAAACCACGGTGGTAGAGAAACAAAATGTGCCTATCCTCAAGAGGAAGCTAAGAGAAATCCTGTATTACCATCCCTAAAATAAGAGTGATTCCACCCATACATGCAGGCATACAAAAAATAAGAAAGAATTGCACAAGCCTACTACTTACTTCCAGCTGGTTTCTGATTGATAATGCTTCTTGTGCAGCTTCGTATGTAAAATTACTGTTGCGCCTGTTTCCCGAATAGCAACGTTAATAAGAAAAAACAAAATCATTCAATATACTCCTGCCCAATATGCACTGAAATTGAATGAAAAAAAAACATCTTTCTGTTCTGTCAATCTTCTTTTTTAAAAATAACAAAGGAAAAGCAAGCAAGCACTGCTCAAGCTGCATTTCATAAAGGCAGAAGGAGAAAAATAAAATGAGTTACCAAACAGAAAGAGAAAACTAAAAAAAAGAATTTTCCCATAGGTACTTAAGCAAAAAAATACACAATCCAACATGCAGGCATAAAAACAATATTTTTGAAGGAAAACAAATTGAACAAAAACAGCAAGAATAGCACTGTTATGATAACACTCACCAATCTTATGTTGCAGCCTGAGTTTAAGTGTTAACAACTGGCTGAACTGAATGGCAACATTATGTCTATATCCAATGACAACCTAGAAAGAAATTTATCAAGGATCCTTAACATACCTGAAAGTTACACTAGTACGCATATCAAGGATTTTTCTGAGTTGCTATCATATATAGATATAGGATCCTTAACATACCTGAAGATGTGCTGCAGTTAATTGATGCCCCCGAGTTGCGTTCTTGCAACAATGCACCATGTTGCGCAGAAGCTATGGACTGGGGGCTGTGTATTGGAGGAATATTGTTGCACTGCAGCATGACAAGGGTGTGGTTTTTTATTAAAAAAATAGAGCAAAGATATGGCTTGATCTAGTATTAGAATATACCTCCATCGAACTCTTAGAAGAAGGCCCTGCCTTTGTACAAAGAGGATCCTCACTTAGATGTGGAGCATGCAATTGACAGAGGATGCAAAATACTCGAACTGCAGCTCCGGGCAAGTGCTTTTGTACTGTCCATTCTGTCTAGATTTCTAGGAGTAGCATCAGTATACAAATTAGTGCTTAAAGGTTGTGAAGATTTGCAACTTAGTGATGCAGGGTTCTTCAGAGAAGCAATTCCAGGAGTTCGGGGACTTTGAGTGAGTGATGTGGATCCCAGAACAGATACTTTACGTGAATTTGGTGGTGGTGTGACACTTCGTCTGCAATGTTTTTTCTGTAACCCAGCTGAGCCAACAGTTCTACCATATGGTTTCCGATGTTGTACAAAAGTAATATCTTCCGCTGGAATCAGCTTCACTCTTGCATCAGGTTTTGAATATGTACCACCAGTAAATCTAGGCGCCTTGAGCATATCTGTAGAGTCTGGTTCTACAATTCTCTTGGTTCTGGATGTTGCCTCATTAGCATGGAGAATTTGGGTATATCTGTATTTAAAATAGAAATAGAAAAATCACTATCAATTAGCAAATCAGCATGGCTAGAATCAACAAAAAAAATTGAGATTTAATCCAAGAAGTGTTTTTCATCTCAGAACCTCATTCAACAAAGCAACATCTTCAAGCATATCAGAGACTAGATATCAATTATGTATCTTGCCATATGCAACGACATTGAACTTCAAATATTTAAATATGGCCCATTCACAATACTTCTTTTACTTTTGGCCAAAACTGATTATGCTTATTATTTAAGAGTGGTTCTGTATTAACAAGTTTTGCAATATGTCAGTGTACATTTCTTTTCCCCAAAAAACAAGTTACCTCAGTTCATATGGATGAATGAACAAACTTATATGAGGATTGTTTGGTCAATGAAGAACTGAAAACTCACTGGGATATCGCGCAACTCCCTGGAATGATCCATGTAAAATCAAGTTCCAGGCAGTTAATTATATGCTATCTATCCAGAAGATAGTTGAAAGTTTGGCCGCTTAAATATAGCAGTGGCATTAAGAAAGCGGTATAATAGTTTCCCGGCTAGCAAGTGTAAATACAAATCACAATAGTAAAAAGGACATCTTCAAAAAGAATTTGCAAGCAAAAATGCAAACAAGCCCAAACGAACTCATTTACAAATTTCTTGTGCAAAAGACAAGCACAAATTTCAATAAGCATAAAGGGAGCCGCGTATACCTTGTCTCTTGTTTGCACTGAGAGCGGGCACTATTGCTTGAACCATCAACACTTGTTGCAAAAGGTGTGTCCTGAGAAGTAGAGCAAAACAAATGAAAAGCTGTTCCAAATAGGGTGCATGGTTCCAGAGCATTATAGAAGATTGTGTATGTGCTCCAAAGCATTATAGAAGATTAAGGGTAACATAATACCCATAGGAAATATTTGCATAAGAGATCAAATCTAATTTGACAAGGTGAAGAAGTAGCACAACATATTATATCAGTAAGACGCATGCTAAAAATCATCTGATGGAGCAAGTGAAGCAGAGGTGCTCTGCAGGTAGCCCGCAAGACGATCATATAGGAAATCATAACATAAACGTGAGAACAGAATCACATCGCAGACGCTGTGTACCTAATAGAGCAAATGATGCTGCACCAGTAAATTCTGGCAGCAAAACATCAACAGAAAATACCAATCGAAAAGATGAAAATCAAGCACAGATTTGGTGAACCACTCGCAGCAAAACCCACTTGGTAGCTACTAGTACACAGGACTTGACCGCATTTCGAAAGTCAGACGATATTGTGCAAAGTACAAACGGGGGCCATGACGAACAACAAGATACGCGTACGCGCATCGAACGAGACGCCCTCCTACGAGATTTTAAAGATTTTGTTCATTTTCCTCATGCAGCACGCACGAGCAAGCAACACAAAACCCGCACAGCGCAGAAAAGCCAAAAGCATATCAACAAAACCCGACTTCATTTCACCCCCCAACAAAACCCTACAGAAAGCAACCCCGATCGCAAAGACGATTTCAGGAAAAGAGGCGCGGTCTCGCCGAGGGGAGGGGCCGATCACCTGCGCGGCCCTCCGTGGCGTGTCGGGGCGGTGAGCGGCCGGCGTCGTCGGAAACTGGGGCGGCGCCGGCGCCGGCGCTGGCCGGGAGGCGGGGGCGAGGCAAGGGTTCGGCGGGTGCCGCGCTGGTGGCCTCGCCGGGTGCGCCATTGGATTCCTCGATCGCCACGGAGAGAGAATGGTGGGGAGAGGAAGAGGGGTTTGCCGTTCTCGTGTACCACCAGCGGGTGGAGGACGGAGGACTGAAGCCGCGGAAAGCAGCAGAGAGCCAGAGATTGCTCGCAAGTCGCCACAGAGAGAGAGAGGGGAGTCTCTTCGCGTCCGCAGGTAGGGCCCACCACGGGCGCCAATCCGGAGAAGGCAGTCCCTACACGCCTCCAGCGCGACTGATTGACAGGTAGGTCCGGAGGTAATGGGTCCTTGTGTCATTCGGAGGTGCGAGCGTGCGTACTCACATTTCCTGAAAGAGAAGCGGGCCCCACGTCCGTGTGGATCGTCAGGCGCCACCTTCGGCAGCGCGGCGTCGGGCGCTACATCTGTAATCGAACGGCTGGTGATTAGCATGCATGCGAGACAAGACAAAAAGAAAACCCCCTCATCGCGGCTCTCGGGCAACAGGTGGGACCGAGCTGTCATTTTTTTTTGCGGGTGGGACCGAGCTGTCATTGGAAGTACCTATACTATCTTCGCGTCCGTAGCTGTAGCCCCCGCCTGTAGGCTTGATGAAACGCTTGCTGGCTGCTTTGACTCGTGGGGCCCCGGCCCCCGGGAGCGCGACTCAAACAGTCACGCTAGAAAAGTTTGAAGCTTGGGATCGACGATCCAACGGTGCAGCCTTGCAGCACTGATGGATTGACGGTCCGTGAGGAGCGAGATTGAACGATCCAAGACGAGAGGGAAGTGATTTTTTTTAGTGGAGAGGAAAGTGATATTTGGTGGTAAAAGAACGAAAGCCAGTGGGGAACATTTACTCACGGGTCAATTCAGGCGTTCAAGCCAGTAGTAAAACAATGCTGGGGGGTGGTTGCGATACGCCGATACATAGCGCTCGGCACTCGGATTGTCTGGCACAGACGCACAGCTGCTATTGCTTCTGAAACTAGGGAAGGCAGCGAGGGCAGCAATTGATCTTATCGATGGTAGGTGGTGAATGTACCGCGTTTGTTTGGTTGGGAGGTGGAGTCCAATCCAGATGGGGCCAACTCCTTTTCATGATGTTTGGATGAGAGTGGGAGAGGTTGGAGCCAACTCAGAAACCGAATATTCGTGTGATATGCGGGTCGGTCTCCATTTTCTCCGTCCCTCACCCGTCGGTCTCCGTCTCAGCCCGCGCCCGGTGGCGTCACAGCGCAGCCGCCCTCCACCGGCGTTTTGCCCTCCTCCAGAACGCCCGTCCCCCCGCCGCGCGGAGCGGATTGAGCGCCTCCTACGCCTCTGCCCGGAGTGCACGTGCGCGCGGCCCTGCGCCTGCTCCTCCTTCGACGTGTCCTCCCCGTCGTCCTCCTCGTCCCCCAGCGCTGGAGCCAGCGCGGCCGGCCGGGCGCGCAGCCTCGCCGAGCGGGCGCGCAGGCCGGCGGCGGGGGGCCGGGCGCACCCCGGCGGGTCCGGCGAGGGCCGCGCAGGCCGGCAGTGGGGGCCGGGCGTAGGCCGGCAGCGGGGCGCGCGTAGGTCGGACGCGGATCCAGCGACGGGATGAGGAGGCGCTGCCGGGGGCCGAGGTGGCCGGCGGCGGCGGGACGAGGTGCGCCGGCGGCGGCGGGACACGCGGGTCCGACGCCCCTCCTCATCCTCCTCCCTCGCCGCGTGTTGGCCGCGGGGCGCGCGGCGCGCGGCCGAGCGGACTGCGGCGCCGAGCTCCTTGAGCCTGCACGCTCCGCGGGGTGCGAGCTCCGCGCGGCCATGGCGGTGGCGGTGGAGGAGCTCTGCGTGCGGCCACGACAGTGCCGGAGGTGCAAGCTGAGGCCGGCGGCTCCACAGGAATAACAGGTGGCCCCAAAGTGTCAAGAATCTTAACACCGTTAAAGTGACATCCATTCTTCCTTTCCAATACCTTCAACCAAACACCAGATGGAGCTGCTCCGTTCCCAAAATCAAGACTACAACTAAACAAAGGATGGAGCGGCTCCATCATAAGTCCCACAACCAAAAACACGGGTAATGTGTGAGTACATCTTATCATCTGTCATATCAGATCGGATCAAAAGGAACTTGTAGATTTTTTCTTTCAGCCCATGCCCAGCCCGGCCCGACGCCCATGCCCGACCCAACCACCTGATCGGATTTTTCGATCTGAGCACATAGCTCTTGCTTTTAGATAACTGTTGTAAATTTAATGGCCTCAAGCCCAACCTCTTTTCTAGCTCTGCAAGTTTTATCCTGGTGGCAGGTAACAAGTGAATTTTAGGTGATTTAGTTTGTTTATTAAATGATATTATGCAGCTTGCTCTATGCATTTCTGTTTAGAGTTTAGAAATAAGAACTTATTGATCGGTTACAGTATCATATTGTTGGCTGTTGCAATCTTCAGAGTAATGTCATCTGGAAACGAACCTCTATCTATCTGAACAATGTACCCACATAAAAGTGTAATTGTCTCATTGGCAATAGAATGAATAGATATATTTCTCCTTTGTCTATATCACTTGGTTCGTAAGTTTTAGAGCATGTTCTGCCATGCAAACTTGTTGGTGTCAATATTGTTGTGCATAAGAACAAGTATTATGGTGGGCTATAAAAAAGCTAAATACTGAGGTGGGGAAGAGAAAAGAGGAGAGAGATGAGAAGTGGGCTGTTAGCTTACAGCCAGTTTCGACACAATAATAAAAAAAAGTTTGTGAGATAGACAAGTGAGCCATATATTAATGGTGGAGAGCTAAACCACTATACTAGTGGGCTGAGAGATGAGCTGCAAAGATTTTTGCAGCCAACAACAAATTAAATTATTAGCTTTGCTCTAAGAAGGGACTACCAAGCTACCCTGTTAACTATCTGAGCCAACAAAATTCCTAGAGCTTTATCTCCAGCCAATGATTAACTAGAAGCTAGCAGTTAGCACCGGGTGTCCTCCCCATAAATTTCCCGTCCGAGCATAGTTCTGATTTGGACAAATACTCAACCTATCTGAGCATTGATAGGTAGCTAACTTGGAATAGCTAGCTGGCTTGCTCGGTGTAGCGTGTGCCTGCAGTGTGCTTGTTTAAGTATTAGCATCTTGGACGATGTATTATTCTTGTATGAGAGAGGAAGTGGTATGTATTATTCAATTTAGGCCCACTTCCTGCTAATCATGTAAGGGAAGTACAAGCTCACTTGCCGAGAACAGTATGATTTAATCATCACTGATGAACTATCAAACAAACGCAAGTACCCAGAGTTATACAATATGATCGTCAAGCACATGATACCTATTGCGAGTTTTTTTTTTTGAGAAAAACACTAAAAAGATGTCTCATATCTGATTCATATCAAGAAAAACAATTGGTAGTACAATAGAAGGATAACTTAACATAAAACGACATAAAGAAAATAAAATTACACTGAAGAGATCTCTGGTCGTCTTCTTCTTCCGATTGTTCGTCGTCCACCGAAGCTTGAGAAATACACTGAAACGGCAGTAAGGGAAATGGACACCTGCAAACGTCATCGCCACACAAAGCTTTGAAGACCGCAAAAACCACTTGATGCTTGCAATGAGATCTAGCAACTGCAGAAAGAACATCGGCTGGGGGAACACCCCAAGCAACACAGACTTGCAATCCTTCACCACCAAAACAGAGGGTTGAAGAAATCGAATCTTGTCGCAGAATATATCGAAAGAAGAGGTCGAAGTCGCCACAACAAAGGACAGCCAACTACATCTCTTGATTGACACACCAACTGCAAATATCTGGAAGAACCTTCAGATCTGGCAGCACTAGCTCTCACTTGGCCATCGTTGGCGCCGGAACGGACGTCGTCGAGGTAGGGAAAGGCCGGTGAGACCTTATTCCAAAGCGTCATTGTCGCCACCACCACATCAATGTCGCTGGAGAACCAAATCCTAAAGAAAACTAAAATAAATCTGTCGGTACCTCTGGACTAGGGTACCCCCTCTTGCTATGTCAAGACTCGTAGTTATCCGTAACTACGCCCAAAGGAGCTGAGCAACCGGACCCCTGGGGTCCGACTCCATCTCACCGGACCAACGGTCTCAGACCCGCATCCCGCTCGGGGTCAGGTCCGGTGTCACCACGTGTCCCGGAGGAGGAAGCACTCAGACGAAACAGCCGGGGGCCCCGGATCTCCCACGGGGTCCCGGACCCCCATATACTATCCGGACCCCTCGGCAGGGAGGGAACAGATACCCCGCCTAGGGGGTCCGGAGCCGCCACGTGTCCGCAGACGCAGATACGCGCGCGCGGCTGCCAAGCTTCCTCGAGAAGACTTGGCCACCTACCGCATTCAATGCGGGAGGCGTTAAGAGCGCTCTGCCACAGCAGAGCCCGAGGAGACTTTCGCCAGGCTGTACTGTTGACCGCGCGTTACCAAGGTACAATGTACAGCCGCTGGCGCCACTCACGCCACGCACGTCAGACTGCTACACCAGTTAGACACGACAACTCGGCGACGGAGTATCATAACACCTACACGGTAGACCCAACAGTCTACGCCGCAACTTACGTTGCCTCAACGGGCGCCTCGCCGATGAGCCAGGAGAAGACCCCCCTCGGCCAGAGAGTCTACAGGACGATGAAGTGTATCCGACAAGAGATTTTCCATCACTGTAGCACAACTACTGTCTAGTAAAATATACATCCTTGTTGGGCCCACCTGTCGGGGTCCGACGCCCGTGTACGCGTCCTCCTTGCTCTATAAAAGGGAGACGCCCGTTAGAGAAAGGTCAGGTCCAAAAGAGGACTGGAAGGCAGAGGATAGACCCATCCACCGACACTAGAGCAATACTACTCTCAAGTGGACGTAGGGTATTACGCTCTAGCGGCCCGAACCACTCTAGATCGTCGTGTGTTCATCGAGTTCTTGATCGTGTTCTTGAGCTAGATACGCCTAATCGCTTAGCGCAATCCCGAGTATACCCCCTCGGGGATTAGGCGGGTGCCTTCCGCCACCCGGCTGTGGGTACCCTAAAAAGCCCACGACATTTGGCGTCGTCCGTGGGGATTGCGCGCAAGCATTGGCTAGATCTCCGCTCGCCTCATAGTTTCTGAGGTTGAGTTCATCCTCTGCAACAGCGACGAGAAGATGAAGAGGGGCGCGGCGCCACCCGCGACGTATGCCCTAACACCGAAGCGGCGGAATCCTCGGTGCGGTGGCGCACGGCAGCAGCGCCTGCTATGCGTCGCCACCACAACAGCTCAGAGCCGGCACGATGGGGCGCAGGGGCGACGCCTGCCGTGCGTCGCCCTGCGTCATCCCAGAGTCGGCTCAAGGTTTCCTCTCAAGCAACCACCCGGGGTCCCCTGCGGCGGCACGGCGTCGGCTCGAGGTTTCCTCTCAAGATGGAGCCTAGAGCCGGAAGGATATCTGTCGCCTTCTCCCTCGCCTGGCGCAGGCCTCTCTTGGCGCTGCTGCAGACAGGCGTCGACCTCTGCCACAGGGCGCGGGGGCCTTGTGCTAGCCCCAGGGCGAAGCCGGCGAACGACCGCCCTTCTCCACGCTCCGTGCTCGTCCAAACGAGCACCCGACCTTCCGATGCGCCAGGATGTCAAGCTGGTTTCAGCACGTCGAGGGCAGCCTTCGGGCTGGCTTTCGCCGGCAGCTGGCAGTGGCAGGGCCACTCCCATTCAAAGCCAAAAAATTTGTTCTCATGCAAACTAAGCATGAAACAGTTCTTGTGCGAAGGAGGGCCCGGCAAGCTCCCGAGGTGATGCTGTGTAAGCATGTCCAGAGCACCTTCGCCCCCAACGACTAAGATGAACCTCCAAGGTGGCAGTTCCACTCCAGCCGGGAACGTGCATGCCTTATGAAGTGGCAGCCGTAGGTTACCACTAGATAGGATTGAGTTAGTTTCTCCTTTGTAATGACATGGTGCCTACGTGTGGTCCAGAGCGGTTGGGGTCCGCCCTTGTAAACCCGGCCTCTGGCATCCATCGCACAAACAGGCGACACCAGCAAGTGGTCCAGAGCGGTAGAGGTCCGCCCTCGTAATCCCGACCTCGTAATCCCGACCTCTGATGTACACCACGAGTCAAGCAATAAAGGAGAATTGCTTTCTCAGTCCTATATTTTCTTTAACCTAAAAGCACTTGTTCGTTCAACCTGCATGTCTCCTTCTCCCGCACGGAGTTTTTCCTTTAGTTGCTAACGATCCAAATTGAGTTGCTAGCTTGTGGTCAGGTTAGGACACCCCTTCAAGATGGAAGGCAGTTCGGACCCCTAGGGACCTGCTCAGGAGAAGTGGTACTCGTATCCTGGGGTAGAGAAGTTCCGCGTAGCTTAGCCTGGTAATGTACCCTAAGCATACGCACTTCATTGCCCTGTTACGAGTCCCCTAGTATCCGAGTCTGCTGTCCTTAGAGGTCCCGGGCTCCTTTCTAGTATAAGGCCTGGTTTCCTACACCTTGCTGCAAGGTCGGTGACGTAATTCATGGATCGTCAGCAATGATCCAAGTCCACTCCGGTGGCCCGCTCCGGCGGAGACCGCTCGCCACGGTCGCTCCAAGTCCACTCCGGTGGCCCGCTCCGGCGGAGACCGCTCGCCACGGTCGCTCCAAGTCCACTCCGGTGGCCCGCTCCTGCGGAGACCGCTCGCCACGGTCGCCTGGAGCCGGGTCCGGGGAAGTAGTGCTGGCTCGAGCAGCCGCTTAGCTCGGTTCCGTACCCTAAGCCTACACCTTCGCTGCCCTGCGGAGAGCGCTCTAGTATCTGAACCTGGCAACAGGTGCTACGGCCTTGAAGGGGTCCGGAGCACTCGCTCTCAACATGAGCACGCCAACGCAATCAGCATTGCGTCACAATGATGGCCCCACCTGCGGGTTCGTACCTCTCTCGAGGTGGGCCCGGGGGCCACTGTCGGTACCTCTGGACTAGGGTACCCCCTCTTGCTATGTCAAGACTCGTAGTTATCCGTAACTATGCCCAAAGGAGCTGAGCAACCGGACCCCTGGGGTCCGACTCCATCTCACCGGACCAACGGTCTCAGACCCGCATCCCGCTCAGGGTCAGGTTTGGTGTCACCACGTGTCCCGGAGAAGGAAGCACTCAGACGAAACAGCCGGGGGCCCCGGACCTCCCACGGGGTCCCGGACCCCCATATACTATCCGGACCCCTCGGCAGGGAGGGAACAGATACCCCGCCTGGGGGGTCCGGAGCCGCCATGTGTCCGCAGACGCAGATACGCGCGCGCGGCTGCCAAGCTTCCTCGAGAAGACTTGGCCACCTACCGCATTCAATGCGGGAGGCGTTAAGAGCGCTCTGCCACAGCAGAGCCCGAGGAGACTTTCGCCAGGCTGTACTGTTGACCGCGCGTTACCAAGGTACACTATACAGCCGCTGGCGCCACTCACGCCACGCACGTCAGACTGCTACACCAGTTAGACACGACAACTCGGCGACGGAGTATCATAACACATACACGGTAGACCCAACAGTCTACACCGCAACCTACATTGTCTCAACGGGCGCCTCGCCGATAAGCCAGGAGAAGACCCCCCTCGGCCAGAGAGTCTATAGGACGATGAAGTATATCCGGCAAGAGATTCTCCATCACTGTAGCACCACTACTGTCTAGTAAAATATACATCCTTGTTGGGCCCACCTGTCGGGGTCCGACACCCGTGTACGCGTCCTCCTTGCTCTATAAAAGGGAGACGCCCGTTAGAGAAAGGTCAGGTCCAAAAGAGGACTGGAAGGCAGATGATAGACTCATCCACCGACACTAGAGTAATACTACTCTCAAGTGGACGTAGGGTATTACGCTCCGGCGGCCCGAACCACTCTAGATCGTCGTGTGTTCATCGAGTTCTTGATCGTGTTCTTGAGCTAGATACGCCTAATCGCTTAGCGCAATCCCGAGTATACCCCCTCGGGGATTAGGCGGGTGCCTTCCGCCACCCGGCTGTGGTTACCCTAAAAAGCCCACGACAAAATCTATGAAAGAACGGGCCACTGCTCCTCCACCTACCAGCGGCGAGGACACCGAAGGGTAGAGGAGGGGGACTGAGAGGGCGGCGGCGGGAGGGGCTGGCGGCGGCGGCGGCTATTGGTCTAGCGGCGGCGGCTCTCTTCTGGTTACGGCGTGATTGTGTTGTTGATCCATACCTATTGCGAGTTGGTAATGGCGTAAAGGAGGATGATGGTAATTGACACATATATCTTCCTGAAATGCATGATCCAAACTATACCACGTGGAGGGCTATCATGTCCACACGAATGACTGTATGTTTATTATTTTCTTTACTATAATATTTTTAAATGATCGTTTATATGTCTAGACCTCAAACATGAAAATTAGAAGTCAGCTGCAACTATTTTTTTAATTGCCCACCAGAATTCGAACTCGAGATCATTGGCCTTGATACCATATTGAGTTGCATGTACCAACCAATTTAACTGAGAACTTAAATTGGTGGAAAAATGAACAGTTCATTTGTATTTCAATAGACCTCTTGTCTTCCTGCAAGGCCGCGCCGAGCACCTCGGAGACTTCAGGATTTGCTTATTGACGACGCATGTAGACACTCTGGGTTGGAACTTGGAACTGCCCTAAGATCTTTGAGACCTCGGTTTGTTAATGGACGCACGAGCGGGGGGCTGGCTCACCACACCGATGCTAGAATTTTGCAGGAAAAGAAAATTCGGTTCGATTGAAATTTCAAAGTAACTAGTACTCCCTCCGTTTCAAAATGTAGACCGTTTTGACAAATTTATATACATAATTTTTGCTATACATCTGGGCATAATATTTACCAAAATGTATAGTAAAAGCTATGTATTTAGAGTTGCCAAAATGAATTATAATTTAGAACGGAAGGAGTAGGAGTCAATCTTCCAAATACTTTCGTAAAACAATTCTTTAAATTAAATCCTCCAAAAATCCTCTACGTTTTCTCTATTCTAAAGGGCTCTCTTGTCAAAGTTCGTATCTTGTTAAGATGGATAGGTCTATTTTTATTTTGAGATTTTAACTACATTGGACTAGCTCGTCCTGAGTCCACAAAACGGAATTGTATACTAGCGTTTTATTATAAGTTTAAGATGAAGTTGTAAGAGCCTAACATTCCACACTATACGAACCATAGCACCCGTTCAAAAAAGAAAACAATACCACATGGCATAAGAAAATTAATAACCATGTGTCATTTGAAACGTTGGCCTACGGTCAATAGTCATAAAAGCAGATATCAAAAAACTATTTTGACTGCTACTAAGGTTCCGGATCACATTTAGGTCAAAACGTGCCTAGAAATAGAATTTCCTTGATTACTGTCTGCCCTGGAGCATACGTAGCTCCATTTTGCACTTCTGCCCTTCTGCCTATTCAGAAATCTTCTATCTGTCTAACACTTTTTTTAGTAGAAATTTCCATTATGTCTATCCCATAATCTCGACGGGAAGGGGAGAGTGGCCGAGCGGTCAAAAGCGGATGTCAAGGGTACGGGTGAAATCTATTCAATGGTTGTATTGGCAAGGCATGCTTGTGATTGGCATGTTCCGAGAAGAGCACGTCTTCCTATTCCATCTTTTCCCGAATCTCCCTTAACGGAAGAAATAGAAGCTCGAGAAGGAATACCACTAAAAACCTAGTTCGCTCTCAAATAAAAACCTAGTTCACTCGCTAAAGCATCCATGGGTAGGGAGTAGCTCTTTTCTTTAATAAGGCAATCCTTTATCGGATCTCCGAAACGGGAAACAAGAAAAGTAATAGAAATCGTGTGCCAGCGGGAGATACGAAATTCACTGGTTTTTACTCTCAATCCACAGGTGGAGATACCTGGGTTTGTGCCGCAGGTGTTGAACGATATACTCTACACATGTGTGGGCTTACAGGTCGATTGATCAATATGCATATGGAGAGTTGATGGTTGACCGCCGCCTTTTTGTTTACTTATCTTTTGAGCCTTTTGTTTACCTATCTTTTGAAGTGGAAGAGATAGTGAGACCTACCTAGCAACGAGAAATACTAGAACAGAAATTCCTTGCCTTGACTCGCCTACTTCTCCAGTCTTTGATGTTGCTTTCCTGGCTTTCGATTCCTATTTGTCTGATGTGTTGATGCTTGAGAAGAAGCTTTGGCACTGACACCTTATCGCGACTAGAAATTGATCCCTATGATCTAAGTTATATACTATATAACCACCAGAGCCTGTCCACTTGCTAGTCAGGAAAAAGAACCACTCCTGGCTGTCAATTTCCTTGAGTAGAAAGGACAAGAATTCGCCTAAATGCAGGCAATGTCTCCCGATAAAAGATGATCCCCACAATGGATGTCAGGCCTTGGCTTCATAAAATCAGATTGTATCCGCATCCAATCCTTCTAGTCCAAAGCTTTATAAGGGCTTTTTTTTGGGGGGGGGGGTAATTTCTCTTCGTTCATCTTCAAGTGCAGACAGTTTCTATTCCCGAGTGTGAAAAGCCAGTACTGGATAGACGGTTTAGATACGTCACTGAGTGCCCCATGGGTCATCTTGTTTCCTATTTATTGGAAGCTACATAAAGCATCCCTATATTAAGATGAAGTAAGAAAGCATCAGTCCTCTTTCTTTCTTTCTTCTAAGAAAGAATGTAGCTCGCTCTTTCAACCCGGGGCCCACTAGAAAGACAGAAGTGGAAAGAGACAGAGAGGAGACCCTAAATCATTCGGCGCCAAATCCTTCTATGGATTGCCTTTTTCGCCTCTTTTGCCGTCAAAGTGCCTATGGTACCAGTTCATATTTGGTTACCCGAAGCCCATGTAGAGGCACCTACGGCTGGATCCGTCATCTTGGCAGGAATTCTTTTAAAATTGGGAACCTACGGGTTTTTAAGATTTTCAATACCCATGTTTCCCGAAACACTTTGTTTCACTCCTTTCATTTATACTCTAAGTGCGATTGCTATAATATATACTTCCTTGACCACTTTAAGACAGAGGATCTAAATCAGTCTTCATCCTTTCGCTTTTCAACTCGCAATAAATATGTAAATTCGTTTCGCAGAAATTAAGAGATTTTCGATCTCCTCAAAAGAAAATGAGTTCGATCAGCAACACCGGTCTCCGCAGCACCAGGATAAAGACCTTCTTTTTACCCATAACCTTTCTCTGCAGCATTGGAACCTTTTCATATAGCCCGCCCCTGCCTGATCGATATCCCCTTACAACTAACTTATTAAAGCCTTAGGAATAGGAAGAGAAGGTAGGGATTGCTTGGATACAACTAGAAAATCTACGAATCGAAAGAGCTCTTCTTTAAAAAAAACACTTCTCTCTCGAAAACAAACCACTTGCTTGGGCGGGCATCACTTTGCCTCTTTAACCATCCCTTTACTTATTTGGTTCCTGATCCGCACAAACACATTGTTATGGAGCTTTCAATCAGCAAATCGTTGCTGTGCGTGGTGGTCCTCTCATGTCCGGATTTCTCGGAATAGAATAATTGAATGAGCAGGTGCAGATGGTCAATCTCCATCTTGAAGCCGAGTCTCTCTGTCTTCTTATTTTTTATAAAGCTTTTTTTCGCTATCTAGCGTGGATAGCATTTCCTTCCTATTTCAGCTACCAATCTATCAGCCTATATTAATAAAGAGTTTGAGATTGACCACCCACAAGACAAGAGTTTGACCATGGGGTAAGGTTACCATTCCCAAAGAAAAGACCAGTTACGGACTTGTACTCTACAACATAAAAAAAGAGGACTGCATTCAATCAAATGAACCTAGAGTTGCATCATCTAGGTCAGGTACAAACACCCCTAGTGGGATTCACTGGATATACTCTGCAACCGTTAGGCAAAATTCCCCTATCCGCCTTTCAGGAAGCCTACTTGGCGATGAAAAAGACTTTGAAGGTCGAGTAAACTATTCGAAGGATCGCCGATTCAGTCCTCTTTTTTTATGTTGTAGATGGGGGTGACCCCACTCCCTTTGAACCCTCCGAAATTCCAAATGCAGGTAGCTTTTAATTCTAGTTTATCATCCTTCTAGAAGAATCCCAAGGTGAACTCTGCGATTTTTAAGATGGATATTCCCTGGTATATTCCACTTCTCAAGTTCAACATTATAGGAATGACCAAAAGATGTCATGCTTCCTTCCACATCGCCCGGAGTGTGTTAAGCGACTCATTAGTATGGTATAATTCATTCGCACTCAAACACGTTGGATGGAAAGAAATGCTCAAATTTTCAAAACTGGGTCAAGCGGCGCATTAAAAAGGGCAAGAAGGCGGATATTCAGGTTGGTACCTTTTACCTCAGATCACGGCGTATAATGCGGTTCTGGGACGAGGAACGTTGAATGCGATAATAGAAGCACTACAGGGGTATCAACTATTGAAACAAATGCTCAAACCAACTATTCAAATAGCAGGCTTTATCTTTCTCACTCGTCGTTTCGTTGGTCTTTTATTGGTCATTGATTGTTTAGTCTCGTGGAAGCAACTGATGCTTTGGTCATTCGACTCCTTGATGCCAGTCTGTGCTTGCTGTCATGCTGGCAAAAGCGTGGATTTTGGCCGGTTTTACCTACTATTGGATTTGAACCAATGACTCTCGCCATATGAAAGCGATACTCTAACTGCAGCAGCCCCTGTTTCTAAGCAACCATCTCTTGCTTTGCCTCCTCCTTGCAACCAGAAACCTATCGCCCCTCTCTTTTCAAAACAAACAAAACAAATTATCACCTCTAGGCATATAGACATCGGCATACCGTTGTAAATAGGGTACTATGATATGCCTAATAAGGTGGATAGTACTCTATTTTAAATAGATTTTAAATGGTCTGGACTCTGGGCCCATTTTTTTTTGAACGAACGGACACGAGATTGTGCCTATTTCATTGATAAAGCAGAAAGAGTACAACCGGCTAGCCGGCACAGCAAACAAAATTACTCTCACGAAATTAGGTTCGCTAAGTCTTTAGCCCCAGCAGCGACCCAAGCTAGAGCTTCTTGTTTTATAAGCGACATGAGGGCAGGCGCCGGAGTCTCATGATGTCTGAAAACACGATGGTTCCTCTCCTTCCATATCTCCCATGTGATCAGCATGGAGATGGTGGCCATGGCCTTGTGAGGAACAGACGGTGTCGTAGCGGTATTTAGCCACCACTGAGATGCATTGTCACTGGGCTGCCACTCTTGAGGCCTCATGGTCAGTTGCACCATCCACTTCGCCGTGAGGTTCCAAATTCTTCTCGTGTACCTACATTCCGCCAAAAGGTGAAGCGCCGTTTCAGGGGCAGAGCAGCAGAGGGGGCAAGACGGGGAATGTGCCCATCCCCTTTTTTTGCAGGCGATCAGATGTCCAAACGCGATTTTGCGTGACAAGACAAATGAAGAACTTGCATTTAGGGGGCGCCCATGAGTTCCAGAGATAGGTTGACCGTCTGACTTTGGTACAACCAAGAAACTGTGCTTTGTAGGCCGAAGCCGTTGAGTACTGCCCTGAGGGAGTAAGCTTCCATGAAATTTGGTCTTCTTAATTTGGTTATAATTGGACATTTTGTAGTCTAGTCCAGTGCATGACAAACTCTGCGAGGTGAGTTGTTGTAAGGCCGAGTTGCAAGGGAATATCGCCAACCTAGGAGTTTTCCGTGAGAGCCATTTGCACCGTTAACCTTTTCCTCTTAGTGATTTTGAAGAGATTCGGTGCGAGGTCTTTAAGTAGGCATCCTTACATCTAGCCATCGCTCCAAAACTTCGTTTTGCTCCCATTTCCTAGGGTTATGGTCGTGCAAGATGCAAACAAAAGGCGGCCAGTTTTGTCGCATGGGACTTTCGTACCGACCCAAGCTTTCTGTGGCGCTGTCCACTCCTGCCAGAGCCACCGCAGCCGTAGGGCCCTAGCGAAACGCTCATGATTGAGCACCCCCAGACCGCCATTCACTTTTGAGAGGCAGGTTTTGGTCCAGTTGACTTTGCATTTGCCTCCTGTGAGTGCGTCATCACCGGCCCAAAGGAATCGCTTTCTCAATTCGTCAAGTTCTTCAAGGGTGTCTTTGGGCATCTTAATCGTGGTGAGTAGATAGACCGGTTGCAAAGTCAGGACCGATTTGGTGAGGCAAGCCCTCCCCGCTTGGGTTAGATGTCGTCCATACCAGCCAGTGATTTTTGCCACCGCCTTATCCAACAGAGGTCGAAACTCGATTTTTCGTAGTCGCCGAACAGAGAGTGGTAGACCGAGGTACTTGATTGGGAAATTTGCACGCGGCATTGGCAATGCTTGAAACAAGTGGTCGAGGTCAATGGTGGCGCAACTTATCGGAGTGACAGTCGTTTGTTGATGTTTGTGTGTAGGCCTGTGGCATTTCCAAACTCTTTTAGAATTTCCGTCAAGTTGTCCATGTCTTTCTTGGTCGGCTTAATAAAGACAGCCGCATCATCGGCGTACATT
Organism: Panicum virgatum; assembly: GCF_016808335.1. Lineage (NCBI taxonomy): Eukaryota > Viridiplantae > Streptophyta > Magnoliopsida > Poales > Poaceae > Panicum > Panicum virgatum. Next base: position 74,327,792 of record NC_053153.1, read on the forward strand.
GATACCCGGAAGCGCAGAAGCAGCCCACACACCTTGCTAAGTAATCCGAGGTCAGTGGCTTTGGAGAGTAGACAATGTAGCGGGTCCATTGCGAGGATGAAGAGGAGAGGGGAAAGTGGGTCCCCTTGTCGTAATCCCCGTCCATGCAGGATGGCCTCCGATGGCACACCATTTAGTAATATCCGGGAGGTTGACGAAGCCAGTGTGGCCGCTATCCAATCCCGTCATCTTGTTGGAAAGCCTCTTCTCAGGAGTAAGTCGAGAAGATAGTCACAGCGCACCAAATCGAAGGCCTTGGAGATGTCGAGCTTCATAAGAAGTGTTGGCGTTTTATTCCGGTGGAAACGGCGTGCTATGTTACGCACGTAGCGGAAGTTATCATGGATGCTACATCCCTTGATGAAAGCGCTTTGGCAGGGTGCAATTAGTTCATCCATGCGGGGTGCCAGTCTGGTAGCCAGGATTTTGCTGATGATTTTCGCAAAAGCGTGTTTGAGGCTGATCTGTTGGAACTTGTAAGTCATGTACTGTCTCAGCTCCATCTTTCTTAGGGATGAGCACAACGCTTGCTGAGTTAAGTAGGTTAAGGTCCGCACACCTGAGGCTTTGGAAGCTGTTTAGGGCTGCAATGACATCCTGCTTTACCGTTTCCCTGGTTTTAAAGAAGAGGCCCGTGAAGCCGTCCAGACCTGGCGCTTTGTCGCTTGGGAGCTGAGAGATGACCGCGTGGATCTCTTGCTCAGTGAAAGGCGCATCGAGCAAGGACAGGTCAACATCCGGCACATGTAGCTGCTCCCAGTTGAGATCAGAGGTTCTTGCCGGTGGGGTATCCATGATCGCAGAGAAGTGGTTCGTGATGATCCTAATTTTATCCTCATAATTGACCGCCCACCCACGTCAAGTTTTCAGCCTTTGTATGTAATTTTTTCGTTTTCTTGCATTTGCCTCAAGATGAAAGAATTTTGTGTTTGCATCCCCCTCCCTAAGATAGACAATCCTAGAGCATTGTTTTCGTATAGCGTTCTCAATAACCACCCAGCCCAAGATTCTTCTTTTGAGTTTAGTGCACAGTTGGAACTCCGCATTAGATAGCGCTCTGTGCTCCTGGGCTGTGTCTAGGCGTAGTATGACTTCTTGGGCCATATGGAGCTTCAATCTAGCATCAAAGATGATGGTTCGACTCCAAGCTTTAAGTGCTTTCCCAGTGATGAACAATTTGTGTCCCAGTCTGTAGAATGGTTCAGTGTGGCTTGTTGTTCGTGACCAAGCATGTTGTACAACCTCTTGAATGTACGACCTCTTGAAAGCATGGGAGTTTAGTCCAGAAGTTTTCGAATTTGAAGGGAGTCAGTCGCTGTGGGCCAGACATGTGAGCTAGCAAGAGCGGGCAGTGGTCGGAATGTGAGGAGGAGAGCACATGCTCGTCAAAAGTCATGTCCCATGCCTGGTTGCAGAAGAATCTATTTAACCGCACCAGTGTCGGCGAACGTCTTTCATTGCTCCAAGTAAACCTTCTATTTTGCAAATGGATTTCCTTGAGCTCACAGTGTAGGTAAACGGGTAGGATACGCTAGCATCACTACCACATATACCCAAGATACTTGCGAGTAGAAGATCATAGATCGTTACCACTAGACGCGCAGCGCAGCGGAAGAAGTCGCGCGTCGATGTAGAGGAAGTAGTCGATCACGTCCCACGAACCGAGCTCCTCGTACTTGATCCCAGCAGCCGATCAGCGCAGCAGTCGTAGCAGCGCCTCCACAGAGTCCACACGTACGGGGATGAAACGCCGGGCGTCGGTGTGCTAGCACTGCACGCACGGCATGGGCGGCGGCCGAGAGAGAGGGAGGGGCGGCGGCTAGGAGGTGGCACGGCTCATAGGGGTCTCGCCCCCTAGCCCCTCCCTCGTATATATAGGGCGTACTAATGGGTTTCTATCTCATAGGCCCATTAGTAACCCTAATCCCTCTTGGATCAATATCCTCTTGTGCCTTTAAACCGTATTGTGATGATAGGCTCTTAGGCATATCACCAACAATCTCTCACTTGCCCTAGAGACAATCATACAGGCAAGCTTTCCAACATTCCAAACCCCTTAAGTGTGTGACCCATTACGTTCATGTGTAGGTGGTCGTGATCGGAAATTATTTCCGAATCACAAGTCTATAGCGGCACCTAGCAGGGCATAGTGACTCACAAATACACATAAAAGATCATATCGGCTGAACCTTAGATATACTCATACACCGATCCCTTTGCCACACGATACCAGTCAAGCTCAAAGCGAGATGCGTGCCACCTTTGTGATAGCTCGACCATTCTCTCGATCTAATAGTGGATTCTATTCATAACTAACCTTTAGTCATCATGATTAACTCTTTAATCACTTTGGCATGCCCATGCACTTTCAAATCCAACTATCTCGAGGGGCCCAGAGATATCTCTCCCGTTATCTAGGAGGGGCAAATTCCATCTTGATCCGCTCACATCCCATTCCAAGTTTCATGACACACCTGTAATCTACTTTTGTAACTACCCAGTCACGGAGTAGTGTTTAGCAGCCCCAAGATGCACCACTACACACAGTGAGAAACAATGGCGATCTCAGGTCTAAGGATCCAGTAGGTATAACACTCAAGAACAACTGATGGCACATACAAAATAACAATCCCAACATTGTCTTGGAGTGGGTCAATCCAACACCATGTTCACCAACATGTGTCCACATCATTAATCCGATATCTCCATATCCATGATCCGTGAAACATGATCATCAATTAATGCATATGCTAGTCTCAACGTCGTTGTTGTCCCACACAACGACATAAACTAGGGATAATTTAGAATCATATCATTGTCAACAAAGAGTTTCACGAACAAGTCACATACTTGATAATTAATGTAAAAATAATCATCCATGGAACAAATAACAATTATTTATCATTACATAAACATACTCATGACACAAAAATCTCCCACGCACACTAGAATTACTGATGTAAGTATCTAATACCCATAGATCTCATGTGCGCCTCATGCTTTGGTTGTGGGAGAGGCTTCGTCAACGGATCAGCAACGTTTGAATCCGTGTGCACCTTGCAAACCTTCATATCACCTCTCTCAACAAAGTTACGGATGAGGTGATACTTCCGCAGTATATGTCTGGACTTTTTAGTTGTTTAGGCTCCTTTGCTAGTGCAACGGCACCACTATTATCACAATAGAGGTCCACTGGACTGGACGCACTAGGAACAACACCCAAGTCAGAAACAAACTTTCTGATCCAAACAGCTTCTTTTGCAGCTTCGGAAGCTGCAATATACTCGGCCTCTATCGTCGAATCAGCCACTGTATCTTGCTTGGAACTCTTCCAGCTCACTGCCCCACCATTGAGGCAGAAAACAAAACCGGATTGCGATTTGAAGTCATCTTTGTCTATTTGAAAACTAGCATCGGTGTAACCCTTTACAAGGAGCTCATCTTCGCCTCCAAATATTAGGAACATATCCTTAGTTCTTCTCAAGTACTTAAAGATACTCTTTACAATTGTCCAGTGAGCTTCACCGAAATCTGACTGATACCTGCTCGTAACACTTAGAGCAAAGGAAACATCTGGGCGCATGCAAAGCATAGCATACATGATCGACCCTATGGCTGAAGCATAAGGAATCGTACTCATCCTCTTTTGCTCATCAGGTGTCGTAGCACATTGACTCTTGCTTAGAGTAATGCCATGTGACATTGGCAAGAAACCTTTCTTGGAATCTTGCATATTGAACCGATTCAATATCTTGTCAATGTACGTGTCTTGGCTTAATCCAATTAGCCTTTTTGATCTATCTCTATAGATCCTAATACCCAGAATATAAGCCGCCTCTCCTAAATCCTTCATCGAAAAACTCTTTTTCAATGAGGTTTTAACAGCTTCAAGCATTGGAATATCATTTCCGATCAGTAATATGTCATCCACATATAGGACCAGAAACACAAGTGCGCTCCCACTAGCCTTTTTTGTAAACACAAGGCTCATCTTCATTCTTGATGAAGCCAAACCCTTTGACCACTTCATCAAAACGAATATTCCAACTCCGAGATGCTTGCTTCAATCCATAGATGGGCCTCTGAAGCTTATATATTTTCACAGCATTTTTAGGATCGACAAAACCTTCAGGCTGTGTCATATACACATCCTCACTTAGATGTCCATTAAGGAAAGCGGTTTTGACATCCATTTGCCATATCTCATAGTCATAATATGCGGCAATTGCTAGGAGAATCCGAACAGACTTTAGCATTGCGACGGGCGAAAAAGGTTTCTTCATAGTCAACACCTTGAATTTGTCGGAAACCTTTCGCCACCAATCGTGCCTTATAGATGTGAACATTTTCATCCATGTCTAATTTTTTTCTTAAAAATCCACTTACAGTCGACAGGTCTTACACTTTCAATTTGATCGACCAAGTTCCAAACTTGATTATCATGCATGGATTTTAACTCGGATTCCATGACTTCAAGCCATTTGTCGGAGTCGGGTCCCATCATTACTTCTTTGTAGGTCAAGGGCTCGTCATTTTCCATCAATAATACGTGGCGCTCCTCCGTAATAAGGAGGTTGAGCTTGTCAGTAGCGCGACGTGCCCTTATAGACCTTCGTGGGGCTGGTGCCACAACTACGGGTTGTGCAACATCTTGCACATCCCGTGGATGTTCAGTGGTTGCTGAAACAGTTTCGGGTGTTTCCTGAATTTCTTCAAGTTGCACCTTGCTCCCACTAAATCTTTTTGAGAGAAACTCCTTTTCTAAGAAAACACCATTGCGAGCAACAAACACTTTGCCTTCCGCCTTATTGTAAAAATAATATCTTTTGGTTTCCCTAGGATACCCCACAAAGAAGCATTTGTCTGACTTTGGAGTGAGCTTATCTGACATCAAATGTTTGACATAAGCCTCACATCCCCAAACTTTGAGAAAAGATAATCCGGGACGCTTCCCAGTCCATATCTCATATGGTGTCTTCTCAACAGACTTACTTGGAACCCTATTCAGTGTGAACGCTGCAGTTTCAAGAGCATAACCCCAAAATGACAATGGAAGATCAGCTTGGCTCATCATGGACCTAACCATGTCCAACAAGGTTCGGTTCCTCCGTTCGGATACCCCATTCCATTGAGGCGTTCCGGGCGGAGTTAGCTGCGGAATAATTCCACATTGCTTCAAATGATCACCAAATTCAAGGCTCAAATATTCTCCTCCACGATCAGATCGCAGAAATTTAATTGTCTTGCCTAATTGATTTTGTACTTCATTCTGAAATTCTTTGAACTTTTCAAACGATTCAGACTTGTGCCTCATTAAGTAGATATAGCCATATCTACTAAAGTCATCAGTGAAAGTAATGAAGTACTGAAAACCACCTCTGGCTATTGAGCTCATTTATCCACATACATCGGTATGTACAAGCCCCAACAAGTCACCCGCCCTCTCACTATGACTAGTGAAAGACGCTTTGGTCATCTTTCCAAGCAAACAAGACTCACATGTGTCAAATGATTCAAAATCAAATGAGCTTAACAATCCATCTTTATGGAGTTGTTCAATGCGCTTCTCATTTATATGACCTAAACGACAATGCCAAATAAAAGTGGGATTCAAATCATTTGGTCTAAGCCTCTTAGTATTAATGTTACAGACCGATTTATCCTCAAGATCAAGAACATATAATCCATTCACCAATGAACAATGAGCATAAAAAATACCATTGCAAAAAATAGAACAATGTTTGTTCTCTATTACAATCTTAAAATCATCAACTTCTTCAAGACATGAAGAAGAAATAATGTTCTTGCTCAAAGCAAGAATGCAATAACAATTATTTAATTCCAAAACTAATCCGGAGGGTAGAGGCAAGTGGTAAGTGCCGACCGCCAACACCGCAACCTTTGCGCCATTGCCGACACGAACGTCCAACTCGCCTCTTGCAAATCTTCTAGTCTCACTTAGACCCTGCAACGATTTGCAAGTGTGAATCATCGATCTAGTATCAAATACCCATGATTCACTAGAAGATAATGCAATATTTATTTCTATAACATTTATACCTGAAGTGGAAGTCTCACTTCCCTTCTTCTTCTTCTTTTCTTCCAAGTACTTCTTGCAGTTCCTAGATCAATGTCTCTTTTCATGACAGTGGAAGTATTCATCCTCAGAAGTAGGGCCAGATTTGGCCTTAGGTGCTGGCTTTAGCTTAGAGCCCGAAGACTCACCACTGGAACTCTTTTCCTTGCCTTTACCTTTGGGATTAGGAGGCGTCCAACGCTTCCTCTTTTTGTTCCCCTTCTGAATCATCATCACATGATTGGGATTCTTCTTAATGCTCTCCTCTACTGTCTTTAGCATCCCATGCAACTCACTCAATGTTTTATCCAATCCATTCATCTGAAAGTTCATGATAAAAGGCTCATAGCTCGTCGGGAGCGACTGGAGAATAACATCAGTAGCCAAGTCTTGGTGAAGTTCAGAACCAAGTCTGTCTAAAGTCTCAATGTAACCAATCATTTTGATCATATGAGGACTGACTGGGCTACCTTCTGGCAGCTTGCACGCAAACAAGGACTTTGAGATATTGAACATCTCAGTCCTAGCTTGGTTCTGAAACATCCCACGCAGCCCATCGATAGTATGACAGGAAAATAAACATCACAGGCATATAATCATGTTATATTGTGAATAGTATGTCCTCTTGCATCACAATGGGCTCCATCGCCATGGCTCCAAGGTGACCTCCATTGCCATCCGTCCTGACTTGTGGTGATCATCATCGCCATCATGATTGAAGCCTCCATGAAAAGATACTAAGCTACTACATCTAATAGCTAGTGAAATAATTACATAAGGATTCAAACATCACAAGTCGACACGCATGTCGTTATACAATAATGGTGCAACCTCAACCCGGTTGTGTTAACTTGCGACACGCAGGCCGCACAAATCATCACATACATCATCACATGACATTGAGGCCATACCATTCACATCACACCCTGCAAAAACAAGTTAGGCGTACAATGTGTTCTACCAAAGTAGCGCTTAGGAAGCCGCTATAGCGAGAAAGCAACGGCGGTCTCAGGGCAGCGCCCTGAAAACCTCACTGAATTACACAGATCGCATCTATGGAATCCCTATGAAAATCTCATCAGAGTGATCGCATCACCTCAAATCCGAGCCATTCATAATGCCTCAATTTTTACTAGGTCAATCACATTGACCGTGCAAACTTTGCACTTGAGAGACTGCATCTACACATGACCTCGATCTGTTGGTTCAATCTGCTGACTATGCACACAGTTAGTCCCTGATGGTGATTCCAGCCGGTAGGGACATGTCGTATGCATAACAGAGAAAGAACACGAACTAATCTTTTGTCACATGCCGCGCAATCAACTCGCTCCAGTTTTAACCCCTTATGACCAATTGATCTAATCAAACCGTGCAAAAGTAATAGATCCAATCTACTACAACAACATATCATCTATATGCTAATGATCCAGACCAAAAACTACGCAAGATGGCTCTGGTACCACTGTAGGTAAACGGGTATGCTACGCTAGCATCACTACCGCATATACCCAAGATACTTGCGAGTAGAAGATCATAAATCGTTACCACTAGACGCGCAGCGCAGCGGAAGAAGTCGCGCGTCGATGTAGAGGAAGTAGTCGATCACGTCTCACGAACCGAGCTCCTCGTACTTGATCCCAGCAGCCGATCAGCGCAGCAGTCGTAGCAGCGCCTCCACGGAGTCCACACGTACGGGGATGAAACGCCGGGCGTCGGTGTGCTAGCACCGCACGCACGGCATGGGCGGCGGCCGAGAGAGAGGGAGGGGCTACGGCTAGGAGGTGGCGCGGCTCACAGGGGTCTCGCCCCCTAGCCCCTCCCTCGTATATATAGGGCGTACTAATGGGCTTCTATCTCATAGGTCCATTAATAACCCTAATCCCTCTTGGATCAATATCATCTTGGGCCTTTAAACCGTATTGTGATGATGGGCTCTTAGACATATCACCAACACACAAAAGTTTAGAGTCGTCCGAAAACTTCTCATAAGCCACATGTTTAAATTGCGGTTGTTTTTGTCTGTAGCCCTATAAATGAGGTTGAAGTCTCCCAACAGCAGCCATTTTGCGTCGTTAGGCGGTTTGATTTGCCGTAGGTGGCGCAGGAAGATTTCCTTTTCAACCAGTCGTGAAGGCCCATAAATACCTGTCAAGACAAAGGATGCGGCTGTGTCGCGTACGATGACAGTTGACGTAATGGAGAATCTACCGGTCTGGACTGTGTTGTTTTGTTTGAGGTTTACTATATCATTGGTTTGATTTAATTTGAGAAGGATGATGGGTGGTGGGCTGGGCTGGGCTGGTTTTAAAGTTGACATCTTTTAATCTCTTCTTCGTTTCTAAAGTAAAGTAAGGATTGATTCCTTGATCTGTTATTCGAAATACTAATCGGATCCGGATAGCCATATATTGAGAGTCCAACAGCATTTAGAATTAACGCTTAACAAGTAAAATAGAAAACAGTTGAAGTCCTCAACTGAGGACACGTACCACATACGATATCTCTATTTCTATTTTTCTACTACTTACTAAAGCAAGCAATGATTCCTTGATCCATTAACTGGAGTCCTAATCGAAATCGGAGTGACCGTATATTGAGTTAAGAATCCAAAACCATTTAGAATTAGTGTTTACCGAGTAAAATAGAAAAGGACTAAATTCTAGACCGACATGTACCATATTATTATTTATAACTAGGTGATACCCCGTGCGTTGCTACGAGATTTCTTAAATAAAATTTTAATATGAAAGTAGAAACACTAAAGTGATTGCATGACAATATTCATAAAAAATTAGTAGAAGACATAAATAGATGGTCCTATCCTAGTGGATAGTGATGTGAAATCTAATATAATGGGTTCCTATAAGTTGTGAATACATAGCTTGTATGTTGAGAGAAATAAATGATATGCATTTTCTACTTGCATGCTATTTTTTTATCGGATCCGGTAAAAATTGATAAGCTAATAGAAGAATTAGAACATTTGATCACATTATAGAATAATAGATGATGAAAAAATAACGTATGTATGTATATGACTTTACGTTAATAGATTAATGATTAAAAATATTGCACATAGTAGAGATGACATGGACATTTTTTGTTTATAGGATTTGGTAAAAATCAATACGCTAATAGAAGAAACATCAATACAATATTTGATCATATTATATACGAATAAGTGATGAAAAAATAACGTAACTATATGATTTATATTAATAGACTAAAAGTTAAAAGTATTGCAAATAGTAGAGATGATATGGATATTTTTGTAATTAATAATGAAATATGAATAGATTGCACGAAAGGTTGTAAGTTAGTGTGACACTTTTTTTTTATAACATACGATGCCTGTATTATGCAGTAAGGACAACGTACGAAGTTAGTGTGACACTTAGTGGGGGATGATGTGAACACATTGCATGTAGAGAGAAATAGTTAGTGGGTACCATCTATATAGGTTATATAGATGTATAATTTTATATACTAATTAATATGTTTATATATTTTTCCGTAGCAACACACCAATACATTTGCTAGAAGATACTTCCTCGGTCCCACAAAAACTGCTCATCCATTAAAATTTGCCCTATAAAAACGGTTCATTTAGATTGTAATGAGGTTCATTTAGTTAAAGCAATGTTAAGTAAAAAAACTATTAAGTAGATCAGAAAGTTATGGGAAATCAAATACTTAAAGTAGAAGCTATTTTTCTATTTCCAATGTATTTGTATTTATTAAGGATGTCGGGTAATAAGGTATAATTAATTAGAAAAGTAATAAGTTAATTTTTTATTAGTATTGTGTGTAAAATTTTCTAAATGAACAGTGTGAAAATTTCTAAACGAATGATCTTCGGGGATGGAGAGAGTATGGGTCTGTTTGGCAGAGCTTCGGCTCCTCCAAAAATAGCTCCGGCTCCAGCTGTTCTGGTGGAGCGGCTTCTCTGGTGGAGCTGGAGCCGTTTCGAAGAATGTTTGGCAAAACGCTTCACATATTTTCATGAATGGATTGAAGAGGTCAAATGTCTAACATGCCCTTTAGCTATTTTTTACTTTTTCCCACTTTCGTTTTCCTTTTCTTTTCTTTCCTGCATTCTCTTCTTATCCGTTCCCTCCCGTGCGCCTCCTTCCACCGTGGCCGGCGGCATCCGCAGCATCCCGTGCCGCCTCCACCCGTCGCCGGTGGCCTCGGGCGCGGCTCCTCCTCCCGCCACCGCCGACCTCGGCCTACGGCCCCACCTCCCGCGGGCGGCGGCCTCTGCCCGCACCGCCTCCTCCCGTCGGCGGCGGCCTCTGCCTGCGCCTCCTCCTCCCGCCGCCGGCCAGCCTCCCGCCTCGCCCCGCCCCGCCGCCAGCCGGCCTCTGCCCCGCCTTGCCGCGAGCTCCCGCCGTTGGCCGGTCTCCCGCACTGCCCCGCCCGGCCTCCTACCGCCGCCTCGCTGGCTGTTGCGAGGAGGCGCCGCGCGCGGTCGGTGGCAAAACGGTCTTGGACCACGGGTCTGCGGGAGGAGCCGCTCGAAGCCACGTTTTCGTGGCTCCACCTACTCTGTGGAAGCCATCGCTGGCTCCAGATGCGGCTCCACCCCTAGAGCTGCCGCAAAAATGTCCGTTTGGGAGGGCTTCACCTGGAGGCTGGCTCCAGATGCGGCTCCACACCCTAGAGCTGCTGCAAAAATGTCCGTTTGGGAGGGCTTCACGTGGAGCCGCGTAAGAAGGCCTCCCAAACAGGCCCTATATAATTTGGGCTTTGTTTAGTTCTTTGTGTAAAGTTTTTGAAATGAAATCTTTTCATATTTTAAATATTAGACATATATTAATCACAAAACTAATTACAAAATTTGTTTGTAAACTACGAGATGAATTTATTAAGGCTAATTAATCTATCATTAGCATATATTTACTGTAACAATTTATTGTCTGATTATAGATTAATTAGGCTCAAAAGATTCATCTCGTAATTTACATGTGAAAATTGATTTTTTATCTATATTTAATATATTATATATGTATTCAAAATTATCATATTGATGTGTAAAGTTTTTTTTGACGGGAAACAAGGTCTTGGCGTGGTTATCACCCCGTTACCAGCGCGCCGCTTGACCAGCCAGACCCAGAGTCTGGGGCGGCCGGGCGGGCAGAAACCAAGCGCCACAGCCACCGTGCGCCGGCGCTTTCCCGGCTTCCGTGCCGCGCAAGTCCGGCCCTCGGTGGGACGCGATCCAAACCGAAGTCCAAGCCATCGGCAGGCCGAAATCGCGCCGCCGCCATCGCCTCTCCACTCAACTCCACCATCGTTCGCCACCCCCCCCCCCCCACCCCAAACCGCCGCCGGCGCGCCGCGATTCGGCTCCGGGATGCTCGCGCCGCTTCCGCGCTTGACTAGCGCGCTCCGCGGGCACTTCGACGCCGACCAGGCCTACCTCCTCCGCAAGACCGTCCTCCAGGCCCTCACCCTCCCCAGGTTCCACTCCCTCCCCATGCGCCGATCACTGGTGCTTCCCCAACCCCAATCGCTGCTGGGGAAAACCTGACGATTTCGTGTTGCTCGTTGTCTCCTCAGGCCGCATGACGAGTGGGAGCTCGCCCGGAAGATCGTGCCCGGCTGGGACGACGGTAATGTTTTCAAACCCATATCAGCTCGCTCGCACGCGCCGGGTTGCTAGACCTGTGATGTCTTGTTTTTGTTTTTTTACCCCTTTTTCTGGGGCGTGCGCGTGTTTATGTGTGATTATGATTTAGCTTAACTGATCGAAATCGCAACTTGTGTTGCAGCTCCCAGCGAAGTGCGCCAGGCATATAAGCAATTTATCGGGGCAGTGGTGGAGATGTTGAATGGAGAGGTAGTGTCTGAAGAACTCCATGAAGTTGCTCAGACTGCATATGCCATGTTTGGTGGCGATGACATGGAGTATGATGCCGCCCAAAGAGCCCTTGTCAAAAGGTAGTAACAAGCATGCCATGTCTAAAGTTTTTTAGCTGAGGCTTCTAAACTTGGTAATTCTTTTTCAGATTTACTCCTTGTCAATCGATTGAAATCTTGCTTAGGCATCAATCACCAAGATTTATACTAAAAATTGAATGAAGATGAAGAATCAGGTTAGGGTTTGGGGGTTAGGGGCTTACCTCAGTGCCCGGCAGTAGAGGGAGCTCCAGGGTGGCTTGCCGGCCGCCGGTGGTGGTGGAAGAGATGGCAGCGGAGCGGAAGTGGAGGCGGCGGGGCCGTCTCAGCCAAATGGGTTAGTGTTGGGCCGTGGAGGAGGGTGGTGGCGGAGGCTGCTGGAGCCGAGTGGGAGCGTGCGGCGGCGGGGGAGTTGCGACGGCGCGGGAGGCACGAGGAAGATGAGCAGATGCGGGATGCGGGAGGAGGAGAGAAAAAGATAAGGGAGAGAAGGTAATTCTGGATGGTTGAATTTAGATCCAATAGGAGCGCTTGGAGACTAGCTATCAACGTGCCTGAACCATGACCTTTGTGTCTTTTGGGTTTCATCTCTAGCCTACCCCAACTCGCTTGGGACAAAAGGCTTTGTTGTTGTTGTTGTTGTTTAGCAACAAAAGGGTGATTGAAGGAAAACTAAATCTCAATCAATTGACAAGGAGACACTTCTATTCTTTTTACCTTTTATTTTGTTATGGGGCTCAGTTCTGTGCCCTGTGACTAGAGAGCTCTTTAATGCATTGGAATTTCAAATGGAAAAGCTGATGTCACACATGGCTAGTAGTACACTAACATGATTCATATAATGGCTAGGATCCCTGCAGCAATATGCCAGTTGAATCAGTTCAATATATATGCTGATCCTTTGCACTGGGCTACATAAGTTTCCCAGCATATTACCTTTTTGCATGTTTTTTTTTGTGTATAATGTGGATGCTGTAAGCTCTTTTTGCTGGATTTCCAATAATTACATTTTTTTATCTCATCAGGAATGAATTGGAAAGGCTTGTGGGCTATACTGTACAAGACTCAGTTCTAAAGAAGCTAGCTCAGTTAGCTCAGAAGCTTGGTTCCCTTCAACGGGCAAGCGCCCATGAATTTGCCCACAGGATAGCAGATGATGTAGATGAAAATGAGAGAAGTGAATTTGGAGCAAACTTTGATTTCAAGCCACCTGCTCGTTTCGTTATTGATGTTTCTCTTGACATACCCTTAGGAAGTGCTGAATTGGGCAGTGAAACATTTGAAAAAGGGCATTATGATGCTTGGAGCACATCCGCAACTAGTAATTTAACTGCTATTAGGGGTTCTGTGAGTTTGAGGTGGCTGAAAGATCAATGCAATTTGATAACTAGAAGTGATGGCTCGTTCTCAGGAGATGAACTTGCAATGGCCTTGTGCAGAGTGCTCCTATCAAATAAAGCGGGCGATGAGGTTTTTAATGTTCTACTGAATACGGCCTCTAATTTAATTTTTGTTGCTGCAATCATCTGGTTTTCCCACCACCTTGCAGATAGCTGGTGAGCTGTTGGACCTGGTTGGCGACACTGCATTTGAAATAGTTCAGGATCTTCTTTTGGTAAGGGGCCTTGTTATCTTCACTTTAGATACAGTTCCTTCATGTTATGTGGGGATGGGAATCAGATGACTAAAAGAAAGAATTTGAAGATAATTTTCACTGTACAGTTTATGCTGCGCCTTTTAATCCTGCATCTTTACAACTTGTTTCTGGCATACAAACAAGGCCTACAAAGACTTGATAGTTGGTAGAACTAATGCGATAACTTACAATAAACCAACAAATCATCCACATGTACAAATGCTACAGTCTGGCCAGGATTCAGGTATCAGCGTGGTCACGGGAAAAAAACTAGAAGTTTAGAGGAGAACGCCTAAATTAGTACAGCTGTTAATCTCCTAGTGGACTATCCCTGTACTGACCAAAAGGTGCTTGGCTGTTTCATGATATACAATCTACTAAATTCCTTACTCCTGGTAATTCTAAGTTTGTAAGAGGATTTTAGACTTCAATACAGATCCTTGGTTGGTTTGGTTCTTCATTCCTTTGCAAGGTTTCACCATGATAATGATTGAAGCAACCAGTTAACCCTAATTCAAGGGCGAGGCTCAAACATAGAGCTCACTATGAGAGAGTTCGATCATGACATTTTCCTTCCAGAAAAGTTAAAATACACGACCAGTTATTAATAGAACTGCGCTGTTAGTTCTTCGTGCAATGACTTCCATGTATCTGAGTCTTAAAGAAATATTTGTAGATCCAGTAGGAACTTAAGAATCCTTCTACCAGTGTGCTTAAACCCCAAAATTGCATGAATTGTCTACAGAAGTTTTATTTATCTGTTTGTTTTGGCTAAGTGTGAAAGGTGCTCTACAGTAATGATCGAGTACTAGAGTTTGCAAGAATTTGCTGTGAACACATGAGAATAAACATGGAAATGAAGGCCACCTCATTTGTTCTTTAAGCATACTTAATTTCTTTCTGTACCATATGACAATATTGGAATCTAATCTGATTATTTCATGCTCTACAGCATAGAAAAGAGCTAGTAGATGCAATTCAACATGGATTGACGATATTGAAATCTGAGAAAATGACCTCAAGTAACCAACCAAAGATGCCAACTTATGGCACACAGGTTTGAGAACTTCCTAGTATGCTGTCTCATGTATTGTGGGTACCTGTTAGATGTTAGAATGAATTCTCATCTATTATGCCTGCAGGTAACTGTACAAACAGAGTCTGAGCGCCAACTTGATAAGATTAGGAGGAAAGAGGAAAAACGTGGCAAACGTGGTGTAGACACTGGCAATGGTGATATTGGTGTAGATGATTTCTTATCCCTCCTTTTGGCAAGTGAAAGAAAGCAGCCATTTGATGATGTGATTGGTACTGGAGAAGGGGCAGATAGTTTTCAAGTAACTTCCCTTCCTCAAGGAACCACAAGGAAACACATGAAGGGCTATGAAGAAGTGAAGATTCCACCAACTCCAACGGCATCACTGAAACCCAATGAGAAGCTGGTAAACATATTGGTCTTATCCTTTATTTTCCTCTGTTAATGTGTTAACTCTTTTCTCGAAAGTAGTTTCAATGAGAAGTCCTGCGTTACATTTATTTCGAGACGGTTTTCCAACTTAAGTGGACCTCTTTTCTAATTTGAGATTTCCTTAAGTGACCTTAGAATGTGGAATGGTGAAACCTAGTATTCGCTTGACCTTTTTCTGTTTCACTTTATTGATTTTAATCTGTGGATATAAGACAAAAGTCGTTTTTCCATACATACAATATTACAATTATCCTCTTTCTTTTTGCTTGGTATACTTGGTAAAATGATTGTGTCAGTATCACTTCTATTTACTTTAGCGTTAGCAGTTTTGTAACATCTGGCTGCCTCTGCTATGCCTGTAGCATCATTACTTGGAGTTCTTTTTTTTGTCGATAACTGTGGAGCACTCTCTCTCTCTCTCACACACATATTTTTTCAGATTGAAATAAGAGAATTAGATGAGTTCGCCCAAGCTGCCTTCCAGGGATACAAGTCACTCAATCGTGTGCAGAGTCGCATTTTCCAAGCTACATACTACACCAATGAGAATATTCTAGTGCGTCACTAAATTTACTGTCTATGCAATCATGCTCGATCACCCCATACGGTCTTCTGCTACATAGCTAACTTGCACAAATTTCCAGGTTTGCGCCCCAACAGGTGCTGGGAAAACAAATATTGCAATGATAGCAGTTCTTCATGAGGTATACCAAAACCATGGAAAAGCTGTACCAAAGCCTACAAATCACTGATTTTTACAAGTTTATATTTGTTTTCTTGAGATTTTTGTTTCCCGATAAATCTTTGTGATTGAAATCTTGGATATTGGAGTAACAAATTTCTTTTGCAGGTTAAACAGCACTTTAGGGATGGCATTTTACATAAAAATGAGTTTAAGATAGTCTATGTTGCTCCAATGAAGGTATTCTTCTCCCTTGCTTTGTCTTCTTATCTACTAGTTTTGGATGTTCTCGGGACCATTACCATTTACCCCCAAAAAATGTTATTTAGGCCTTGGCTGCAGAGGTAACAGAGACATTCAGTCGCCGATTATCTCCATTGAACCTGGTTGTTAGAGAACTTACAGGAGATATGCAGTTGACCAAAAATGAGATTGAAGAAACACAGGTACTCTCTTACCTCATTTTTTTAACTTAGTGCTTTTGAGCTGTACTTACTTGGTGCATTGGGCAGATGATAGTGACTACTCCTGAGAAATGGGATGTCATTACACGCAAAAGTAGTGACATGTCACTTTCAATGCTGGTTAAGCTGATGATTATTGATGAAGTGCACCTTCTAAATGATGAAAGAGGTTCAGTAATTGAGGCACTAGTAGCTCGAACTCTCCGCCAGGTAAGTTCTTACACAAAAAGGGAGCAACTTCTCTCTGCTTTGGTGTTTAAAAATCACTATAATAATTTGTAAAGATTGGAGGAAGCATAGGTGGTGTACTCCAAACTGATCGCATGCCTGCGCAGGCACTGATAAACTGTCTCTTCTTGTTTTACATCTTGTTTAATTTCCTGTGATTCATTTCTCTTTGCCTTAATGGTATTGTTGTGGACGCCTTTGTTGGGCGCACATACCAGCGGCGCAAGAAGGAGGCCACGGCTGCAGACGTGTGATTTTTAGTTAATTTGTAATCTATTCGGTTTGGATTTGTGTTAGTTAGAGTTAAACAAGGACTTGTACTCTGTACCCTTCCGGCTCTATATAAAGGAGTCCGGCCTTATCAATAAAGCAAGCAACAGATTAGGATCAAAACAATCCCAGAGCCTCCTCGGGGGGCGGGTATTGCCTAACCTACGCTTACCAATCCATCCACCACATCAGGTATCAATAATCATGGCAGTGAATTTATAAAAGCTGTAGAAAAGAGATGCTTATACCCCAAACTATTTTTTTTCAGCGACCTCAAACTGATTACTTGATGTTAGGACATAACAATTGCCTGTTCTTCTTTGCATGATGTTTTTTTACCTAGTTCGTTATGAATTGATTGAATGCAACAAGTTGAGTCTATGCAATCAATGATTCGCATTGTTGGCCTATCTGCTACCCTGCCTACCTACTTAGAGGTCTGTTACCTTCTTACATTAACTATCATGTATGTACGCTTCCTGTACTGCAATTAATAAGATCATGGAACTTCACATTTTTCAGGTTGCACAATTTTTGCGGGTTAATCCAGAGACTGGCCTTTTCTTTTTTGATTCAAGTTATCGTCCAGTTCCTCTTGCTCAGCAATACATTGGGATCAGTGAAAGGGATTACACTAAGAAAACTGAACTATTCAATACTTTGTGCTATGAGAAGGTCTTTTCTCTTGGCCAGCACGGTTCTCTCTTGATTTCTACATTCATACCTAATACACGACTCTTATTCAAATTGACAGGTTGTGGAGTCCATTAAGCAAGGTCACCAAGCATTGGTTTTTGTTCATACTCGTAAGGACACTGGGAAGACTGCTAGAACCCTGGTAAGTCTTGTACCTTTCTTGTGTGAGCCATCACCTAATTACTCGATGGTGGTAGCATTAAAATGTTGTTTTCCTATTGTTTGCTTCTGTGATGTCTCGTAAATGTTAATGTTCATCAAATTCTGATGCCATACATGTATATACTCAAGAACGTCTCGCATCTTTTTGTTCTTTTTTTGTTATTTAAAATAATATTTAGAAAGTGCGTTGGAACTCGTGGATCTGATCTGCGGGGCTGCTCCAAGGCTTTTGCTATATCTGATCCATGGCCTTAGGAAAAAATATGTTTCACAATGTTTGTCCATTATGGAAATCAAGGATTTAAGTGGAACAGAGGGAGTAGTCCACAATGATCATGTGTAGAAACCAAGGATCTAAGTGTAATGACCTCATAGGCCCCTTCCACACCATTAGTTAGGTGTATAGGGTGGAAATACGCAAAAAGTATGCTCTCTTTCCTCAATAAACTTGTACTCCCTCTGTTCTGTAATTTATGATGTTTAGGACAAGCCAATTAGTTCATTTTTTAAAGGAGGTAGTATTTTGAAAGGATAACTCCCGACTAATAGGACATATGTATACTGAAATGGCAAGAATATTTATTTTAAATTGATGGCTTCTATTCATAAGGGATAAGGCACCATTCAAGGTTTAAGGTCCTTTCATGCTATATCTTTTTCATGAAGTGAATTGTGTTTTAACTAATCAGATAATTTCTAGTTTCTGATTCTTTTTGCATTCTTCTCAGATCGACCTAGCTGCAAAAGCAGGGGAGCTGGAATTATTTTCAAGCGCAGATCATCCCCAGTTTCCATTAATCAAGGTATATGGTTACCTTATGGTTTCATTGACCATTAATATAGTAACTGTTATTTACTTAGTATTATGGTTGCAGAAAGATGTTAGTAGAGCAAAAAGTCGTGAAGTTGTTGAATTTTTCGAATCTGGGTTTGGCATACATAATGCTGGAATGATACGTTCTGACAGAAGTTTGATGGAGCGCTTGTTTGGTGATGGGCTTTTGAAAGTAAGTGTTCCTGGGTACTCCAGTATTGTCTAGTCTTGTGCTAACTTCTTTCAATTTAGGTCCTTGTTTGTACAGCAACTTTGGCTTGGGGAGTAAACTTACCAGCTCACACAGTTGTTATAAAGGTTAGTATCTGTTTGTGCTTATTTTTTGTTTCTATTTTTTTAGTTCTGAACAATTGATGGTGCATGCATACGCTATTGGTCGATTGAGAGAAATCAGCATTTTCCTCTGCAGCTCATCATACCTTATCTCTTGACTTAATATTTCTAGAATGAAATGAATGCCTGTCCATATATCAGTACTTATAGAGATAGTTTGGCATCAATACAGAGACATATATTGATATATATTGGTATTAAATGCTGTTTTGTTTGATCTAGTAAGACCAGTCTTGATGGGAGTTTCATGAGCATTAAATAACATGCCACATCAGCAATTTTGCTTGGCAGCGTCATTATGAGGAGAGTGAGGGGTTTCATGGGATGGGAGAGGAGTTTCATCCCCATGGAACCCAGCCAGCACAGTTACCAAGTTTGAAATCATGGTAACTGTGCAATGAAACTGTGCACCGAGATTGGCCTAATGATTCCCTTTGAGGTTTAGGACAAGGTAATTAGTAGAACTACTTTTGGGGATAGTTTTACATCAATATAGAACATTGGTATTAACAATGTTTACCAATGTTCTGCTGGAAGGCCATACTGAAAGTCTCAAGTTCTGCATGAGCTTCTTTTAGTTTTTTTTACTGTTTGATAAGATGGATGAGCATTGCAACCCCTAGGTTCCTTGCATGCATCTCCGGTTGATCCATGGATTCAAAACATGCTTGCTTCACATTGTTCAGGGTCCCTTTTATGCACTTGCTAAGTAAAATAATATACTCCAACTCCAATAACAGGGCACACAGCTATATGATCCTAAAGCTGGTGGGTGGCGAGACCTGGGGATGCTTGATGTGATGCAGGTTCCTATCTGAGCTTTTCATGATTCTGTACCATTGTCATCATTTCTTCATTCAAACAGTCTTATGTTTCTGATGTTCATCCATTCATTTTTTTTTGTTAGATCTTCGGACGTGCTGGAAGGCCACAGTTCGATAAAAGTGGTGAAGGAATTATTATCACAACACATGACAAATTGGCTTATTACTTAAGGTTATTGACAAGTCAGCTTCCAATAGAGAGCCAGGTTAGCATACCAGGACACTAAAAACAATAATGAAACTTGTTTAATTATGGGTTAAATAAGACCATAATGTAGGGGTGATTGTCGAGAAATATTATTTGTTGCATATGCGACTAAAAGCTATCACATCACACCTCCTGGAACAATTTTTCTCTACTGTTGGAATATTTTCCCCTACTGCTAGCATTTTTCAGAAATATTTTTCTACTGCTTCCAATAGTAGAAAAAATATGTTCCAACAGTAGAAAAAATTGGTCTAGGGGGTCTGTGATGTGATGACTTCTAGTCGCAAATGGACATATAACATACCCTGCGATCCTAACGTGAAGTTGTTGGATAATGGGACAAGTTTCATTTCCTAATTTGCTTGTGGTCTCCAGAAGTTGGTTTATTGTTATATGTTCTTTTAATCCACAATTAATTTCTTGTTAACTATATAATCTTGCAGTTCCTTGGATCTCTGAAAGATAATTTAAATGCTGAGGTTGCCTTGGGCACTGTAACAAATGTCAGGGAGGCCTGTGCTTGGCTTGGCTATACATACTTATTTATAAGGATGAAGACTAATCCTCTGGTTTATGGAATAACTTGGGAAGAGGTAACCTTTTCTTCCACCATTCACAACTTCAATGCAAATTAGTATGACAGAAATTTGTCTGAGAAGAATGCATTTTGTAGTATAAGGTTTTTGACACATTGCTCTGTTAAAAAAAATACAAACTGTACATCTGAAAGTATTGCATGTTCTCTATATTTTTCTAAGTGATGTTCTTTTATAATGTAGTTCTGACTATAAGTTTCTAAGTTCTTATTTCCACCTCATATATTTCTTCAGGTTTTGGGAGATCCTTCTATGGGCGCGAAACAAAGAACATTCATTATTGATGCTGCACGTGCACTAGACAAAGCTAAGATGATGCGCTATGATGAAAAGAGTGGAAACTTTTACTGCACAGAACTAGGTCGAATTGCAAGCCACTTTTACCTTCAGTACTCCAGTGTTGAGACTTACAATGAGATGCTTCGACGTCACATGAGTGAAAGTGAGGTACACATTTAGTTTTTTGTATATGTACTGCTTGCGATGCTTGCGAAGTTTTACTAACCTGTCTGTCTGGGTACTACCTCAGGTGATTACTATGGTGGCCCATTCCTCTGAATTTGAAAATATTGTAGTGAGAGAAGAAGAACAGGATGAATTAGAAGCCCTTGCTAGGAAAGCGTGCCCCTTGGAAATTAAGGGTGGGCCTACTGACAAACATGGGAAAATTTCAATTCTCATACAGGTTGCTGTTGAGGACTGTTACTCTCTTGTTATGTTTGAACTAACAATATCGTAATTGAGGTATTTTGTCAATCTTGCAGGTTTATACATCCCGTGCTCCAATTGATAGCTCCTCTTTACATTCTGATGCTCAATACATTAGTCAAAGTTTGGCTCGCATTATGAGAGCACTATTTGAGATTTGTCTGCGTCGGGGGTGGTCTGAGATGTCATCCTTATTACTAGAATATTGCAAGGCCGTGGACCGCAAAATATGGCCTCATCTCCATCCACTTAGGCAGTTTGATAAGGATCTTTCTCCTCAGGTTTGCTATCAGTTACAACTACTTTGTCATGTTTACCTTATTTTTGAAATGTAATTCTTTCTCTCTGGATTAGATATTGTGGAAACTTGAGGAAAGAAATGTTGATCTGGATCGTCTTTATGAGATGGAGGAAAATGAAATTGGAGCACTGATCCGGTTTTCTCACCAGGGAAAGGTATGCCTTGGCTTAAAAAGCTTTGTGATTAGCAGTAAAAGTTCTGCTTATTAATCCTATTAACATCCTTTTACTGAAGCTGGTTAAGCAATACGTTGGATACTTCCCATATGTCAACTTATCTGCAATTGTGAGCCCAATCACTAGGACGGTTCTTAAAGTAAGAGCTAATGTCAATTAATTATTGTCTCCTGTTTCTTCTTTTTTTTATGACTACTAATTGTGCAATCACTTATGATAATTTTGTAGGTTGACCTGCATATAACGCCTGATTTTGTGTGGAAAGATCGTTATCATGGCATGTCAGAACGATGGTGGATTATTGTTGAGGTATGTGAGCGTACATGTATTATTGTTATGTATGTGCAGCTACACCATTTTAGAGGTGTAGCAGGATTGAGAAAAACTTCATGCTTAATGCAATTATATTTGCTTGCTTTTGACATTTTGAGGAGACCATTTATATGACCTTGAAAGATTGGTAGCACCTATCCATTCCTGATACCCTGCCAGGGCATGCATAGAGATGAGATGTCATCATCTTCAGGAACCTTTTACACAAATGCAATGTTTTGAGTTTAAATTTTTCATACTTGATTCCTATTGCAGGCAGGCATTTGTTCAGTAACAATAAATTTTATTTTCCAGGATTCTGAAAATGACACCATCTATCACTCTGAGCTATTCACACTGACAAAGAAGATGGCAAGAGGAACACCCACAAAGATATCTTTTAATATACCAATATTTGAACCTCACCCACCACAGTACTATATACGAGCCATATCAGACTCATGGTTACATGCTGAGTCACTCTTTACTGTTTCTTTTCATAATCTGACATTGCCACAGGTGAATTTCACAATTGCTTACTGCCGGTCTATGGTGTTTATTTTTTATAATATACTGAGTGATGCATCTGTTCACACAGACACAAATAACGCACACTGAACTTTTGGACTTGAAGCCTCTTCCGCTGAGTGCTCTTGGCAACAAAACATATGAGGATCTCTACAGATTTTCACATTTCAATCCGATACAAACTCAGGTGCATTTTTGGCCCAGTTATCTTTTATTTAAGCCGTCTATGCTATGGTCTGCATGGTAGGGATTGATAGTTAAGCTTTTGTAACTATTCTGATCAAATTGTTTTATTTTTTTATGTAACTGTGACCAGCAGTCTGTTTATAATGGTCATTTGTCTGTGGGAAAAAATTGTACTCTTGATGAACATAAGATGGCAGAATCATCTGTAGAAGTTACCAAGTGCTCAACATATGCATCCATTATGTATCCATTTTTCTAAGGATCATAAGATGCTTACGGTGTGCATCCACTTACTGTATAATGCCCAAACACAACTAGTACTGTTGCCAACAGTTTGCTCCAGCTTGCTGAACTTTTCTCTTTTATATGTAAACTATTAAATTTTTATCTCATCTTTTTCAGGCTTTCCATGTTCTTTATCACACGGATAATAATGTACTTTTGGGAGCTCCAACTGGAAGTGGAAAGACAATTTCGGCAGAACTAGCAATGCTTCATCTTTTCAATACTCAACCGGACATGAAGGTTTTACTGAGATTGAATGAAAACCATTTTTTGTGTCATAATGTCATGTTAATATCTTTCAATACCTTTTTAGGTAGTTTACATTGCCCCTCTAAAGGCTATTGTGCGAGAGAGAATGAATGATTGGAGAAAACGTCTTGTAACCCAGCTTGGGAAGAAGATGGTAGAGAACACTTCACAAGTTGTATTTCTCCAATACTTCAAAATGTAAATCTTAACTGAAGTAATGCTTTTGGTAGGTTGAGATGACTGGTGACTTCACTCCAGATTTGATGGCCCTATTATCAGCTGACATCATAATTTCTACCCCTGAAAAATGGGATGGGATTAGTCGAAGTTGGCATAGTAGAAGCTATGTTATGAAGGTCTAGATCTGTCCTCCATTATTAGCTACTTCTGTAGATCATGTAGAAAAGATCATTTCATTTCAGTTATTAGGTATTGCTTACAATATTATTGATAGGTGGGGCTCATGATATTGGATGAGATACATCTTTTGGGAGCTGACCGTGGACCCATCCTTGAGGTAACCCCTTCTATCTTATGTTTTTGTTGTGTTCGTTCTTTTTTGTTTGTTTGTTTGTTTTAAATTTGTTTACTATCAATTATTAGCATAATGGAATTTCTGTTTTTTCAGGTCATTGTATCAAGAATGCGATATATCTCGTCACAAACAGATCGTTCAATTCGGTTTGTCGGTTTATCAACAGCATTAGCAAATGCTCGGTATGTTTTGAAGTGATGCTTTTGCTTCTTGCTTGTGCTCAATCACTTTGATGTATAAAGTATTCCCCTAGGATATGAATGCGAGCAATATTCTCTCATAATGTATTTGAGATAGTAGGTGTTATCATGAAATCGTGTTTTCAACTAGTACTGTGTACCTACACGATCATTGCAGTACTTTTGCTCCATTGGCTGACTACTTTCATCTGGCAAATACTTCAGTGATTTAGCTGATTGGTTGGGCGTTACGGATGACGGTCTATTCAATTTCAAGCCTAGTGTGAGGCCTGTACCTCTTGAAGTGCATATCCAGGTAAGCCAGATTTCTTTTATTGCCTTAAATTCCTATTCTAGTTCGCAAAGATGTTGCTGATATTTTTTTAGAGTGATAATCTCCTCGTAGATTGGTTGCATTGAGTAGGTTTGCTGGAAAAAGCCTGTACCCAGTACTTTATAGTATTAATTTTTCTCAATAATCTGCTTTGATGATGGATGATGTCACAAGGGAAATAAAAGGAGGGATCTCTTGGTGTATGATCTTTGCTGGCAATGTGGTGCTAGTTGATGATAGTAGGATGGGGGTTAACAAGAAATTGGAGTTGTGGAGGTAAACATTGGACTCGAAATGTTTTAGACTAAGTAGGACTAGAACTGAGCATATGTGTTGTGACTTCAGTGATACTGGACATGAGGAGGGTGTGGTTAGTTTGGCAGTACAGGTATTTAGGATTGAACCTATAGAGGGATGGCAATATCGATGAAGATTTTTGTCATAGAATTGAAACTTGGATTGAAATGGTGCCAAGATTCTACCATCCTCCATGATACAGGTGCCACAAAAGAAATAAGCTAAGTTCTATAGGATGATTAGGCGAAATAATGTTTTATGGCGGCATATCCAGCAGATAAGCATAGCAAAGGTGCACCTGTTGGGATAGATTCGTGGTCATAATAGGAAGTGTAGGGTGTGAAATAACAATATATGTGATAGGGTAGGGGTGACACCAATACATCGGCTAAGATGGTTTTGGTCATATCCAACAGAGGCCTCTAGTGGCACCAGTGCATAGCAGCATTTTAAGGTGTGATAACATAAGATGAGTTGGTGTCAACCAAACATAATGTGGGAGGAAGCAATAAAGAGAAACTTACAAGGTTGGAATATACTCAATCGACTAGCTTTGGATAGGAGCGCATGGAACCATCAATTCATGTCTCGAATCATGGCCTAGGCTAGTAGCCCTCTTTTATGATTATTACTATTACCAACAACTCTTTGTCACTTTTCCCTTTGTTATTTATTTATTTGTTTGTTTCTGGTGCCTCTTGTTGGGTTTCATCTCTAGCCTACCTCAACAAGCTTGGGAATCATTTTATTAACTCTTATTCATTTTTGGGTGGTTCTTTCTGAAAATGCACAAACAAGTATATTGGTATTGTAATTTTGAACTTGCAGTTACTTTGAGAAATATAATGATATTCGAAATTACCTTGTGGAAAGATACTATACTAGATGGCCATTGGAGAAACATGTTTGGTAGATCACAGCATTAAAAAGCTTTGCGCTGTAACTCATGTTTCCTTTTCTGTTTTAACAGGGATATCCTGGGAAATTCTACTGTCCGAGAATGAATAGCATGAACAAACCAGCTTATGCAGCCATATGCTCTCATTCACCCAATAAACCTGTTCTCATTTTTGTGTCATCACGTCGACAGACAAGACTTACAGCCCTTGATATCATTCAGGTGGAATGCTAATTTGAATCTGTGCAACTAGATGGCTATATACATTGCTGCTATCTTATCCGTCGAATGTGCTCTACGTGCAGCTTGCAGCATCAGACGAAAAACCAAGGCAGTTCCTGAGCATGGATGACAACTCCCTAGACATGGTTCTGTCACAAGTTTCTGATAGTAATTTGAGGCATACTCTGCAGTTTGGCATAGGTCTGCATCATGCAGGTTTAAATGACAGAGACAGATCCTTGGTTGAGGAACTCTTTTCAAACAATAGGATTCAGGTGTGTTCTTTGATAGACTTCTCATGTTAAGCATGCTAGTTACATGCTTAAGCAAAACTTAAACAAACTTTCTTGTTGCTTGATGGTTTTTCCAGGTACTGGTATGTACCAGCACGTTGGCGTGGGGTGTCAATCTTCCAGCTCATCTGGTCATAATCAAGGTGACATAGTGCATTGAATTTTCTTGGTCCTTATTGGTGATTTACTTCAGTGCTCATTTAATATCTATCTTGTAGGGCACTGAATACTATGATGGCAAAACAAAAAGATACATTGATTATGATATCACAGATATTCTGCAAATGATGGGTCGTGCTGGTCGACCGCAATTCGACCAACATGGCAAAGCTGTTATTCTCGTCCATGAACCAAAAAAGAGCTTTTACAAGAAGGTCATGCATTTTTCTTCTCTGCTAATGAACAATCCCTAATGCATCTTTTATCTTGACTTTAACACTAAATGTTATAATTTTCAGTTCCTCTACGAACCATTTCCTGTGGAGAGTAATCTGAGGGAGCACTTGCACGATCACATAAATGCAGAAATTGTTTCTGGCACCATCAGCAACAAGGAGGAAGCGATCATTTATCTCACTTGGACCTACCTATATCGCAGATTGGTATTTATCTTGTAAAATCCTTTTCAGTACGTTTTTTATTTTTCCTGCACTAAACTCAGCCAGCTAAAAGTTCCGGATACACAATCTTTGACACACTCTAGATCTTTTTTTTTATCCTCAGATTGATTGTTTGACTGGTACATTTTCTAATTAAAAGGTCTGAAACCAAGACCATTACTATAAAATCTGAAATCATATGGATAAATATTCAATTGTCAATTTAGTAATGTATAAACTGTCTTATTGTTGTGCCGATTCAAATCTATGGCTTGTCAAAGTGATCTGCTGTGAAGGGATCAAGACTGTTGTAAGAATCTTTCATAGGTGCGATAGAGACATCTTGGAAACTCTATGTTTTGTTGCTACATCGCAGGTTGTTAATCCAGCCTACTATGGATTGGAGGATACTGAAACAAATACCTTGAATTCTTATCTCTCAAGGTGGGAACTGAGGAATTCATTTAAGCATAAGTTTTGATTTGCTTTACAACAATTTGATGGTATGTCTTCCCATTTTTGTCCAAACAGGTTAGTCGAAACTACATTTGAAGATCTTGAGGACAGTGGATGCATAAGAGTGGATGACCGCTCTGTAAAGTACTTGATTTTGGGAAAAATAGCAGCACAGTATTACCTCAGCTACCTCACTGTTTCAATGTTTGGGTCAAATATTGGCCCCAATACATCATTGGAAGTAAGTTTTTAGCCCTACTTGTTCCCAGGTTAATTGTTTGAGTTAATTTGGAGTGGCAGATAATGAACAGCTTTGATTCTGTTGCTAGGCCTTTGTGCACATACTGTCAGCTGCTGCAGAATTTGATGAGCTTCCTGTACGCCACAATGAGGTATTCTTTTTTCTCGTTCGTTAAGAAACCAAGCATTACCCCATTTTTGTTTGTAGATAATTGAATCAGCAATTTTCTTTCCTTCCAAGGCATGATATCACTGCATTGATTAAGGATAGGAATTGAAATTCATACAGCTAATTTCTAAAAGCATTCTGGCCTTAGTACACTCTGAACTTGATTCTTGGCATGTTGTGATCATTTATGCATTTATGCTCTTTGCTGTTTCAGGATAACTTGAATCGAACACTCAGTGGAAATGTCCTGTATCCAGTTGATCAACACCACCTTGATGATCCACATGTTAAAGCCAACTTGCTCTTTCAGGTACATATATGGTTGAAGACTTTGGAAAAATACCATCGAAAGATTCATCTTTAGAAAATTAGCATTGAAAGGTTGCTCTGTTACTGCTTTCTACCATTCCATGAACTCAACGTTAACAACACTACAACACGAGAGCATCAGACCTCACCTGCCACCTCCCTCTCCCTATGACACCGGGGCTCCACTCGTCATCCCTAACCTCCAGCAGGCATGGCCGGTGGACAGGAGGGGTGATGGGGAAAACGAAAATGACTGCGAGCTCGAGAAACCCAGAATCAGAAATCCACTCACCGGATTTGAGTGCTCGGAGGGCCAACCGCGGCCACGATGGGGATGCGTGTCTCCCCACCCCATACCCCAGTTCGCGGGTGTAGGAAAGGTAGGATGTGTATAATGTGGTCGATGTATTGCATTGAGCCCCTTGGACGGTATATATAGGAGTACATGGCTTGGAGGGCAAGTAGCCTCTCCTAGAGATAAGGAAGGTTATCCCGGGATTACAATCAATCCTAAACTAACCATACCCGGAGTTGCCTAATATACTCTAACATCCCCCCGCAGTCGTAGCGGTAGCAACACGAACGGTCAGACTGGAGAACAATGGAGATGTATCCCCCCTGCAGTCGGAACGCTGGTGCAAAAGCTTTGACTGGAGACTCATGCAGATGACAGCCTTTTAGTGCCGTAGTAGCCGAAGTCGAGGTGGACGTGGTCGAAGCCGTGGAGGGGCGCGGGTCGAAGCGTCGTCGAGGTGCTCGAGTACACAAACTCAGCAGCTTCTGGCCGAAGACCGCAGCAGGACGGTGCGGCGGATGACGATGGTAAACGGCGCAGTTTGCGACTTAGGTCACGCTCAGGACAGGGGTGGCAACGGCGCAGGTTGCAGCAAGTGTCGCGTTCAGATCAGGGGTGGCGACGACGTCTTCCTTCGGGAACATCGGCGGCGATGTCCGCGTGAGAACGGCTGGAGGCGCGGAGGCGGATCGAGCGCCTGCTTGATGAAGACCGGCGGCGAGTGGCGCCACCGCCTGAAAAGGCGACGACACCGGTAGGGTAGCTTGATCACGAGCGTCGTCGCTGCAGCCTGGAGGGCGCAGCAACAACCTCGTCCTTCGGGAGTGTCGACGATGATCGGCGATGAACGGCAGGGCAACGCAAATCGGTCTTAGATCGGAAAAGAAAAAAAAACAGCAGCAGCAGATAGACCTCCGTGTGGAGCTCTGGGTGCACCAAGCATTACCCGTCCCCCACCCTTATCTTTCCTCCTCCCCCACGCAGGCACGCAGGAAGAGAAAAAAAAAAGAGCAGGGGAAGAAGAGTAACTGCGCACCCAGGCCCCAGACTACCGGAGTCGCTCCACCCTTGCCAGCGCCCAAGGTGGGGTCTCCCCGCGGCGGCAACAGGATGGGCTCCCCGCGGCAGCCCGAGGGAGGGGCGGCGGCGGCGACCCTCCGCAATCCGCTCGACCCGAGCAGCTCCAACAGTGCTGCAGCCCGGCGCCCCTCGTGCTCCCTCCGCAGCCGCACAGTCGCTCGCAGCGGTAACGGCGGCACGGGAGGGAAGAGTGGGGCGGGGCCACATGCACTGGAGGAGACGGTGCGGTGTCGACGGATCCAGATGCGCAGCGAGGAGGCGAGAGCCGGCAGCCCCATGGTGACGTGGTGCCTGACGAGGATGACGAGCGGCGCCGCGACCATGGGTAGAGGTGCGCCCTTCTGCTACTTGACGACCACGACAGCGCGGCGGATCAGAGGGATCCGCGGCGCATCCTACGAGGGCGCTGCCCCCGGTGGAGATCGATCTCCTCGGGGGCTGAGCGCGGCGGCGGCTGCGGAAGCAGAAGCCTAGTGATAGGATTAAGCTAGCACTTGTATCTTATTTTCCTGCACTTTTATTTTTGCAGTGTGTGTTGCCTTGGCCCTCAAGTTGATCATGAGGTGCTTTTGGCTAAAGTGTTAAAGTTGTTGGGAGTAGGTGAAGGCTCTGCCTATATAAGCAGCAGCCCTCTCCCTTGTAATGAACCGAGTTGTTGTCTTGATTCAATCAAGCGGCCCGTTGGTCAAGCTGACCTCCGGGCTTTCCACCAAAAGATCCATGTTTGGGCCAACACCTAGGTCGAAACTTTAACTCGTGATACCATCAATGTTCTTAAGGCGTCGCCTAGACGCCAAGGCGTCAAGGCGCTCAGGGAGGCCAAGGCGTCGCCAACGCCCAGCTAGAAGAGAGGAAGAGCAAGCGGAAGGAGCGACCGGGAGATGAAAGGAGGAGCAAGAAGGTTACCAGAACTAGCAGGCGACGACCTCCGCCTTCCTCATCCTCGACGGCACCGGCGCCAGCGAGATCTGGCCCCCAAGAAACTGGGGAGGTGCGAGGACTTGAAGGGGGAGCGGCTGCGGTGCTCCATTTGAGCAGATGGAGGGGACACCGGGGTTCATTGCTGCACGGGTCTGCTACGGCTGCAGTCGATGTGCAGGGGAGCGCCGGCGGAAGGGAGGAGGGGCATGCGGGGCGGAAGGGAGGAGCGGCGGCACTGCTGCGAGGGAGGAAGAGAGGAGCGGCGCTGCTGCGAGGGAGAACCGGCGGTAGGATGCGTATAATGTGGTCGATGTATTGCATTGAGCCTCTTGGGCGGTGTATATAGGAGTACATGGCTTGGAGAGCAAGTAGCATCTCCTAGAGATAAGGAAGGTTATCCCAGGATTACAATCAATCCTAAACTAACCATATCCGGAGTTGCCTAATATACTCTAACAGCGGGCACGAGCCGTGATGTGCTGCCGCAATGCTGCACACCCATCCGGCCGGCCAGTGATCAAGCGGCGGGTGGCGGTCACTCCCAATCACGCACGCCATCTTGTTCCAGCTTCAAACCAACCAAAATCACCTGAGCAAAGGCAACGCAGCATGCAATCGTGGGCAACATTTTTCCAATTGGCACCTGTGCGTGGCCGCTGGCTGACTGGCTCCCAACATGAAGCTTTGCAGAGTGTCGAGCTATAGCCGTGTGCTGTTCCGCAGGAGGCGGATCTCCACCACCCACTTCCCCATCCGCACGCCACGGTAGAGCTTGGCCGGCCCCGCTGAATGCAGTAGCTGCTGGTACAGCGCGGGGCCCGCGACTGAACCCGCACGTCCTCAGGTTAAGCGCCTCGCTCATGCCTCCAGTAGCACAGCAGCATTTGCTGCTGCACCTCCCACGCCACGAGCTGCGATGGGAACAGAGGGCTCGCCGCCGTCCCGAACTGCGGCGGGGGCTACTGGTGCTGCAAGGGCTGCAGCAGTGGCAGGGGCTGCTGGAGGTTAGGGTGACGAGTGGGGCCCAGATAGGAAGAGGGAGGTGGCTGGTGAGGTCTGAAGCTCTCTTGTTGTACGGCTGTTGACGTTGAGTTCACAAGGATGGTAGAAATTGATAACGGAGCAAACCTTTCAATGCTAATTTCCTAAAGCTGAATCTTTCAATTCTATTTTTCCAAAGTCTGAATCTTTTAGTGGTAAGAATCCAATTTTCCCTTCATTCTAACAGTATTCTTTGCGCAATGATATAGTGATTGTCATTTTTGTTTCTATCTGTCTTACAGGCACATTTCTCAAGAGCTGAATTACCAATTAGTGATTACGCCACAGACTTGAAATCAGTTCTTGATCAGAGCATACGTATTATACAGGCAATGATTGACGTATGTGCCAATAGTGGATGGCTTTCAAGTGCTTTGTCTTGCATGCATCTCTTGCAGATGATCATACAGGTGAATTTCATTGTTCAGATGCTTCTTAATATTTTTTGAAAAATAGTCCTATGTCGAATTGCATTGTACTATTACAAGTATTTATCTTGAACTAAATCCATTTTACTTGCCAGGGTCTCTGGTTTGAGAGGGACTCATCACTCTGGATGTTGCCATCCATGAATGATGATATTCTAGGTCATCTCCGGGGTAGAGGAGTCTCAACAGTCTCAGCCTTGCTGGATTTTTCTCATGAAGAATTGCACAGGCTCCTTCAACCATTTTCTGCATCAGAGTTGTACCAGGTGCTGCTTTTCTCACTTAAATTTGGCAGGTCATGTAGGAGAGAATAATGGCTTGTATTCATCCAAACCCTAGAAGGGTGGGATATATAGATCATATACATGGGCCTCTAGATGAGCCTCTATAAATGGGCTCACATATACACTAACACCCCCCCCGGCAGTCTGAACTACCGGCGCAGCGGTGTTCAAGACTGGACAACAAGAAAGCCAACCCCCCCCCCCTCCGCAGTCTGAACTACCGGCACAGCGGTGTTCAAGACTGGACAAGAAAAGAGTACAAATAGAGTACAAAGGCCACAACTAGCTACCGGCTACGTTGAGGCTGGAGCGAAACTCCGAGAAGGTCGAGGAGAGCAGTCCCTTGGTGAAGATATCAGCAAACTGGGAGGTAGTCGGGATATGGAGTATCCGAACATCTCCGATGGCGACTCTGTCGCGCACGAAGTGTAGGTCGATCTCCACATGCTTCGATCCCGTGGCGCGTGCGGCGCTCGCGGTGTCCTCGGCCTGCGCGGCGCTCACGGCGCGAGCAGGGGAGGCAGCGCCCGCTGGAGGGTGCTGCGGCACGCGCGGGTGCTGCCACGGCGGCGGCGCCGCGGCCTAGTGCAGCACGGGCGGCGGGAAGTAGACCACGGGGGGAGGGGGGCGGCCGCAGGGGCGCGCCAGGCCGAGGGGTTGCGCCCGCAGTGGCAGGGGCGACCGATCCAGCAGCAGGGGAGGGGGGCGCAGGGGCGCGCCAGGCGTAGGGGCCCGCGCCCGCGGCTGCCGGGGCGGCCCCGCTCGATCCAGCAGCAGGGGAGCGGTAGGGATGTAGGGGATCCGCGGCTGCAGGGGAGCCCTGATCCGAGGGGCCTGCGCCCGATCCAGTAGCAGGGAAGAGTGGAGGGAAGGAGGAGAGGGGAGGGAAGGAGAGGGCCGGCGGCGCCGGCGGCCGGCCGGCCATGGAGGCGGCGGCGGCTGGTGCGAGAGGAGAGGAGAGAGAGACTATGATACCATGTAGGAGAGAATAATGGCTTTGTATTCCTCCAAACCCTAGAAGGGTGGGATATATAGATCCTATACATGGGCCTCTAGATGGGCCTCTATACATGGGCTCACCTATACACCAACAGGTCAAACTATTTTCCTAATCATTTGGACATTAATTGAAAGTAAAGTGGTCCGTAACTGTCCAGTATACTTGAATTAGTTATGGAAATTCAAGCGCAGCAAGCTGATTGTTTGGAAATGTTAGCTAACATGTTACAGAAAATTGGGCCGCAAATAATATTCAATATTGTATGTGTTGATCTCAGCAACTGGTGATTTTAAATGTCCATGATTTCTACAGATTCTATTTATGACAAAATATGTGTCATGAATGGTGTCCACAATTTGATTATATATTTGAAAGTGAGAAGCTCATTATTAGTATTTTTCCTTGTAAGTGCAGAGATCATTCTGTTTCTCTCCTGAATACTGTATTTCATTGTGCAGGATCTGCAACATTTCCCTCGTGTTGATGTGAAACTTCAGCTTCAGAATGAACAAGATCGGTCCAAATCTCCAACTTTAAACATCAGAGTGCAATTGAAAAATTCACGGCGTTCAACATCAAGAGCATTTGCACCTAGATTTCCCAAGGTCAGTATCTGATTAATTTTCCATGTGGATTAGATGCAACGATTAAATGTAACATAGAGGGTTCATTGTTTAAGGTATTGTATAAAAAAAATGTTACAAGGGAATCAAAATGAATAAACATTTACTCCTTTTGTCCTGATAATTTAGGAAACCCATTTCAGAACTGAACAGAGCCTATATGTTTGCAAGAAATACTAATACCATATAGGTTTATAATACATGGTGTAGCAATGTAGCATGCACCTGGGCAGAAATCCCTTCTGCTGTTAATATCCGGGTGTGGTCTTTCCCCCAGGGCTGACTTTTTTTTAATACATGGTGTAGCAGCTTAGTAAGTTGACAAATAAATTGTATCATGTTATAAACTAGAAATTTTGTGTTTGATATGACAAGACTGAATAGACAAATTCATGTTTTTTCATATTTGGTAAATTTATTAGTTTGCTACTGAAATTGGTTGCCATTTGTCTTGATCTTCGAAATGGAGCCACTGGGAAAGAAATTGTTATTGCAACTGGAAAGGAAACCTCACAAGTTACTACTGGTTTGACTAGTAAATGTGTCACCTTAAGTCCGGTGGCAAACTGGCAATGGGATTGTTTGTGGATAGATTTAGGGGTTTTGCATGAGTCATCGTTTTGCCTTCAAACTCCAGATCCTGCAAATCCAGGGGTTGGAGCGAACAAACGCACCCACTGCCTGAAGCTTGTGGAATAATCCAATGCTTTTGGTGTTAGAACTCATGCAAATTGGAAACACATACTGATAATATTACCAAAAAAACTGATAATTATTCACTGCACAATCATGATCCTAGAAATCACTAGTTGTCGATGAATGCTTTGCGATGCTCTAAGAAATCGGTAGCTTTTATTGTTTGAGTCGTATTACAGCCTAACTGGATGATTATACACTAATTGGGGTGACACCTGTTCCACACATAAATTGAGTTGGAATAGATATGTTCTAAGAACATCGCTGCCTTCCACATTTATTGGGAATTACAATTTTTTGTATGACTGCTAATTAATATAGATTTCTTTAGCTTAGCAGTTTCTATGTGATGTGAATGTGTGTTGTTGAACTTCAATGGTTGTTTTGCATTGAACCTTTTGATGTTTTCTGTAGGCAAAACAAGAAGCTTGGTGGCTGGTCCTGGGGAATGCTACAAGCTCAGAGTTGTATGGTTTAAAAAGAATTAGTTTTGCAGATCGGGTGGTTAACACTCGCATGGAATTGCCACAGATGTTCAATGTCCAGGTAAATGAATTTTGCTTGGCTAAGCTATGCTAAGTGTGAAGATCTTTTGTTCTCGTTTTGGATGACTTGATGCACATGTGAATATTTATTCCACGAGTTACTACACAGTTCGCTTTTTTTATAACAAGATGACCTTTTCAGCATAATGCACAGTCAACACCCAGCCACCAAACTGCCTTATCCATTTGCTCTATGAAATGGATCCCATAGTACACAATGTTATATGCCAATCCAAGGGAAATGCAGATGGGGATAGGAGGAAGACGTGTAGCTGGGGACTCTTAGCTGGCTTTCTGCTATGTTGAACCTAAAGGAATATACAAAAAGACCTAATTCTGCAGTAATATGATTGCATAGTCTGCAACTCTGCATTAACCATGAACATCATAGACATGCTTTGAATTTCTGAGAGAAACTTTTATCTTTTACTGTTCTCACGAGGGAATTTTCTTTCAGGAGACGAAACTGATTTTGGTGTCAGATTCCTACCTAGGTTTTGACCAGGAGTACTCTCTTGAGCATCTCACCAAGCGTTGAGAATTTCATTCAGGGTTCAGAGCTGTTTGGCCCACAATGTTTTTGTATGCTCTATGATGGTGGCAGGGTGTTGCCATTCCCAGTGTGTACATGATATTTTTGGAAGCCATAAATACGTCAAATGCCCTGATCGAGAATGCAGAACTGTTCCCTGTCATCACCTGGGCTGGAATGTCAATTCTTGTATTTTCATTTAAGCTCGATAGATGAAGTTGAAAGGTGAATAGATCCCGCGCCGTGAGTCCGCAGAATGTACTGCGAATTTCAATTGCGCATTTGTGTTCGTACTCATTTTATTATTCACAAGTCGATGTCATTTTACTCCTCGTCAACAGTCAAAATAAAGGTAATTGCATAAAGACCAAGTGCAAAATCGTACTTGTGAAAAGTAAAAGGTAAACTCACAAAATTTAAATGAATGAGGGCAAATCACAGTTGCACTTGAAACAAAGTAGGAGCAAGGACACAAAAAAAAGCTTTGCAAATTCGGACCGGTACCAAACCGGTCCAAATTCAAAATTCAAATTTGAATTCAAAAAAATGAAAAATTTCTAAAAATACTTTAAGGTGTGACGAATCTAATGGTGTCAAATTTTCTCAAAAAATCGTTCATTTAGTATAGTTTGCGTGGATTTGAAGTTAAACAAAAAAAAACGTGCATATAAAAGTATACAAATACAATGTAAAAGTAGTACAAAAGAGGATTGGAGGGTTTATTTAGACTAAAATATGTCATACAAACATTTATTTAGTATATTTTGCGGGCATTTGAATTTAAACCATTTTTTTGAATTTGACCGGTTACCAGTCAAACCGACCGGTAAGCCGGTAGGAACCGATTGAACATGCGATTTTGAATTTGATTTTGACCGGTTTCCGGTCAGGTAAACCACTACTGGACCGCGCCGGTTTGACCGGACCGGTCGGTTTATTTAACCCTGCTTCGCATACAATGTCAATGGAAAAAAAAAGAGTAAATATTAATATTTGAATAAAAATTTGTGCTTTTCGGATAAAATTACTATTATATTGAATACAACGAGGAGTCACATAAATTGCTTGCTAAACAGTGTTTGGCGCCTCTTAGGTGTACGAATACGAAACTGTGGTAGTGTCCAGGACACAAGTTAATCGCAGCTCCACTCCAACCAATTCCAAAGCTAAGTAACGTAGTAATACCTGGAGTAAGGCAAAGAGCTTTACTTTTCTCAGTGAGCATAATTTGTCATATTTTAATCTTGTCATGCCAGCTTTAGCTATTCTATGACAGCCTCAGCATAGACAGCTGGAGGCATGAAACACAAATAGAAGTAAAATATTACCTCAGGAATATTGGCACTTTAAATTTACAAGAACCCGTTAGCGTTTAAACATCACGGGTACACAAGTTACAGGAATTTCCAAGCACTTTACCCGCCACTTGTTCCATGAATGCTTTCAGCACTACATAAAACTAGTAATTAACTGCTGACTAACAGGGGTGGTCAGTTAGACTGGACACACTAGCCAATTTGCATCCCATCCTAAAGGAACCAAAGAACCCAGAGAAAGGCTCACATTATTATTTCCACTCTAGCCTGCCAACACTCCATCATCATGGATTTCTTAGAAAGATTGACAAATAGTGAAGAAATCCGCTAGATGTGCTAAGCTAGTGAGCATGGACTTCTCTAACAAATTCTGAA
Source organism: Panicum virgatum (assembly GCF_016808335.1). Taxonomy (NCBI): domain Eukaryota; kingdom Viridiplantae; phylum Streptophyta; class Magnoliopsida; order Poales; family Poaceae; genus Panicum; species Panicum virgatum. The sequence continues at coordinate 74,364,625 of NC_053153.1, forward strand.
GCTAATTACTCGTCATCTGAGAAAAATGATGGGAGATCCACAGTTTTTTCCTTGACTTTCCACAATATACAGGGACCTATACTTGATATATGGGACAACAACAACAGCCAGCATGAGTTGATCGGCTGGAACACGTCCCTTGGCCTCTTCGTGGTATTCTTCTGTTCGGCCATGCTTTGCATGGGATAAGGAGCACTGGGATTCACAGGGCACCCAAGATCATCTGAGCGGCTAGAAAACAATGGAAGATCATTCCACTAGAGTGACAAACAGTACACCCCTTCAGGAAGATTTCCGGGAACTGCAAACGACATGACATGTCTTTCGGGAAAAATTCTACGAGTTGTCATTTCTGAAGCTGATGACCCCTCGACTGCTGCTGCATGGTTCCGGCCATGAAATCTTCCCAAACGATTTACAATAGAAATTCTCTCCAAATCTTGGCACTCCAGTTGCACATCTAGCATCGAAGCCCTCTTGTTCAAGCTGCAACAAGGGCAAATTGCGTTGATAAAAGAAACTTGAGCTAAATGTAGATGTATCAACATGAAATTAATTTAGGAATTCTCCAAGGGATAAAAGGGCAATAGTTAGTTATCCCAAGAGCAGTGGGAACTGGCTCCATGTGCTCAACTGAAATACAAATCAAGAAATACCAACCAAGACGCTAAAGTCTATGCAACTAACATCTGCATGAAAAAATTAATTGATTACCTAGTCAACTGTAAAAACCTTTCGAACTGCTACTATATTGCCATTAAGCTTCATTATGGGTGCTAAATTCACATGGAAACTCTGTGGGAAAGTCAAAGTTTTAGTATGAAGTAGTTAATTTGTCTGTTCGTTTTTTTTTCCTTTTTGATTTACTATTTGCCACAATTTCCCATTTGAACTCAAATGTTATTGACACAGCCGAAAGCACATCCAGCATTATGATTTGGTGCCAAAACTGAAAGTGATAGCATTTGATTCCTTCGAAATTCAATATAAATAAATGGTGTTTCAACTCTTCAAGGTCTCAATCCAAGGCAGCAAGAAATTCAAGGAGTAATACTGTGCTGCTAGAAATTCCAAGCAGTCAATGGGATGTAATAGAACAGGCTTCTTAAACAAGAATGCATCAAAGCAGTAATGTTGAGGAAAGTTAGAATCATATGCCACAGAGAACCATGACAGTCATTAGCCATCTCGTACCTTATAAAGTCATTTTCCATCTTCTGGATTCTTCCAACAAAGACTTCCACGGCCTTTGATACTTTGTCTTCCATTTTCTTGGCACTTGTTGTTTGTTCAGATGGGCTAGTCCATGATAGAGTAAAATTAGAAAAATGAACAGTGGAATAATAAGGTGGTCCAAATAAGCTCGACCTTCATGCTTGTAAGGGAATATAAGCATAAGTGCATAACAATAAGCATTCATTCTTACTTATTTTCATCGTCCACAGGAGAGCAAGAGTTATATGATGATGATGCCATGCTGCATGCATCCCTTAGTGTCAGCATTGATAGAGTGTATGTCGCACTTTCGTAAGCGGATACAGCTTGTGCTCTGAGAATGGCTGATGGTATAGCAGGGAGAAGTTGCTGAATCAATTGGGTTGTCAAAATTAGCCTCTTCCGCGGTAAATAATTAAGAGGGGCATCCTCTAGAGTTTCTGCCTCATCCTGTTCCAGAAATTAGTTCAGCATCAAGATTAATCTCTTCCAACCAATATGCACAAGAACTGACAAACAGTAAAGCTGTACTAACCTTCTCGATTAACCTATTAGCTGCCCAAGCCCAATCCACCTCATATGTGCTGTGGTAAAGGTTTTCATGTTTGTAAGCAACATAAGAATCGTATAAATGAAAAAAAAATCAAGGAGCAAAGACAAGAACTACTGAACTAGTGGTAACACGTAGTGACTTAAACATGGAATACATCAGAATGGAAACAGCAAGGTAGAATGTTTACCTGATGCTCCTCAATTTTTGTGGGCTCTCGATTATTTTATGCCAAGAAACAAGTGTGGACTCCATAGCTTTACGCTTCTTAGGCCTTCTCATCATTGAAGATACTTTTACATTGGAAGGAACCAAAGCATCCATTTTTGCTGATGGGAGATGATGCACAGGCCTAACAGATTGGCCAGATTCAACTCTATTTTCAGCAGAGTTATTATTGTCATTATTCCAAGAAGCTTTTTGAAAATTATATGGCAAAGTTGTGGTCTTCTGCGCGTTGAGCATTGCGACACTCTGACCATTTCTGTAGTTCCCGTAATGCCCAAACCAAGAAGGTGCCATTTGAGGGTTTATCCTCGGTCTCTCACTTCTTTCAACAGAATTCGATGCTGTACTTGTGCCAATGGGCTGTACCTGATTTTGATTATCATTCTGTGCAGTAACCGAACCATGAGATGGACGCTCTCCAGAAGGAAGCTGAGAAGGAACATTAGGATGTCTCTCCTCACTTCTTGAAGCAAAACTCAGCATTTTCATGTCAGAAGGGAATGACCCTGGGACACCAGGCCTTCCAATGTTTTCCGCAGACGATTTGGTTGAGTTATTGGCTACATGAGCAAACCCTTGGCCAGACTTCCAGTCAATCTGTGAAGCATCAGAACCAACATCAGGTCTTATCGTCTTTCCAGTTGAACTGCCTGGATCAGTATCCGTATGCCTCAAGGCTTGCATTTGATGCAGAAGAGAGTAATTTTGCTGCTGAATGTTTGAAGGTGCTGGGCTTCCATGTAACACAATGCCACCACTATTATTAGCACTATTGTAGGGAGCATTCATGGCCTGAAAATTAGCTCCTGGGTTCTCCCCATGTTTACCACTCATGATGCCTTGCTGACGCAACTGTGCGAAGGATGAAACAGGATTGACAAAATTTCCATCGGAAGAAGGCTTCTGCAAAGATTCATTCCCTCCAGATAGAGTAGCTCCAGTCGACTCAAAGTTTGCCTTCTGAGAAGATGCTAACCCTGCATCACTGTCAACAGCTTGCTTCAAATCTTGATTCTGCGAGTTCGCTGAAGTTGTCACAATATCTGACGGAGTAGCTGCTTTTTGCCCTAGATCATCTGTCCTCTGAGGGCTCCATAAGTTGGAAGCTGTAGCATTATTTGGAAACATCATAGACTGGAGGATATTGGGTGTAATCTTGTTAGCTTGCATACCAGCTAGACGCTGTGCTGATATGTTTGTCCATACATTCTTGAACACAGTTGCAGAGCTACCTTGCTGAGGCTGCTGTAGCATGGGTGCAGGACCAGATCTATCATCTGTCGCAGGATACTGCTGGCCTGAACTTAACTGGGGAAAACGCCCAATTGGCTGCCCAGTGTTTTCTGTTTCTGAAGTGTGAAATGGTGAAGATTGAGAGTTTGTATGCGGAGACGTCAAAGACTGGCTAGGGGTGGAAGGTAGCTGTGAACGGTCATCCTCCTGTGCTGAGTGGTCAGGTTGCTTGGCATCAACATTAGTTTGATTAGACCATAAATTACCCGAATTTGATTGCCGTTGGGATGGTGGTGCCAATCTCAACCCAAATCCTTGCAAAGGATGGTTCGGTTGTTGCTGAGCAGAAACAACACCGAGAGAATTGTTGGGCACTTCAGCAACCGCATTGCTGTTTCTTGAGTTGTCCACCTTATGAAGAAGCTGAAGCATATGTTGACTACAGAAAATACATATTCATCAGGCTCCTCATAAATAATTTCAAGCATGCTATGGCAGAGAAGAATGCTGAAAGGACTAGTTATGCCTAGAAAGAACTATAGAAAAACAGATAGCTACTAAACACTGCAAAACCTCCCAGTGGAATACAAATTACGAATATCTCACGTTGTACATCCGCAAAGATTATGGGCTGCTGATTAATAGGTGACAATGCCGCAGACATTTCAGTTAACACTTCCAGTACTAATGGGTGTCCAAATAGCCTATTAACACAAGTTGGTTCATCATAATAAATGGAATTAAATGGAACTGTGCAGTAAATGAAGCAGGAACTGAGACCTCACATTCCCAACTGGGATATTGAAAATTTTGTTAAGGAATGACATCGTTCAAATGGCTAAATGAAGTACCTGTTTTGAACAGCTCTGTTCTGAGAGAGACCGTTGTCAGTTCCTCCAAACTGTAATGCACTGGAGCTGTTAGGAAGACCATGTCGAGATTGAAATTGCTCTTGTGGCATCATCATTTTCTAGAAACAAGACAATTGCCTCATGAATAAGAACATTACAAGCTTGGGTAACAAAACAGAAGAGAATGAACAAAAATACCAGCCTCCAGCCATATCCATTATATGGAGATGAAATAGGACAACGTACCTCACTTACTGAAGGCATATTATTGGAGACATGAGAGTTTGTGCCAAAATGATTGCGCATATTATTTCGCATCTGATGTGACTGAGGAAACAGACTATTTGACATTGGATTGCCTGGAGACGGGCCAATGTTCATTCCAGAGGTCCCCATAGCACGGTTCTGCAACATGTAAGACGCCATTGCATGCTGACTGGACTGACTGACGTTTTCGGATTCCTTCCCAGAAAAGACAGAATGCCTCCTGGGAGCAGAATCACTTGTTATGTGTTGTCCATGGTTTAAAACGTGTGCTTGCCTTTCGTTTGGGGTTGCATTTAGATATTCTTGATTGAAATCGCCTGTTCTTTGGTCTGCATTTTTTCCTGGTGACTCGGAGGTCTCTGGAACCCTATGCCCCATATTGCGGTTGATTCCAACTTGCTCACTACCCCGGCCAGTGATCATCTGATAATGATCCTGAGTCATCATTGGAATATTTGAGCCCATCATTCTAATATTTTTACCATCTGAACTTTCATTTGGTATTTGTGCAGCGCTTATATCAGACTTCCTCTGCTGAAGTCTGTGGACTGAATTTGCATTACCTCCAGTTGATTTCCAAGAGTTCTCATTGCTATTAAAGACATTTTGGGTACTGCTCATGTCTTGTCCAAGTGCATTGTTGGCTTTCCAGTCATTTTGGTTGTTACTTGACTCTCTGTTGATGTTGTGATCAGCTGTATTTTGCTGTGACATCCAAAATCCATGTGCACCAGGTGGTGTAGCATGTGCACCAGTTGACTGCAAACTATTTCTTAGCAGTTCAGATTTCTGATGCGCCCAAATTCCATTTGCTAGGTGCGCCTGTTCTTGTCTACCATCAGATTGAGTTTGTTTTAAGCTCTGCTGAAAGTACCCATTGTTGACTTCTGAAGCTGATTGGTGATTGTTAACAGAAGCACTAGGAGATTCATGAGGCATCTGGTCCCTTCGCTCATAGGGAGTTATCATGGCATGCTGAAAACTGGCAAGATTTGGGTTATTCATTGTTCCGTCAGCATAGCTGGATGGTGGTGGAGTGCGTGCATTTTCTAGATTTGTTCCACTTAATCCAGCAAGCTTATTCTCGTCACGGCCTGACAATGAATTGTTAGACATTATTTGCTCAGTTTTATGGAAACTCAAGCCACTCCACTCTTCTTTGGGACTATTTTCACTGGTTGTAGACTGCAGAGCTTCCTGCATCAGGGCACTCCAGCTACCACTCTGTAGAGATGAGAAAGCACCACCATAGTTATCATTGTCCAAAGAATTACCATTATCATTGTCACCCCTCAACAAAGCTCCCCAGTTGCTATCCTCATCGTTCCCAAATAAGATTTTCTCCTCAGTAGGGTCAAGGCTAGCCCTACCACTTGCTTGCCCTACCTGCATTGCTGATTTCTCTTGCACACCCACTTGAAGCTCAACTTGGTTTGGGCTACTATGAAAATCTTGAGTTTGAAAACCATGTTGTAGATGATTCATTGTAACTGCACTGCCTGTCTTGATATTATCACTTTGACTTTGCATTGGATTGTTATTTAAGAAACCCCCTTTTCCACGAAAATTCTGCATCAAGCTGGAGGCACCTTGCAGGTGAAGACCATGCTCATTCATTGAAGAGTTGAATGGCCTAGATGTCTTTTCAGACTGATCTGGACCTACCCTTGCCATTGCACTCTGAGAATCAGCAGGAATCCCTAAAAACTGGGAATATTGGTTTCCAGACCCCCTACTGCTGGTAGCATGCATTGGATAAAAAGTTTGGTCCACTTGATGGGTAGCTAATCCCATTGGCCTCATGGATTGATTCTGAGCATTCGCAAACATTGAACCATTGATGAAATTGCCCACACCAGGAGCACCAACAATCTGATCCCAATTTGTGCTACCATTATTCAACATTTGAGAGTTGCTTGTCAAACTTGGGTCACCAGTAGTAAAATTATGTGGCCATGCAGAATTCACGGACTCATTGTTGGTCATTTCATTTGACATTGTCGACAATTGATCAGCAGGCAATGGTTTTGCAGGGGCATGAAACTGTCCAAAAGAGGGTTGCATCCTAGCCCCATGATCAGACTGCTGTAGTTGTTGCTGCCTCTGAAATTCCTGCAATTGCTTGTACATCATCTGTTGTTGCCACATCTGAAAATCATTATCACCCGCATGCTGAGTAGGGTGAAACTGTGACATTCCTGTAGTGTCCCTATAAGGGTCTAATGCCCGTGAAAGAGTGGCCTGTTTGCAGTGGATAGATCCCAAACTTTCATATCATATAGAGCTATAAGCAGCTTCGAATCCCGTTGCTTCTATGCTGAGGAAGATAGACCCACAACTACACTGCCCAGAAGTAGACCCTGGGCTGGTAAAAGTATAAACTCAAACTGCACGTGATCTGAAGTGGTGTTGGTCCTTTATTCCTCCAGAGACTGCAAATGTTGAAGAATCATTGCGTCAACCGGTTTTTTACATGTAACAAAAAACATATTCTTGTTTACATAAATTCAACTTAGTTTAAGATAACTCCACAAGAGCATAAGATAAAATGCTATTGCTTAAGATAAACTATTCAAGTTCCCAATCCTAAATCAACAGCAGAGTGGATCTTTTCTCGCATAAAATTTAGAAGCATAGCCGATAGAGACAATTGCTTCGATGCAGGTGCACACAAAAGCAAACACAGATCAGATGCGAACGTTCATGAAAATGTGCAGTGGTGCAACTCCAGTTGAAGAAAATATGCAGTGGTACAACTCCAGTTGGAACAATGAGATTATGATTTGAATATTTAAAAGATGTTTTAACTGATGTTGTCAATTAAGCTATTGGCAAGTGAAGGAATTTGGCTCATACTCCTGTATTTAGCAACTCAGGAGCAAGTGCTTGAGTATCCTAGAGCTCCTCATCAAGACTGGTGGGCATACTTAAGGAACAGGGATGAAGAATTGATATGACAAGAGCACAATAAAATCTAGCATGTTCATGATTAACATAGATAAAAGGCATCCCTGACATGCCAAAACACTAGAAAACTGAATTAGCATCCAAATGCCAAACAAAACTACCCATATGACACAAACACAGAATGGAACACCCGTGCAGCATGACAGCTACATCCGAGGGTTCACAAAAGGAAACTACAAACCACAGTAACCTCGTTGGACTACACTTGACCCCCATTACCCTTTGTGCACATAATTAAGTAAATGCAAGAGAAAGTGTAGTTAGAAAATGTCAAAATAGCAGACAAAATTCACTCCATACATTTGCTAAGGCCAAAGATCCAGCCTTTTGGTCCACAAACACGGGATGCAGGCAGCTGGCTAAAGCTTCGAAAACGAAGAAGAAACAGCAAGGAAGCAGATTGAACGCTGCCACGTTCACAAGACGAAACATTAAGAGCTCAAAGTTCAAAGGAGTCGTGGAAAAAAGAGGTTCGTTAAAACAATAGGGGAAAACAGGAACAAAGCGTGCCGCATCTACAGAGGCATCCCTAAATCCCCACACTTCCTCCCCACTGGGAGACGACCAAATCCAGGCGCACACAACAACGAGCAGCTCAAGCTAAGCAAGCTTCAGCGCTACATAAGACACCTCTGGCTAGAGGGTGCCCCTGGACAGAACTCCAGCCCGGGGAGCTGAACCCCAAGCTTGAATCCACCAAACCCCAGTCCGTCCCGCACAAATTACCCACTGAAAGCTAAAATTTAGTGTCCGGTCGAGCACCTGCGACCAAAACACCGGCAGATCGAGCAGCACTGAGCTCCCAATTTCCCCCACCCAGACAGATCCCCCGGCAAAAAGCCCAAAGCATTCGCCCCCTAAAAAAATCCCCAAACCCGATCACCGCACGAGCCCTCCGTGCGAGCCCCAGCCCGCCCGATTCGCCCCCTGCAAACGCGCACTCGGGGAGGGACCCCGCGAATTCCGGCCCGATTCGGGCGAGACCTACCTCGATCAGCGCGGCCTCGGCGCGACGCGTCTGGATCGGGATCGGCGGCGCGGCGCGGCCCCGGCGCTCCCGCGTCCTCCCGTGGCGGTGCGGAAGCTAGGGTTAGGGTTTCCCGCGGCGGAATGGCGAGGGCCTCGAGCTCCGGAACGCGAGCGAGCCAGGAGGGAGAGAGAGAGAGAGAGAGAGAGAGAGAGCGAGCGAGCGCGCAGCCGAGCGAGAGGAGAGAGAGCGCTACGGAGCTGTAGCTCGGGGAGGTGGGGGTGCAAGATAAAGCGTGGCGTACTGGCCCTGCGAAGGTTTCAACGAAGGCGCCTCCGGCCCGGTTCGGCGGGCGGGCCCGGTTCGACCTGGACCGGGAGCGGGTGATCCCGGCCGTTGGTTTGCGCTTGGCGGGGGCGTGGGCGGCCGGATCGGGAGGGCGGGGATGACGGAGGGGGCTGACGGCGTTAGGGAAGGAAAGGGACGGGAGGATGGGGGTGGTGGGGGTAGGAAAGAGAGGAGTGAGAGCCATCGGGATGCGAGCCCGCGGATAAAGTGGCGAGTAAATGAGGGGGCCGGTTAGTTTTACTTTTGAAAGAGGGAGGTTGTTTGATGGTGCCGAACGTGTAAAACATTGAATTTTACTGTCTCGCTGCTGTATACGGAGATTTGGCAGTGATACTCCTTGGTAAAACAAAGATTTCATGTTCAGGGCAGGATGGCCTCTATTGTGTGCGTTTGACCATAAACTGTATTAGTAAACGTCAAGAAAATGTGGCCGGGGGTAGTATCTTTTAAGATATTATCTTTTTACACTACACATGCATATATATAATGAATTACATACGTTGAAATCGTAAGGTAACTTTGCTAGATTCCTCATAAAAAGTGCTATACTTCTATAAAATTGAGTTATATTTATTTGAAATTTGAAATATCGTATCCTTACCTTAATGTTTAGTCTTTTTTTTGTCTTCTAGACCATGCCAAAATTCTGTGACAAGAGGCAGTACATAGTGAGGTTATGCTCATATGTTCATGGTATTAACCCATTTCTGTGTACAGTTCTTGGAGCTTTCCCAAGCCTACTTGTGTAAGGAGGTGCATGAACAAATCAACTCATTGAATAGAACACGAACCATGTACCCATACTACTTTGTGTTTCATGATCAATGTCCTACTCACTATGTTGATTATGATGGCAATTGAACATGAATTTGAGGCTTCATGAATTTTAGGAGGGTAGTGGATGTCAAGCGGTTAGATTACCTTGCATTGCATCGAGTAATATATAGTCAATGATAGTACAAATCCTTTATCAATGAGCAAAACATGTAACTAACCTTTACCAGAAATAAGAGATGGCTTTGTTTGGCTTCTGAACTAGTAAAATAGTTTACGACAAAATATGGTTGAAATGCAATAACTATATATATCAAGTATAGCTAGCATAATGATTTGAAAGTCTTCTCAACGCAAAAAAATGCGCATGTACATGATGCTAGTAGTTACGAAACAATAGATTACATGAAGCATAGTTATTTTCTCTTGAAATTAAAATTGATAGTACATCATATGTCATTATTTGTTTAGCTAAGATAACATAGGATCTAAGTTTTTTGTTAGTACATCAGGAGCTAGTATAGCAAAAGCCCACAAGTAGGCTCCCTTCCATATATTGTAACACGAGTGGTAGGTGAGCTTTGTTCAGCCTCCGAGTGACTTGCTGTCACTTAACCGTTAAACCCTTTGTTCACATCCGACCATATAGTACACTCCAAATGATTCAAAGGTCAAAACCAGCATACCTTTCATATCCATAGTGAAAAGGTGAAGACAAAAGGGAGGCCTTTGACCTCATGATAGATACACTCACACTCGTCCTACTGGAAGCGGCAGAAGCCGTATGCAATCTGTTAAAGAAGGAAGAAGTAACCAATGGGAGAGGAGAGTTATTATCATACACATTCTCTCTGCTGTTCACGGTGGGTACTGCCCCCCTGCTAAAGTACAACGCTTTTCCGATCTCGTCATCAAATCTCTTGCTACCCACACGCACGTCCACATGACCTTGGGACTTGGGATGGATCTCCTAGGCCTGTACTGCCCTGGCCTGCACACTTGGAACATTCCCCTGGTGGCCATATGCCAGCCAGAGGCCAAAGCATCCTTCTGCTCCTGTCAGTTACTAACAGTTGGTGATGGCAGTGCCGGCAGTACTAGGCCACTGCTACAAGACAGGCATGCCTCCGCCGGTGCAGGACATCTGGACATGGCAGGGCCTGTTGCATGCACCCCCCTTCCTTCCATCCCTGCTCACCCTGCAAGCTTAATTGCACGCGCTCGCTGTCACTGCTGCCCGTGCTGCGCCCAAACAAAAGCGGCGGCTGCACGGGACAAAAAAACCGTGCACACGCATCGCTGCGCACCGCGCCGGCTGCTGGCGTCTTGGCGTCTGCACACGCGCAGCCGGTCAGCGCGCGGCTCGTTCCGCGCCCAATGGCCGGCCGCGACGCCACGCCCTGCCAGCGGCGCGCGTGTGCGTCACATGACCGGAGCTCAGCTCAGCTTCAAAGACCCAAAGGGGGCGCGCGCACTCGCTCCAAGATTCTGGGGCAAAGCGACACCTGCCAACGGCACTCTAGCTGCTGCCTTTTTTCCGCGGGAAAACAAAGGGCGGCTGGACTAGCTCACCCACACGTTCGCATGTGTAGTGAGTGAGCCGTGTGGACGATGATGCCCTTTCTAATCCCCTTTTTCAATTTGCTGTACTTGGAGCATTAAAAATGCTGACTTGGGAAGGAGCTTAATTAGGAGGAGTTGCAAAGTGGGTCGCTGATTGATAAGCTTGTCACATCGCGTGTCACGTACGGCCACCACCATTCCCCTCCCCTTTTTGTACTTTGCGCGAGTGATGAGAGGATCTACTCTAGGAGAGTATCCATCCACTCATCCCCAGCCTTTCATTGGCGCGAAGGCGAAGCACGCACGCCCGGCCAGCATCCTCTCAAGTTGCCTCCACAACTAAAACCGCATCTGAGGTTGACTCGAGCCGATCGAGCTGCCCTTTTCGAGAACCCAAAAAGGCCTGCCGGCTGATTTGGACACCAGCGAGCTGAGACACCAACGCACGCACGAGCGCACGCAAGGGAGCACGAGACCTTTCCGGTTTTAAAGCAGGCAACCGTCACAATTAACAAAGGGATCCTCGCAGCAACCCGGGCGTGCGTGCGAGAGAGACAGAGACCAGGAAGGAGGGGGGCTTCGATGTGGCCACCAGTTTGCCGGCATGGGGATCTGGGCGCCGACCGGCCTGACGGCGACACGCCGACGCATGCATGCGGTGTGGTGGTGCCGGGCTGCCTGCCTGCCTGCCTTGCCCCCGTGGCGTCGGCAGATCACCTGGTTGTTGCTGATGTCGCCGTTGTTTTCTTCGAAAAGAACATTGAAAAGGGCCAAGTGGAGGCAGGATCATTCGGGTATTGATTACTGGTGGTACGGGTGCGATTGACCGGCTCGTAATGGGTGCGTGTGCCTGCCTGCCTGCCTGCCCGTGCGTCGTCGGCTGCCGCAGGTCGCCGCGTCCCTCGGCATCAGCATCATCCTCGTTTCTCTCTCTACTCTACTCTATCCCCCAGGGTCACGGAATGTCTGGATGGATGCGTGTGGTCGCCAGGGTGGTTTTGGTCACACTCATGTGAGGCCGCCGAAAACCATGCTTGCATTAGTAGTATTTGTTTGTAGCAGCAGCATCTCTCTCTGTCTACCTGTGTCTCGCAGGTCTTCGAGAGTCAGACAGGCAGATCAGGTAGAGAGAGAAACTAGTCGATCAGTGATGTGCTGGCCCTGACCCCGACCGGTTCAGAATAGGGGTTTGTTTTTTTCTTTTAATGAAAGACACAAACACAAGAGTCTGAGAGGATCAGTGGCACTGCCTCAGCACATGTTTGACCAGTGTCCTGGAATGAGAATATTGTACTGATGCAATCCTAGGTTGGTTTGAATTTTTATAAAGGGAAAGAGAACATGGAAGCATCTGGTCCACACCCCCTAGGCCATCTTTTTAATTCGTAGGAATCATCATCGCTTTATGGATCTTCCAAGTTCCAATCATTGGAAACGGATAGAGGACATGGCATGCTTCATGCTTGGGTCCCCTGGTGCTAGTGGAATCGAGGTTCTCCGGCATCAAGTGCTCGCTTGGAATTTGTGGCAGCAGCGGAGGCGTCGGTTCCTCTCTTACCAGCTCCTGACACCCACACCCTCTTAGAGCACGTATTATGACCGGCGTCGAGCTGGCTGAGAGCTTACATGACAAAAAGAGAAAGCTGAGGCGGGCGGCTCGCGAAGCACCCCCTCCCAGCCGGCGGATAGGCAAGACACAATTTTCATTGGCTAGCTACTGCTGGTGAGCATTAAAATCGTGTGGGCCCCGCCACCACCGCGCGCTGCTTGCAGCCGGGTGCCGGCGAAATCACTAGTCTTGCTCTTAGGCTCCGAGACTGAGGCAGGTTTGGAAATGGACACAGGCAGAGAGGCACGGGGTCACGCAGAATTTGGGGCCGGATGAATCGTACATATGGCAAGAAAACCCAGAAATATTTTGCGCACAACTTAGGCGTTCGTCATTGATGGTGAAAAGGTCATGTTTTTTTTCCTAGGTACACAGAGCATGCTGTAATTTCTACTGCAAGCAGTAATGCATACTGTATCTAAAATCAGTTAAAGTACGCTATCTCTTGTTGCAACTTACATAGGCTTAACCTTTCTTTTTTCCAACTTTTTTTTTAGCACACTTTCTTTTTTCCAACTGAAGAAAGGCAAAAAGTTTTTGGAACTGGGGCACTGATGGGCCGACAGGCCCAGCCTGGTTAAAGGACATAGCGGGCCTAAGAAACGCTGCAGCAGGCAATACAGCCTGGCAGCAACGTGCTTGCCTTTTCTCCGCACAGGCTCAACTACCGACCAATTCCTCCAGGACCAAACGACAACAGCATAGAAGAATTGACCAATCCGCACCATTCATACATGGCACTTGGTAATAAACTAATAATACCCAGAAAATCTCTAATCCAGAAACATACTGAAAACCAACAAAAGCAAGGCATGTCTTGCACGTGTCACCAAAATAAGTAATGCACACAGAGGAAGATTCATATTGCACATTTACAGTAACCTCTACAAAATTGAAGCTAGGCCAATTAGCATCAAAACTAAGGATCCATCGAATGACTAATGTAGTTTGAAGAACAGATTAAGCTCAATGATATTCTCACAATACAATTGCAGGGTGATCCTCCATTGGGTAAATAATTTTTTTCCTGGTTTGGTGAACCTGTATGTGGTTTTCAGCTACTAAATCTTTACGTCCCCAAGCATTTCTGAGAGTAGTACTACATTCCAAGAGCTTAGATAAGCTCTCAAGACTTAATAAGGCAAAGGAACACACTAGACAGAGAACAGGTGAATAGTAACCTAATAGTTTTCTCTTTCCCATCTTACTTGAAAAAGGTCCAACGAGATACACCAAAATCTTCAAGAAACTTTGATTTTCATCTCCTCCTCGACAAGCTCAAATATTTCATCAATTCTGAGATAACAAAAGGAATCATCATTGTTATCACATTAGTTCTTCCAGATTCAAGTTGTAAATTCTGATAGTGTTAGTATATAAAACCCAGGAGTTAGAAGATACAAGATTACTTACCTACTGTTGTTGATGTTCACATTTGCAAGCCAAGCAGTTAAATAAACCTGTAAAAGAAGTAAACAAGATATAACCCTTGTTTGAGAAGTATGACAGCTTAAGGTAGCTAAATTTGATCTAATCCAAAGACGTTCCTTCCATAAATCCTTTGTTTTCAACTTGACAACTTTGCGCTCCATTTCACAATGTATGTCTTAACACTTACTAAGTCTACCAAAAAGAAGATAATCGATGCATCAACCAGGAGAGAAATGGTTTGTATGTACATGCAGGCATCTAGATGAATTGCAAGATCCTTACAGACCAAATTCATGTGAATTTTGCATACTACAATACCTGTAAAACTTCGTATGAAGGGGGATTGCCAGGTCGCCGACTTCCTGAAATATCGGCACACCAATTTTCAGGCAGTGGGCAAGTCCCACCTGACTGAAGGCCGATACTCTGAAGTTCGTTTGATTCACCATCATATAGTTCATCACCCAAATCTAATAATGTCTCATGTTCTACACCTTCCTTGAAAGTAACTGAGAGAAGTTCCAAGACTAGCAGTCTCTAAAAATGCAAATGATTTCCATTGTCAGGAGACATTCCCCAAAAAAAGAAGCAGGCAAGTAAAAACTAACCTGATTAAAAACAGCACAAGCTAAAATACTGGATGACTGAAAACTGAATTCAAAAACTTCTTGTGGCAAGCATCACCATGCAAAGAGGGATGATGTACCTTCAACTTTAGGTCTGAAACAAACATCTCAACAAGCTCCTGGGCAAAACTCTCTGAGATAGTTCACAAAATAAATTAAACATTAGAATTTTTTAGTGGATCAAAGACATGCCGAATGAATCTGAGCAGCAATCTAAGAAAAAACCAGGATGGTGTTTCATTTTCTGAAACATGATAAGCCAGATATTTAATCAATTAATTTGTTCAATGCGATAACGCAGCATGCCACACTGAAAAGTATATTATAGCTAAGAGTTGTTCTGCCAATACATTCAAACTCATTTGACTTCTTGAACCTTTTTAAAAGGTAAAGATATAGGTTAGGAGATCCTTGGCATATCCAACGGAGGAAAGGTCATAGTGACTTAGTAAGTTAATTCAACATGCATTGGAAAGAGAAGAGTAACTCACCAAACTCTAATATTGAAAACCATTTGAATACCGGGGCACCTCCACCATCCCCTGAATCATTTAAATCATCTCGTCGTTCAGAAAATTGTGCAACAGAATCATTTGGGGACACTTTGGAAAAACAGCGCATAGAACGGGAAGCTTTAACCAAGCAGCACAGAGCACCGACCTAGCAACAGGGCAAATAAGAAAAATATTACTTCATGAGTCCAGATAGAACAATAACACATTATGGGATATGAACTTAAAGAATTGAATCAGCATAGCCTTGTATGGGCCAATTACCATATTCTTGTAGGACAACACAAGCATGTCACGGTATTGCTCCTAAACCAAGCAGGAAGCAATAAAATCAAAAGATTAGTAGCGTAATTGCAAGCCAAATATGTGGTTAAGCAATTCTTACACTGAATTGCTGGTCAAGGTGTTACTACCTCTCTACGCACCAACTTGGAGCTCGCCTTATCACGGATCCCTGGCATGTCCTTGAGCACTCCCAAATCCATCGCCGGCATGCCCCTGACAGCCATCCCCCACATGATGCCATCATTCTCATTCATGATCGAAATCTCAAACCCAGAGAACACAGATAAAGAGGAGACCTACCTGCGGGAGATGTGGGCGTTGACGAGATTGGAGGTGTGGGAGCGGCCGTCAAAAGCGGCAGATAGCCACTGCTCCTTGGCGGCATGGATATGCGACCATTGGTTGCGCACGTTGCGCTGCGCCGCCGACCTCCACAGCCTCAGCGACGAGGGCGACGGCGATTGGGAGGCGGCAAGCGGGTGGGACGGGCGGGTTGGGGTTGTTGCAGAGGTCTCCATTGCTACGCCTGCGACGAAGGATTTTGCGTTGCTATTGTTCCCTGGCCCACTTGGAGTCTTGGAGTACATTCTACAGAGGAGACTGAAGAAGACAGGAGGAGAGTAACGATGCTCACGGTCGAATTCCTCACGGTCTCACGGTGATGGCGGGGCGGTTCACCCCCGTCCCCGAAAAAAAACAGCCCGCGGGCTGCCCGCTCGCCGCACGCGGGCCGTGCCCTCGCCTGCGCGCCGCCGCCCCGCTCGGCCGCTTGCCCCGCCGTCGCCGCGGATCCACTTGTCCGTCCGCGCCGCGCTGGATCCGCACGCCCCGCCGGTCGAGAGAGGCAGAGCTGGGCGGCAGCGTCTCCGCGTCTGGCCTCTGTCGAGCGGTCGGGGGGCAGGGCCTCGGGAGCTTGGCCCTGTGCCGCGCCCGCGCCCACGTTATGGGGATTCAGGTGGAGTGTGATGCGAACGGAGGGGGGGGGGATTGGGGACTGGGGTTTGGGGGCGCCGGAGTTGGAGATGGGAGGGGCGCCGGCCGCGGGCGCAGAGAGGGATAGGCGGAGCTGATGGCGGACTGGCGGCGTCGGGCGTCGAGTGGTCGGGGCCGCGGGGTGACTGGCGGCGGGCGGCGGCTAGAGGGAGTGGAGACCGGGGAGGACTCAGATCTGAGCCCTCCAAAACCAATCGAACGGCTCCCTGCGCATTCTGCCCGCACAGCCCGTTTGCACCGGTGTCCCAGCGCGATGGCGCCTATCCCGCCCAATCCGCACGTAGCGCCCCGCCCGTGCTCGTGCATCCTGTCCCGCGCGAACAGCGCTCACCCCTGCCGCTTTGCCGCTCGCCGGACCTCACCATCCCGGTCCCGTGCGGAGGGGTCCACGGGATGGCAACTGCTCGTTGGAGTACAACGTACATATACTGATGATGATACTCCCTTCCATTGTTAGGGCGTACTAGCAGAGACGCACGTGTTAAAAAAAAGAGAAAAGTCCATTTTGCCTCCTAACTTGTTACCAAGTTTTAAAAAAAGAATCCTAACTCCATGAACAAACACCCTCTTAGATGAACTCCTACCTCTTCCTCCATTACACCCATCAACCACAATCCCCACGCATAAATCTTGCCAGCTATTCCCAGATCTTCGATATTCACCATGATCTCGCGGGGTACTTCCAGTTTGGGCTCAGGTAAGAGCTCCTCCGTACAGTTTCAGGACTTCCTGCCGTTGATGGCGAGGAAACTCGGCGTGGAGGGGCTGATTCAGGAGCTCTGCAAGGGGTTCCAGCTGCTGATGGAGCCCAGCACAGGCAAGATCACCTTCCAGAGCCTGAAGCGGAATGCATCCAGGCTCGGATTAGGCGAGCTCCGGGACAATGAGCTCCTGGATATGATGAGGGAAGGGGACCTGGACGGGGATGGGGTGTTGGATCAGATGGAGTTCTGCATTCTCATGGTCAGACAATGAGCTCCTGGATATGATGAGGGAAGGGGACCTGGACGGGGATGGGGTGTTGGATCAGATGGAGTTCTGCATTCTCATGGTCAGACTGAGCCCCCGAGCTGATGGAAGAAGAGGCACACAGGGTGTTTGACTTTTGAACACTGATGCAATTTGATCCTTGTTTCTTGAATACAATAGAATACATTGATTTGTCGTCAATTTGTTTGTCCAACTCCATTGCGGTTCTGAATTCTGAAACTCAAATGTAGTCTGACAGACTGACAATGCTCATATCATAGGATCTAACACAAGGTAAAAGAATAGACTACAGAGTGTCATGAGGATTCACTTAACAGTCACTGCATGTATGACCACTTCACTCTAGTCTATCAATACAAAGATACTATGTCATGTGATCAGCAAAGGGAAGTTATTTATATTCCAAAGTGTGCAAATGTGTAGAACAACAAAATTTTGTGAAAAAAACATATTACAAGAGTGTTGTCTCCCTCATACTGTACCTCAGGCACACTACTCTCCGTCCAATCTAGATGTGTGGCATTTCCTGTGATATTATGAAAGTTCTACTGGGGTACCACAGAGCTCACCGATCTCCTTTCCAGAAGCTGCACAAGATTTGCTCCGGTCCGTTTGTATACCCAACCATCTGTTGATGCATCCCAATCAAACCTAGAAGGCCCACTGCATTGATACAACATATGTTCCCAAATCCCCAAGCCTCAATGTCAAAACCTGATTCTGGAATGTCAAAAAGAAGGACGCATCAATAATCCAATGCATGAAGACTAATAGTAAGTCATACGATGCTCCATCGCTAGTTGCAACTAAACCCGTAGTCAATGTTGAAACCATCCATCTGAAGGGAGTCACCATATTCCTAAAACAGACACAAGAATAACAATATAAGCTAAAGTTATGTCGAATTGTCGATTTAATATGTTCACAAAGAAGCTTTCCTTAAGTGCTGAGACCTGAAGGCCATATCAAAGATTCATCACCTCAAATTTTTCAAGCAAATCGTGAATCGTCTCATCTGCTAATTTATGAAACTCGTCCTCAGGCATTACCAACCTGTTTAGTGTACACAATCATAAGCACCAACTATCTAATGCGACAAAATAAAAAGATATTACAATGCCAAAACAGACTTATGCATAAAGTATAGGCTAATAAACATACCAAATATCAGAATTTGTATCCTAAATTGCTGCAATCAGCTTGTAATCAGTATCCAGCCCAACTATCCACATATTAAAAATTCTCACGTGCATCTGTTGATTTCAGCCACTACCATCTCACCCAACAGCCTATTATCCACTATTCCACTGCCACTGTATAGACAAAATCGGCAGCGCTCAAGTAACTAATTTAGGCCTACCAAGTAGAACACAAATCGCAACAAAAATTGCTCTAGATAATTTCTCAGGGAATATTTGTCGTAGTTGCTGCATGATATTGTTGCAAGTAGCAGTAAAAATACTCAGGGAATATTTGTCGTAGTTGCTGCATGATATTGCCATTCATTTCCCACCTTTTTATTATGCAAATTGACTGGTTAAAAATATGCCTTCAAAAGCAGATTAATCTAGAAGGATATGAACAAAAGATTTAGCTCATGATGCAAGATGTATATCCTTGTAGCGATAGCATATTGGATATATTCATAACCTTTAGAAATTAGTAACTAAACAAAAAGTACTGCTAGATGAAGGTCTCATCTCATTCTTGATTTGATATCAATCTCAAAGTATACTATTATCCTTATAGTATAGATTCACTAAGTTCAGAAGAGAGTTAACAAACCAAATCAAACCTAAAAATTTGTGAAAAGACAAAATTATATTCTGCCACAAATACAGTGTTCATTCTAAAATATATTAATTGCCAACACTTCTTTGCTTAGTTAAATAAGCATAGGCATCTATACTGCTTGGAGATCAAAGATCTTGAAACCTGGTAGGTCAGACTGATAGGATAGCAGGCTTGCAGGCCTGTTTGATAGAAACACATAAAAGCAGTGTAATTGAAGGAACTACTATTTGATTAGGCAAGAATAATAGTTAATGTATATAGTAATTTACTGCACTCTAAAATGTGAACAATAGATTTATTTCAAAAAAAATGTGAACAATAGTTAACATATAGTTTACAAACAAGTATATATTAAGAGATAATGCATGATGAAAATAACATATCAAGTGAATTAGTAAACTGAGAGGGGTAGTAAACTGAGTGTAGCAGAGATGCGGATGTTGCGGTGGTTTTGCGGGCACACAAGGAGGGATAGAGTCCGGAACGAAGTTATTCGGGATAGGGTCGGGGTGGCACCAATTGAGGAGAAACTTACCCAGCATCGGCTGAGATGGTTTGGACATGTCCAACGAAGGCCTCCTGAGGCGCCGGTGCGTAATGGGGTTCTTGAGCAGGTCGATAATGTAAAGAGGGGTAGAGGTAGACCTAAACTGACGTGGGATGAGTCGGTTAAGAGAGACATTAAGGATTGGAATATCTCTAAAGAGATAGCTTTGGATAGGAGCGCTTGGTGACTAGCTATCAATGTGCCTGAACCTTGAACTTATTTCTTTCGGGTTTCATCTCTAGCCTACCCCAACTTGCTTGGGAAAAAAGGCTATGTTGTTGTTGTTGTTGTTGTAGAGGGGTAGTAAATAGCAACTTGCTACAGTAACATGGATGTCACATCATTTGCTTGAAGCAGTAGTCGAAAAGCACAGGCACCAAAATACCAATCATAGAGGATCATAGCAGTCAGTAATCTAAATTATCTAAATTAATCTTTTCAAAACAACAAAACAACAATGAAAAATGGAGATTTGATAACAGCTGAGGACTAACG
Organism: Panicum virgatum; assembly: GCF_016808335.1. Lineage (NCBI taxonomy): Eukaryota > Viridiplantae > Streptophyta > Magnoliopsida > Poales > Poaceae > Panicum > Panicum virgatum. The sequence goes on from NC_053153.1 coordinate 74,384,870, forward strand.
ATTACATGGATGATTCAAGATCAGTGAGATAATGCTGAACAAAAAAATGCCCTAAATAACAGATCTGCACCAGGTCTATTATTTTGGAACTCAAGTGTGCATTCATTTACTCGTGGCCAATGTAATTTTTTCATGACTACGGAGTATATCCTAATAAAACAACAAAAAAAGGGCCAACGTCCTATTTCTGGTTCACTGCAATTTCAGAAAACTAACATATTCTGTAGTATAATTTTTTCCACAAAGAATTTGATGGAGCATAATGAATATCATAAAAACATGGCTCATACATGAACAGAGCAAACAGAGTAGATGTTACTGAATCTGAGCAAGCTGGTACTGTAAAGACGAATTATCCCTCACCTCGATTCAAAGACCTGCTCAGATTGGGAGCACCATGAAGGACCCGAGCTTCTGTTGCTCATGCAGCAACTCCCCCACATGCTGCACCACCGCTCATGTTTTTTGCAGTAAAAAGACTTGACAATTTCTCATATCCCGAAACCAAGGTAAAAACAACTTTTTACTTTCGGATTCTCATTTTTTAGTAATCAAGAAGTTCACTTGAGGAAAGTGAGTAATTAAGCTCATAAAATTTGTTATTTGAAAAGAATCAATTTGAGGAATCAGAAACTCACCTAGTCACTTCATATATGCCACACAACATTAATATTCTCCTTATGCACTGCCAAGCAGCATACTATTTCCTAAAAAACAACATTCATCATCACAAACAATGTTCTCAACCATTGTTCAGAGTGTCACATACCTCAAGTTGGCCTCCTTGGTTAGGTTGGTACCTTGCCAAGTAACCCCAATGAAGGCACAGCAGAACATACCAAATCTTTGAGTCTTGAGATGTGTGATGTCAAGCGTTGCCTAGCCTGGCGATTCAGCGTTGCCTAGCCTGGCAATTCAGTGGTGTATGCGCATTCCGTCTAACACCTTGAAGGCAGCCATCGAGTTCGAAGCATTCATGCTCTGGATGCCCAACCAGGGTGCTGTTGCTACTTGCTAGCCTGTTCTCGGCGCCCAGTAGCGAGAAGGATCATCGGCCAGCGCCCAAACCAATCACGGCGCATCAATTAAATTTAAGGATCATCGGCCATCCCATCACCCAAGAAGGAAGAGGAAGAAACAATCTGCCACCACCAGCCCGTAAGCCAGCAGCCGGAAAGGAAATCCGTCGTTGGTCGACAGGGAAGAATACCATAAGTTCCTTACCGAAGAAAACACCATCAGCTTCGCCGGAGAGAACTGTTATTCACCAGCGAAGAGGCACCTCGTCGGCCACCTCGGCAGGGGAGCCACACGCCGCATGCTTGCCATCGCCTGCTGCAGCGCAGGGACCCACGCACGCGTGAGCGCCACCCCCGCCACACCTATCGCGCTCGCTGCAGCGCCGCCCCCCGCCACGCCTCCCACGCCCGCTGCAGCGCCGCCGCACCCCCCTGCACAAGAAAAGTTTACACATGGGATTCAGATGATGGGAATCACCAGATAGCCCACTGCTTATGAATTTTGCAATCAAAAGCATGGATCTGGCATCATAATATTGTATGCATACCACTGTTCTTAGCTCATCGGCTAAATCGAGCGCCGCCGCTTCTGGTTCCGGATCGACCTCAGCCACCAAATCGATGCAATAGCTGCGTGGACAGCCTGCTCGATGGCTTCCTCGTCCTGACCGACACCTCCGGCACCTTTCTCGCGGCGCTGCTCGCGCTTAGGCAGCACGACACCGAGCTCCATGCCGCCGTGCGCAGACGCGACACCGCCAAGCTCGCCTCGCAGGTTGGGAAGGAGCTCGAGCAGCTCGCCGCCGCGGACGCGCTCGACGATCAGGCCGACGCCCCTAGAACTCCCGCACCCAGGCCAGGGGCCGCCGCCGCGCGGCCTGGATGCCACCCATAGTATGCCCGCCGTTGTAGCCGCCCGCGGCCTACCCCCTCGCTGCAGCCCCCCGCGTCCTGCCCCTCGCTGCAGCCCCCCCCCCCCCCCCGCGCGTCCTGCATGCCTCCGCTGCCGCATCTGATTCCTTCATTGCGGGCGGGTGTCGTCGCCGTTTCCAGTTCCTCCTTCGCGGGTAGGTGCCGCCTCCGCCGCCATGTCGAGGACGAAGATCGCCGGATCTGAACGCCTGGAGCGAGCTTGGAGGTGGCAGCAGAGGCACTGGAAGTAGGGAACGCGACGCGACGTTGATCCCGTACGCGTCCGCGAGCGCCGGTCTGCGGGGCGCCGGGGAGCCCGCACTCGCCCGAGAGCGCCGGGGGCCGCCGTGGGGCACCTGCGGGGCCGCCGCTCGCTGGCTTCCTACGGGGGATCTGAGGAGGCGTCGGTGGGAGCTTCGTGGATCTGAGGAGGCGGGAGGGCAGGGCCGGGGGAGGATCCGAGTAGCGGAGCGGCGAGCGGCGCGGGGCCAGCGCGTGCCGAGGGGCCGGCGCGCGGTGAGGAGCCGGCGGCAGCGCTCGTGGCCCGGCGTGCGCGATCAGCGAAGGCGGCGGCGGCGGCGGCGGCGGCGCCGAGAGCAGAGGGAGGAAGGGTGGGCGGCGGTGCAGTACCAGAAGGAGGGGGCGGTCGGGAGGCGGTGCTGTGGAAGACCTGGGTTGGGATGGGTGTGCGGCAGAGAAGGAAACGTGGGGAGAGACCGTGATTGACGGGCGGGATTGCGTGGGTACAGCGGGCGGATAGGTTTATCCATGGTGTAAAAAAACAAGCTAAAACATGGGAAACATTTTAGAAGCAGTGATTTTTTGCTTCATCATGAGACTTTCATTGTCCATCTTCCCCGACAGGTGGAGACACCGTGAGAAGTGGTTGTGAATTTTCTAGGTATATGCTAATTTCAATTGTTTTGGTTCTTTATAATATAGATAGATAGATAAATTTGGCAGGGTTCCGGCTCCTCCAAAAACAGCTTCAGCTCCGGCTTCTCTGGTGGAGCGGCTTCTCTGGTGGAGTTGAAGCCGTTTTGGAAAACGTTTGGCAAAACAGCTTCTCTAGGTTATGGATGGCAACGGGTACGAAATATCCGCGTACCCGCGGATACCAAACCTGACGGGCGCGGATACGGATTTGAGTTTGTGCCCGCGGGTACGGGCGCGAGTACAACTCTAAACCCAACGGGTATCTTCAAACGAGTTTGAAAAATTGATACCCGAATCCGCAAACCCGCAAATAATGACTCTTGTGATGTATTATGTATGAGACTAGTTTATTTATTTGCTAAGATTTATTTGTTTCCTCAAATAAATGGTGTTGACGTGTTGATTATTAGGTTATAATTTATTAATGTTGAGATATAGAGGTGCATATTAATATTTACATGCTATTAAAATGTGCTTGTGTGCTTGATTTTCTAAAACTTGCGGGTATGCGGGTATCCGCGGATAGCGGGTACGGGTATCATTTTCTACCCATTGCGGGTTGCGGGCGCAGATGCGGGCACGGATTTCAGCATGCGGGTACGGGTTTATAAAGTTGATATCCGCGCGGATTTTACCAGTTGCCATCTTTACTCCAGGTTGTTTAAAATACATAGGAAAGGTGAAATGTCCATAATGCCTTTGTTTTTTCCATTTTCTTTTTTCTTTTTTCCATTCCTTTTATTTTTCTTTCTCTCTTCCTCTTCCGTCTCATCTCCTTTCTCCAGTCGCTTGTTCCTCCTCCTCCTCCCCAATCCCCAGCGCCGTCGGCCACCTCGCCCCCATCCTCCCTGCGGACCGCGGTCGCCGGCCAGCCACCTCCTCCCTGCGTCCCGGCCGCTGGCCAGCCATCTCCGCCGTGGTCGGCTGCGTCAGCCTCCTCCCTGCGGCGGCCGCCGCCGCCAGCCAGCCATCTGCTCCCCAGCACCGCCGGCCTCCTCCTCCTCCTCCACACGCCGGCGGCGCGCATCACCTCCGTTCGGTCTCCCACCGCCTCCACGCACCTCCCTCCGGCGGTCCGGCCGCCCTCCTCCCAGCTGGGCCGTGCGCACCCGCGCCCAGGGGCTGAGGTGGGAAGAGCGAGGAGGAGCTGCGTGAAACCACTTTCCCGTGGCTTCGCCTCCCAAGTGAATGCCGTTTTCGGCTTCACGGACGGAGCCGGCGCGCGCCCACCCGTTTGGCAGGGCTCCGGCCGGAGCCGCTCATGGAGCCCTGCCAAACAGGGCCTTAAGGTAGTGAGGACTGGAAGGTAGGCGGGTAGAGTTTCATTTCATTCAGTTTATCCCTTTGTTGCAGCAAGTATGTCCTCATCAGGTAGGCATGTTGTCTCAGGCTCTCAGCAAGTTCATTCAAGCTTGTTGCAGCTCTTACTGCTTCCAGAACCACACAAACAGAGAAACAATTTTACTAGCATATCACCAGGTGCATCTACAGAACCACACAACAATGTGTTTTGCAATAAATTACAGACAATCTCATATTTCAGAACATCCATATTTCACAGGCAACTGAAGCATACAGATAACGCATTCAGTTCACAGGTCACAGAAATTCAGAGTTCAAAGACCACGGGTTTTCAGGGCTCAGATTCAGGCAATGTTACATTGTGACATTGCTACACAATGCACCCAATCTGAGTCCGAACTGGAGAGGGATGGGGCGACGAGTGGGTGGGGAAAGAAAGCAACGAAGTGTTTAATTCAAGCTTCTATGGTCCCCATGCCGTTGGGCTTCATTAGAATCAAGAGATTTGTTGCAGCCTTGGCGCCTTGCAGATACATCGTGTGCCTGAACCAGAGGTTTGGACTGGCTGGTCAGAGCTCGTTGCTGCGAAGGACTCTCCCTCTATCCTAATACTGTTTGTTTAGCCTTTAAATTTTATCTCATAAAAACTGTTCGTTTAGATCAATATCTAATTAAAAATTATATATAAAGGAAGTACCCCACATTATTACTGGTAACAGAGCAGATAATCCTCACGCCAGCCACGTGATCCCAAGAAATGAAAGGGAAAAGAGAAGGAAGGAAGCAGTAAAAAGAAACATAGAAAAAGAAAAGCCCAACATGCGGATGCGCGGGGGGGGGGGGGGGGGGGTCTACGATGGAATGAATCCCACCCACGCGCGTGACCCTTGCCTTCTGTTTGGTTGGGAGGTGGAGTCTAACCCGGATGGAGCCAACCCATTTTCATGATGTTTGTATGAGAGTGGGAGATGTTGGAGCCAACCCAGAAACCGAATATTCGTGTGATATGCGGGTCGGCTCCGCCCGCCAAAATCTCACGAACGGAGTGAACCCCATTTTCTCCATCCCTCACCCGTTGGTCTCCGTCTCCTTCCCGCGCCCGGTGGCGTCACAGCGTAGCCTCCTCCGCGGCGCCGCCCACCGGCCCTCCTCGGCAGCGCGGCGTCCCTCCTCCGGCGCCTGCAGCTGCCGCATCCCCCGCCACTGCGCCACGCCCGCGTGGCCGCCCGCCCAAGCCGCGGGACCCGCACGTGGTGACGTCGGCCACCGCGGCGTCCCGTATGTCCGCGCAGAGGCTCCCGCCTGCCGCGGCCGCGGCCGCGATGAGTCCCCGACGACCTCGCTCGACGGCTCAGCGTTGTGGCAGTCTCGCGGCTCAGACGGCGGCTCTGGCGGGGGCGGCTTCAGCGGGGGCCGCACAGGCCGGCGGCGGGGGCCGGGCACAGGCCCGCGGGTCCGGCAGTGGGGGGGCCGGGCGTAGGCCAGCGGCGGGGTGCGCGTAGGTCGGGGCGTCGGGCGGATCCGCTGCGGTGAGGAAGAAGATAGGATGTGACCCTGACGAGTGGGACCCATGAGTACTGTAGCAAACGGTGTCAAATATACCATCTGACCCTCTTTTCCAATCTCTCCAACCAAACAAAAAATGGGATGGAACCAACCCAACCTAAAACTATTAACCAAACATGAGATGGGTTGGAGCCATCCCCAAAACAAGAGATGGAACCAACCCAACCCACTAGGTCCCGGAACCAAACACACGGTTAGTATTAGCGGTTAGAGCGAGGGGAGGAATCGTTTCAAAAGATATTCGAGATCGAGCGTGGGTGGGAGCGTGCGTCGTAGAAGGTCCACCCACGGCCCACCTCTAGTATGGCGAAGCTCCCGCTGTCCTGCTGCCACTGGGCGAGGGGTGGAAGATGAGGGGAGAAGTCGGATGTGAGGTCGCTGACGTCCAAGGTTGTGGTAAAGGTGGCAGTTAGGGTTTGGGTTTTGGATTTTCAGGGGTGGAGCATTCATGGGCGATAGCTACACTGGCGGAGCTTCATTGGGGCCAGGGGGGGCCTTGGCCCCCCTGGCCAATGAAAATTCCCACTACGTGAATAGTAAAATGACTACTGTTCATTACTGTAGCAAAAGAGTGGCCCCCCCTCATTTGTCTAAAATTCAAGGTCAAGCTCCGCCACTGGATAGCTATGAAGGGAGTTCGAGGGTGGCAGCGGCCCGAAGGTGGTGGAAGTTCGGCCGGCAGCGGAGGCGAGGCAGCGAAGGTGCGCTGCCAGTCGGGCAAGGATCAGACCCTAGGTAGACGGCTGCCGGTAGCGGGGGTAAAAAGAAAGCTGACGGCGCGGTGATAGTGGGTGGGCGGGCGGCACGGTGGTGGAAGCCATTGGCCGGGGCTGTGGACGAGGGGTGGAAATAGGGATAGCAACGGGTATAAACCCATCGGGTTTTGCCGTCCTAAACCTAAACCCATAAAAAATATTTGAACCAATTAAAAAACCCATACCTTTGACGGGTTTAGAATTTTGCCCAAACTCAAACCCATCGGGTTAGCGGGTACCCACAGGTCACCTGTGGGTCTACACTTTACTATACAATTTTTTCTCATGATCAATAAGTTTAATATAGTAAACATCATTGTAGCGTATTATGAGTAAAAAATTTACATAAAAATATAAATAACAAGCTCTATATTTAAATGATCATAACACCATACAAAGTCGCAAACCTATCATATGCATATACAAACACGACATCTGCAAAGCGACAACGACGATACCTACCACTTAAGGGTTCAACAAAATAAGAATTGAAGAAAAGGGATGTTAAATTTGTTATAAACTCACAAAATAAAATGACAATTGCTCTATGTTGGATCGGGTTTAAAAAACCCATATGTTCACGGGTTCGGGTATTGTAGAAACAAACACATGTCCATAAACCCAACGGGTAGAGCTTTGTACCCATTAATAAACCCACGGGTCTAAAGTTAATCCAAACCCGTACTCTAATGGAGTAAAACCCATCAAATTTCTGATTTCGGGTATCCATTGCCATCCCTAGGTGGAAGTTTGGACTACTAAAAAGATGTTAGGGTAACCCAAGATGTTAGGTCACCCTTCCCCGTGGTTAAGCCTGCCGCGGTGGTGATTCGCCGATTTGAATTTCGCCGTGCGATCCACCGCTCCCGCCCGTCCGCCCGCAATTCTCGTCCACAGCCTCGCCTACCAACCAAAACCCCAGCTCCGCACCTCTTCTTCCCCCCAGCGCCGCCGCCACCGCCGCCGCAACACAGCGCGAGCACCCCGCCTCTTCTGTCTCGTTCTCGCAGAGGGTTTCAGGCGTTGTATGTAGGATCAGATGGCGCTGGCAATCTCCATGGAAGGAATCGAGGCGCGTGCGCGGGAGCTCGGGGTGGACCTCTCCGCCGTCGATCTGGACTCCATCACCCTCCCGGCCGGCGAGGACTTCGGCATCCTCAGGTAGACGCCACGCGCCGCCTCTCGGTGTCCCAATCCGTCACTAACACTAGCCCATCGCTCGTAGTATTGTGGTGGCCTTGGTTACTTGCCCTAATTTTGCTTCACCCAGATGCGAACGTCTGCGCTGGGATTTTTTAGATTTCGTGCAGAGAGAGTGTTTTTCCGTAGGTTCCGTTAGCAGTTAGTGTGCAGAGCAGATTTGAGCGATTTTATCCCGTCGTGATTGATATGCTTCTGCTGCTGTTGAACTGGTACCAGTATGTTGTGTTGTGGCTGCGAAATATGCTTTTAGATTTATGTGTTTTGTGGTGTTAAGCTGTTAAGCATCCAGATGATATATATGTAAATCTGAGTCTGGCTAATGCTAAAGACTGCCGAACTGTGTACTGTTAATTTGATGTGCCCAGCTGCAAACATTTGTGCATTTGTGTTGATTTTCCTCTTTGAAAATGGTGCTAATTTTCTTGTATGCTACTTATTTTGTGCATTATAAGCATATTACACGAAATCATAGGCTAGCTACGATAGAGTTTAATCAGGTGAGATATCTATCAGGACTGATAGTGTCTTCTTTTGCTACCTGGCAAGAAAGTAAATCTGTAGCATTACGAGATATGGAAAATGGTTTGAGTTACTTGTCCTAGCTTTTCTGAGTTACAATACTTCTTAATTTGTTTTCAGTGTTGCTGATTGCTTATAATTTTCGTATAATTTACAGTGATGATGAGGAGATACTTCGAAATGAGGACCCTCCTGAACTTGAAATGGGTTTATCCAACATTATCGTAGTGGACAATCTGCCGGTCGTTCCTCCAGAAAAATTTGAGAAGCTTGAGAATGTTATTCGCAAGATATACAGCCAAATTGGAGTGATAAAAGAAAATGGTCTATGGATGCCGGTCAACCCAGATACAAAGAAGACATATGGCTACTGTTTCATTGAGTATAATACCCCTCAGGTAGTTTACTTCTTGTTAGTCGGATTTCTCTTCCTTGTCCGTTTAATGACTCTCATAGTGATGGACTGATGGTCATTTTATCCAAACATACCAGTTGACTTTTTTATTTTAACATTTTCACATTCCTTGCATCTGGGATGTGGTCCATACGATTTTGCACTGATGTATTCTTAAGAAAATCTTTTGATAATTTGAACCATGTTACTTTTCCTCAATTGTTTTTGCATCAGCCCCCTCTTTAACCCCTTGAGTTGATCGAAACAGAAAAAAAGATCTTCATTTAAAGGAATTAGGCTGATTATATTTATCTTTGTGTTGATATGCTGCCAGGAAGCTGAGCTTGCAAGGGAAAAAACCAATGGGTACAAGCTCGACAAGTCTCATATCCTTGCAGTTAACATGCTTGATGACTTTGGGAAATACATGAAAGTTCCTGACACATGGACGCCTGCAGAAATAAATCCATACACTCCTGGAGTAAGTCTCTATTGCTTCTCGACTCCCGTGGAATCCGACTTCTTTTTAGTGCTAACATTTTTTTAAGAAACTAAATTTATGTCAAGCAACATTGATATCTTCATTTTGCATCACAGGAAAATCTTCTGAAATGGCTAACTGATGAAAAGGCCCGAGATCAGTTTGTCCTCCGTGCTGGTACATTGACAGAAGTTTACTGGAATGATGTTAGAAAGCTGGCACCTGAACTCGTGTTTCAAAAGCAGGTGTGTATTTACTTCATTTAGTTAATTAAAATTTAATTGGATGGTCTTATACTTCCATTTAGAGCAGGTATAATGGCTGGCTGGGGGTGGGTGACGTCCGACGTGGAAGGAGGAGAGAGAAGGCAGCAGGCGACTCGCAAAACGCCGGCCTCAGCGGTCGGAGACGCGCTGCGCGGGCGGTGATTGGTTGAGCAGGGTTGCAGCAATGGGGCCCGCCTGTAACACCTAAGTGTTAATCCTTGGTAATTAAGTTAATTAAAGTCATTAGTTTTAAACTCACACGACAAAGCACAAAACCAAAACACCTCCTGTCAGCCTGGGCCGGACCGGTCTGACCGGTCTCGGCAACCGGTCTGACCGGTCTGACCGATGTCAACCGTTTTGGGCCCCACAACATTTAAATCTCTCTCACTCCCTCACCAGAACACACGCCCTCTCCCAGCTCTCTCAGTCTCCCTCCCGAGCTCTCCTCTCCCATGTTCTCCCCCAAACCCTAGAGCCCAAAACTTCCCCCTCCACTTGATTCCAAGGTCTAGAACGGATCAAATCGGCGTGGGAAAGCTTCACCTCCTCGATTCCTTCCCTTGGGTGCTGTGGATTCAAGCTCTCCACGGGAGAAAACTTCTCTCAAGGTATTTTGCTTGATATAAGTCGATCTCTTATTCTAAAAGATTTTTGGTGATATCCTCTGGTCAAAAGCATCCACATGAACCCCTGGACTAGATCCTAGAAGGTGTTTAGAATTGGTGGATGATTTTCGTCGCGTCATGTATTCTAGCTTCTGTGCTGGTTGAGACCGGTCTGGCCGGTCTGAGGGACCGGTCTGACCGGTGGTGCGGTCTGACCGGTGGTGCGGCTGAGTTAGTGTGGCCGGTCTGACCGGTCGGGTGGACCGGTCTGACCGGTGCTAGCAGAGCTGACAGGGTTCAATTAGGGTTAGTTGACGCAAAAAGTTAGGATTGTATTTGGCTATAGATTACTGGTAATTTTTATAAAATCATGCATGTATTCTCATGTCATATGCATATGCATACGTGTAGCGGCTGCGGCGGAGGAGGTCGTATACGAGGTGGTTGCGGAGCCACAGGAGCCGCAGGAGTAAGCCCCGCAGGAGGAGGTTCGCGGGGAGTCGGCCCAAGGCCCGGCTAACCCCAGTGTGGTGCAGCAGACGCAAGGTAAGCCCCGGTGCACATCCTTTTATTTCAAACTATGACACCTATATTTATGTTGCTATTACTTGTGCATTAGGTTTAGGAATTGTTTGGAACCCTAGTTGCATGATCCCTAGGTTTTCTCGAGTTGTACTAGTATGTAGAAGACGATAGAAATGCTATGCTTAATAGAACTCGGTAGAAGTCGAGTGATTTCAGGTCACTCGCGAGATATAGGGCATTTAGTTAAGTTAAATTTATGGAATGTTGAATTAGGTAAGAAAGGAAAAGAACTTGGAGACTGGGCGGGGAGAGGTTAGCCCCGTCTGTGTCGGTTAAGGACCGTTCGTTGTCTGGCCCTGTGATTGAGTTTGAACAGTACTAACCGCATACCGGGAGTAGGAGGTAGTCGAAACCGGTAAGCCGAGTACTGCTTTGCTTCGAAAGTACAGGAACCCGCACCCAACTCCTGTGGCGAGTCGAGTAGTCGCGGAGAATTGGGATGCAATTGTTTACTTTCGGTGGTCTCACGTTGAGCTCGACTGATCATATTTCGTTGGGCTGGTTCCTGTAGTTCGAGGCGGGGAGGGGAAATGTTGGTGCGTGGGGTCCGACGGGACTTTTGCGTGCCGTGTTGGTTAGGTCCACCTTGCAAGGTTAAATCGGATCGATTCACCGTCAGTCGCTCTCGGATATGAGCACCTTGATCGCAGCACCGCATCGTAGTAATGTCTTATGGAACTTAAGTGATGATTGGAAATGACTACCATGAATTACTACTCCATGTCTGTTATGATTTCTTAGCAGGTGCAAATACTAGTTGAGAATGATAGAATATAGAATTGGGAGCTAAAAGTGGAAAAATAAGGACTCATTTTAGAAGCTTTTTATGCAAAATAACCACCAGCCAGAAAGCCTTGTATGTCTAGATATGTGGGCTAAGTTATACCCACTGGTCGGGTAAGCCTTGCTGAGTATTAGTATACTCAGGGTTTGTTGCCACAATTATTATTTCAGGACACCCGGACGTCGATTTCTGCCCCTGCTGCGTTAAATTCATCCGCAGAGATGCAGAGGGGTGGGAAGTGGTGGAGCGAGACCCGTAGGTTAGGGGATTTTCGGGTTGAACACTTGAGGGCAGAGTGTTCAGCCTTTCTGTTTGCACAGACCGGTCTGACCGGTGGAGTTGGCAGCGGGGTGCTGACCGGTTCGACCGGTTGGGTGAACCGGTCCGACCGGTCGGGGTGGATCAGAACCAATGTAAGCTAGAGTAGTTGTAGGATTTTTGTATTCGACTTCAGTCATGTCTATGTAAGTGTTAATCTTGTAAATTATTTATGTATTTGAACTCGGTTTGTAAAACTAAATGTTTCGTGTCGTGAACACTCTTGTATTTTCAAGTAATGAGTCGTGCTTGTACCATCTGCGCCCACCTTCGCGTGGGATTACCGGTGTTGTTTCGATCGGGCCGTGGGTTGAAAAATGATCGCCAAATTAAGCCGTTAAGCTAATGCGCCCGATGTGTTCAAATGACGGCCATTACGCTTAATTAGAGATTTAATTTGGCGGTTCCGTCACACCGCCACTGTGCCGATGTGCTACCAGCCGGCTGCCGGCTGGTACTATTAGCCATGCTCTTAGAAGAAATCCATGTCGATACTTATCCTGTTACCTTTTTTTTCCAGTACTGGACAGACAGTTTCATTCAGTGGTCCCCTCTTGGAACATATTTGGCAACTGTTCATAGGCAGGGGTCACAGGTGTGGGGCGGTGAAAATGGCTTCGAGCGGTTGATGTTTGTTGCAAGTTTCTAAACAAAAGGGCTGTAAGTTTCTGAACAAAAGAAGCTAAGATGTATGGTTGAAATATACATAGCACCACATCAGTCTGAAGTTAAATGGGCATGATCAGTAGCAATGGGGGAGATCACAATTTCATTAAAATATTATATGATTGTATATGTAGAGGTGCAAATTGGTGACCCTTAGATGCCCCTCCAACCTCTTTAGTTCAAAATTTTGTACTAATTTTTCAAATTGAGATCTCATTTTGGAGAACACCAAAAATGTGAATGCCAATTCTTTTTTAGACAAATAAAACTCTAGGTGCTGGTGTGAGAATTAAACTAAGTATATAATCTATTTTCAGTCATCCAAGTGTTGATATCTGTCAGGCTATTGCGCTTATTCATGGATAGGTTTTACTAAAGGTCTACAATAATCCCATGAGGAACCTTATCCTAACCAGTGATTTTATACTACTATCATCCTAACCTGTGATTTTATACTACTATCATCCTAACCTGGGAGAAGTGGGTGGTATGATGGAGGTGGTGCTGCTGCAGACGTCGACGGTGGAAAGTCGCAACTCGCAACCAAAAAGATTGCCACTAGCCTCTAGGGGCATGCCCGCGTCGAGCTGTGTCTGGTTACTTGGTGGTGGCAGGCTAACACTTGGATAAGAGGAAGACGATGAAGTTGCAGTTGCACTGCTGGTTACTTGGATCTTTGGATCTCACGTGGGGAAAAAAAATCTGTTACTAAGTGTCCACATTGTGTGTAGATGTTCTTTCTTTTTTACAATGACCTTTACTTCTGTTTTAGTAGAGAGTACACTTTTATTACTACATGTTGTTATTAAATGAAAAGAAATATTGGTCCGTCGCAATGCACCGGCATGAACTAGTCGGAGGAAAAAGTAGAGAAGAGTCAGGAAAGGCTTCTGCGACGTCTCAACGCCCAATCACAGGTTCATCTAGGAATAACGCCCATCACACTGGTGCGACTGGGAATAGTGCCCGCCTCTTTTTAACAATGGGCCGAATCATGCCGTGGCTCACCCAGTATGTGGCCCAAGATCATCCGTCCGGTCCGGAATTCAAAAGAGCGGCACCGCACAACGGTCTGGAACGATTCAGGATTATTGTTTCAGTTAATTTCACTTCACAAAACGTTTTTGGCGAGAAAATGACAGTTATGAATAGCCAAGAAGCATGGTTTCCTGCAACTGTAACAGTGAAACGTTGTCTTGCTAAAAATTCCTTCCCGTGTCCATTTTGATAACAGCTCAAAGTCAATGGACAGATTATCGCAATTAACAGCTCAACCAGTACTGGACAGAAATTACCACAAATAACATCTGAAAGCCAGTCAGGGCATGATTAGCATGAAGATTTAGCCATGACGTGGTCATAAACCAAAGAAACCAAACAGACCAAGACCATATGAATATATGATGGTATCAGCTGCTGAACCAGTTGCACCCATGAAATCAGGAGCTAGGGCAGTCAATGTTCCATTGCTCCAACGAATACCTCACAAAACCAGCAGAAACTAGACTGCAATAATCTTCTACATTCTGTCCATGATTGACTTCACAGTGTCCAAGATCCTAGCATAATGGTAGAAGAGGGAAGAATGCTCGCCATCCAAGCCATCACGGTGGAACCGATTGCGCCCTGCAAGATTGTTGCAGGGGCTGCCACCAATAACGAGGTCAAAACCACCAATCCTCTTGATGCATGACTCCAGCCTCTCGGAAGTCAGGCTCTGAACATCAGCAATCTCAATCAGAGTGCCGGTTTGGGTTTGATCCCACCAGCTCCTCAAGACGAACCTGTTCACCTCAGATATCTCCACCGAAACAACCGTCTTCATGCGTATTCCAAGCCTGTGGAGAGCTACCTCTGCTCCTCCAATGCCAGAGAACAAGGAAAGGACATTCATGCCATGTGGAAACATGTCCCGAAGTACTGAGAGATGGTATGCGACAGTGTCGACATGGAATGAATTGCCCAAAGACTTGTATCTATCAGTCATGCTGATTCCCCTGGTGTGGTCTTTGGGAAAACCAAGAAGGTATTCCATCTCATTGGGCTCCAGATGAGCAACCTTGTTCAGACCAACCCATACCAGGCTCCCCTCCCTGCAGGTTTCCAAGACATACTTCTGAACACGTCGAGGTGGTGGACCTTCACACTTTGCAAGAGCATGGTGAATCTGTTCCATCAACTTTGGTTTAGCCACATTGGTGAGGAGGCAATTGAGCTGTTTTCTTGGATCCCATGTCGGCCACCACTTCTTAGTTCGATGAAAGGCCTCAAATATTGTCTTTGGGGGTAATGGAAGGAGAGGTGACCTGTTCTTAATTGGCAGATTATGTATGTATCCTCTTTTCCTGGCAGCCGCACATAAGAACCTGGAATTAAGGATGGCAACGGGTCGGGTTCGGATCGGGTCGAGTCTCCGTGCACCCAAAACCGAAACCCGAAATCGAAACCCGAACCCGAAACCGATTCGGGTGGAAATCCATCACCAAAACCAAACCCGCGGATACCCGAAACCCGAATGGATACCCGAAATCCGCGGATAAATATACACATATTCACATGTATAAACAAGAGGCAACAAATAATAAATATTTTCATGAGTCAACTTTCAATAAATTTAATAGTCTAAGTAAACAAGTTATCATTAAAATATTATAAAACATGAGTTTTAATTCCAAATGATTTATTTCGGATATCCATTGGATATCCATGGGTGGAAACCAAAACCCGAAACCGAACCCGAAACCAAACCCGAACCCGAACCTGAAAACCGTGGGCGAAAAACCAACACCAAACCCGAAACCCGTGGATACCCGCACCAAACCCGATCCGCTGCCATCTCTACCTGGAATCCACAAACTCAGGTTGGATGTCATACAAGAATCGCGATATCATCGTCCAGACACCCTTCGGAGCAATGGCCACGTTCTCATAGTAGTAGAAGGGTGGCCCAATAGCTTTTGAGGGTTGTCGGAGGATTTCTCCAGTCGGGTGGCGGAATGCACCCGTCTAATCCTAAATGTAGGATGTGCTTGGGGGCAGTCAAGGAATGCTCGATCTAGAGGCGTAAGAACACGGAAGCACACAAGGATTTAGAGTGGTTCGGGGCGCCGGAGCGTAATACCCTACGTCCACTGTGTGATGTATTGCCTGAGCTTGTGTGCAAGCTGGGAGAGGAGCTATGCCTGTCTCTGCATGTGTGAAAACTTGTGGAACCCCCCTTTCTACCGTGCGTGCTCTCCCTTTTATAAGCCCAAGGGGAGCAGTACACTGAGCAGGACCCCGACAGGTGGGCCCGGCGATGTATTATAAACTACACTTTGGCATTCAACGCCTCATATCCGGAGATCTTGTCATCGGCTTCCGTGCGTAGCTTCTGACCAGGGATGGTCTTGAGCTGTCCTATCGGAGTAGAGTCTAGCCTCTGGAGCCGCGCGTCGTGGTCATGATAAAGCGCCGAACTACTGACTCAGTTCGCTATAGCAGCGTGCACTGTTGCTCCAGTTAGTAGCTGGTCATCATGACTCGTCGCCCACGCGCGCGGCGCTGAGATACTGCTGCGTGCCACGGTAACAGACGAGCCGCCTTGGAAACATGCGGGCTTACCGTGTTGTCATGTCACGCCTGTCCAACCCGTGAGTGGGTATCCGATGCCCTGCTCTGGCAGCGCACGCCCCAACCACAAGCATTTAATGCGGCAGGAGGGCTGGCTTCAGGCAGAAGACTCGTGCCTGTGGGACACGTGGCGGCACCGGACCCGGGGGTCTGCGGCCGCGCCCACAGGGGCACGTGGCGGTTCCGGACCCCTGCCCAAGCGGGGAGCGGAGGTCCGGAGGTCGGTCCTGTGGGACACGTGGCGGCGCCGGACCCTGGGGTCGGCGGCCACGCCCACAGGGGCTTGCGAGGGCTCCGGACTCCTACCCAAATAGGGTGCTGGGTCCGGGTCCCTTGGCTGGCTCGATGACTCAGGCCTCCTGGAAGTCCGGCTTCCACTTGTAGAGGCCCAGGTCCGGCCCGCGGAGGTTCGGGACCTGTCCGCGGGGGTCCGGACCCGTGGTCCGTGGTTGCCGCTCCTGAGCGCCTTCGTCCTTGTCTTGTAGGAGAGGGTACTCCTGTTTGAGTGTACCGACAAGAGTAGACACCTGTCCACTGATCTTAACTTCTGATTGGGCAGGTTAAACCCAACCATTGGGTTTGGGAGAGGCATTGGTTCGTCACTTCTACTATCTAAGGGCCCTCTACTTCCTTCTTCGGCACCTTCAAATCTCTTCCTCTTTTCCTTTCTTCCTCCATAAGAATTATCCTGTAGAAGTACAAACATGTTCTAGTTCCATGCCACTTAATTTACATAACCAACCATTTTTGCTTTATAGAAATGGACAGTTATACTAAAAGTTACCTCATGATCAGAGAAATTGCCATAATAACCATCTTCTGAAGCTTCTGAAGTATAGATTAAATCAACCAGAACAGACATAGGTGCATCCTACCCTAGTAATTTTAGACCGAAGTAGACAGAACCAGTGAATAAAGAAATTTGGATTGTGTCTAACTGGAAAGTAAAGGAATAAATTGTGAAGATGGATGCATCTCAGTTAGAAAAGACACTAGAGTCTGCCAGAGATATGTTTGCTTACAAGCAACAGAGATTTTTTTTATATAGCAGTAGCCAGTGAGTGCTTGACTTAGTGCCCTCACTTTAAACTTAAAAAATTACTTCTGCAGCCCCCCTAACTTTATGCAAACAATAAATCTTGGCAAAAAGCCACCAGATCAGGCTATGTCAGTTGAAGAAATGCATCAAAGTCTACAGGTTTCAGGTTTAAGCCTTTGAGGAAATTTCTCAGAAAACTAGAAAGAAATAGAAAGATTGATAATCACATGAAACATGACAATTCTGTTATTCAACTGATTGATTCTACAAAAGACATAGTCCAGTAGGCTAAAACTTAACGACATAGTCCAGTAGGCTAAAACTTAACGACATAGTCCAGTAGGCTAAAACTTAACCTTGGAATAAGGAAGTGGGTGAAATAAGGTGATTAAAATGCAAAATACCATGATGTCGCCGATATAAACAAGAGAAATAGGAATAGGAATTTTATTTATGATTATGAGCATGACCAAAAAGACATTTGCAACAACTTCACTAGAGCATACCACATCTAACAACAGCCATTTCTGCTTCATCTTTAGGAAACCCCATTCTAACTAGGGACTCAATTTTCTCTTCCTTTTGTGATACGCTTTGTAGGAAATCCTGCATAAAAGCACATGTTAGAAAGCACTATGAGTATTCGAACAGATGCAACCTGAATTCTTTGGAAGAACATTTTTATGGACCTTGAAAGGTACCAAGAGGTAGCACTAAATTTTAATTAGGGAAATACAAAATTTTGGTACCTAGTTACAAAATTATTTTTGTTTAATTCAACTAATTAGCTGCATGGAGCTCTAGATACACAAGTCTGTAGGAAATCGTCGATAACATTGACATCTCAGTGCCTCAAAGAGGTGAACGAGGAAGCACACAAGAACATAAATGCCTGCTCATCTCAAGAACCATAAATTTTAGTTAGCAAGGTTCCCTGGGGCAATATCTACAGGCACTCCCCCGATGGCAGCAAGGCATTGCTGCAGCCACCCGTGTCCACACCACCTGAAGATGCAGTGAAACCGCCACCGCCGCCCATGCCAGCCACCAAACTCTATTCATGTCAAAATGGTGGCACTGACACTCTTATGTTTATAGGCCCAGGGATATACAACACAACCCAAACTCTATCTCTAACCAACAATGACAGCTCAAGTCCAACTGTAACCTACTTGTACACATATTTAACTCAAAACAAACAAAGTCAAATACTGGAAACTACCAGACAAAATCACTGAAATACAGAACTATGAATGCTGTTGCACCATACAATCACCGTAGGGAAAGCATAACGATCAAGATGAAAGAGCATGGAATCTATATACCTGAATTATCAAGCTTAATAATCATATGCGAACATGTACATTTGCCTAAAACAACCAAACCCCAAAATAAAAGGAAAATAAAATGGAAAACAAAGCACATCCTATTTCGGTTACAGTTATGTAAGCAGCACCAGATTCGTTTACATGAATGGATGTGAATACATGACCATATGATTTGCACCAAGTAACCGATTTGCACAGTGGCACAAATGTAAGGGTGTGGTTACCATGAAACAAGTGCAAAACTAATTTACATGGGATCTGGTAGATTAATCGAATCATCAAAATTGAAGTACAGTGACAATAATTTTGATCAAGTGGGGAGTTTGAAAGTACCTCATCATCAGAATCATATGACATAAGATCACTGTTGCTACTTATACCACCACCTTGCGCATCACGATTTGCAAGAAAACCATTGTTTTCGTCAACAATCCGAGGTCCGCAACCAGAAGCAGAGCAGTTATCTACTGAAGGTTCACTGCTTATTGCCTAAATTTCAAATATCACTTGTAAAACAGAAATATCTTTCCCACCATCCAATAATTATAAGCGGATGAAAATGAATGATCAATAAAAGAAGCGCATTGGTAAATACCTTGTAGGTCAGAAGAAGCACTAGTAATGACTCTGCACCACCATCCCCTGAAAGCAAAATCAGTAGTAAAAGAGTATGCAAGAACAGTTGCAGACTAAGAAAATGAGAAAATGCTTGGAGGGAAAGGTTACTACTACGCACCATTCTCCTTAATGAGACCCTTCCCTACAAAGTGCTCCACCAAAGAGGCAGATGGCCTTGCTCCGTTGATCTTCCCATTACCATGCTTCCACTGTTCCACACAGTTCCACAAGCAGACACCACATTAGGATTGTGACACCCCAGCTTAAAGGTTTAATAGATTAATAAGATACTCATATCAACAAGTTGCAACTTCTTTTCCGGAAGCCGATCTCCAAAGAACTCCGAAGTTAAGCGTGCTTGGCCTGGAGCAATTTGGGGATGGGTGACCGACCGGGAAATCTTCCCGGGTGCGCACGAGTGAGGATAAAGTGCGCAGAAAAGACTTGTGTTGGCCTGTGAGGGTAGTCTATGTCTTAGGTTGGCCTGTGAGGGTAGTCTATGTCCTAGATAAGCTACCAGATGTAAGCGGGCCTGCCTCGGGGAAGCGGGACATTACAGAATGGTATCAGAGCTGACTCTCCCGGTTTCACGGGTATGTACGAGCGTAAGTGCACGGGCATGTGGACGGGCGCGTGGGGGCGCAGATGCCACCGGCATGTGGACGGGCGCGTGGCGGGTCAGTGCGCAGGCATCTGGGATGCGCCGTTGGCACTGGACGCACGGACGTCGCACAGGGACCGTTGGCACTGGACGCACGGACATCGCACATGAGCCGATGGCACTGGACGTACGGGACGTGGCCAAGAGAGGATGTTCCTGGCTTGGGATTGACCGACGAGGACGTCGGTCTCTTAAGGGGGTGAGTATGTGACACCCCAGCCCAAAAGTTTAATAGAATTAATAGGATACTCATAGTAACAAGTTGCAACTTCTTTTCCGAAAGCCGATCTCCAAAGAACTCCGAAGTTAAGCGTGCTTGACCTGGAGCAATTTGCGTGCTTGACCTGGAGCAATTTGGGGATGGGTGACCGACCGGAAAATCTTCCCGGGTGCGCACGGGTGAGGACAAAGTGCGCAGAAAAGACTTGTGTTGGTCTGTGAGGGTAGTCTATGTCCTAGATAAGCTACCAGATGTAAGCGGGCCTGACCTCGGGGAGGAGGGACGTTACAAGGATTAAGGATGGATTCGGATGTCTATTCGAATCTCAGATTTTTGGTCATTTTTCATCGATTATGGACAAATAAGATATAGAATTTACTATGTAAATTCATAGCCTTGTATTTAACATTGATCTTGTAAAGATTCATAAAAACTAAACCTCAAATTTATTATATATATTCTCAAATAATAGATATAAAAATTCGAATACGGATCGGATACGGATACGAATCTTTTTTCACTTTTTTAATTGTAGGGAGCAAATAATACATAAAAAATTTATACAAAATTTTATTCTTATGTGTAATAATATGCTTGATAATATAAAAAAAGATTAGCATAAAATTTTAAACATATCTATTTTAAAATATCAAATTTGTTCTAAGAATTCGGATGTTTAGATCCATCCCTAACAAGGATCATAAGCAGAACAAGGCAATGCTGACATGAGATGAACAAATTAAGCTACGCATTTGCGTGCTTGTACCAATCGCTTAGCTGCCTTACCAGCATGGACGGGCCAGGAGGAGCACCTAGCTGGTTCCTTGAGGGCGCAATTGGCGAGCCAGCTCGCCCGGAGCTCCCCGACAAGTCGCCGTCACTGTCCGACTCGAACTTCTCAGCATCATCGTCTCTATCGCTGATCCAGCCCTGTGCAGTGGCGGAGGACTCGATATGGCAAGTTTGCCATGTGGCATCTGCCATACCTTGTTTTTCTTGAGAACACCTTTTCTTCTTTCTATTCTAACTTTCTCATATATATTTCCCTAGCAGCACCCTATAAATTGAGACTTGGAACTCCGTAAGTCCAGCTACGCCACACCTTAATTTTGATCTGTCCTTAAGGCACCTCAAAGAACAGCTGAACTAAACCAATAACAATGCCAATGTACAATCCGAATTCCGAAATGTAAAACCATATAACAGAGACAGAGAGAGAGAGTAGGAAACCTACCGCC
This sequence comes from Panicum virgatum, assembly GCF_016808335.1. NCBI lineage: Eukaryota > Viridiplantae > Streptophyta > Magnoliopsida > Poales > Poaceae > Panicum > Panicum virgatum. The sequence continues at coordinate 74,405,900 of NC_053153.1, forward strand.
ATTCTGGAAACTTTGCCTCAGCCTATCGAGAAGGCGGAGGACGGGAGGAGCCGAGGAGGCCGCGACCGACGACCGACGACGGCGCAGGACTGGCTCCTTGCCAGGGTTCACCAAACCGGTGGGAACCGGTCCGGTTTGACCGGTTACCGGTCAAACCGGTCCGGCCCGGTTCCGGTTTGGGCCCAAATTCAAATTTTAAATTTGAATTAAAAAAATGAAAAATTCCCAAAAAAATTCCTAAAAATACTTTAAGGTGCGACGAATCTAATGGTGTCAAATTTTCTAAAAAATTTGTTCATTTAGTATAGTTTGCGGGGATTTAAAGTTAAACAAAAAAACATGCATATAAAAGTATACAAATATAATGTAAAAATAGTACAAAAGAGGATTGAAGGGTTCATTTAGCCTAAAATATATTATACAAATATTTATTTAGTATACTTTGCGGGCATTTGAATTTAAACGAAAAAAGAAAAAAAATGAATTTGGCCGGTTACCAGTCAAACCGACCGGTAAACCGGTCAAACCGGCCGGTAAACCGGTAGGAACCGATTGAACATGGGATTTTGAATTTGATTTTGAATTTGACCGATTTCCACCGATTTCCGGTCAAACCGGTCTGGTAAACCGTTACCGGACCGCGCCGGTTTGACCGGACCGGTCGGTTTATTTAACCCTCCTCCTGGACTCCGCGGCTCCCGCCCCTCCGAGACAGCTTCCTCTGCCAAAGTAGCCCGTTTTAGGGGTAGGCACGTCGCCGAACGCTGATGATAACGCGCTGACATGTGGGCCCGTATTGCTCTCAGGTAGGCTTCAGAGTATTAACCGGCCAGCGGCGGGGGGTGACGCCGCCGCAGTCGTCGGGAGCGAGGATGTTGCTGGCGGTGGACCCCTATGGTCGTCGCTGTGGTACTCAAGAGTAAATTCGGTTTTTGCAAGTGCATTCACTGTTCGTGTGTAGCACGCGCCTCAAAGCAAGTGGAAACGGAAAGGGAGAGAAAATAACAGCCATATTAACGTTTTAATAATTTCCACAGCTATATTTCGATCATTAATTTTTCATGCATTGCCAAAACAATCGATTGCTTTAGAATCAATGCCATATTAAAAGTTTTTTGAAATACAAATCCATTTGTTTAGGTTTTACTCCATCCCAAAATACTAATCATGCATTGATGCATATAATTGGAAAATGATAGGTCAGAAAGTCCTAATTCATCTACAAAATTTGCACGAATGAATTCATATACAACAACAAAAGGATTAAAAAACTACTCCCTCCATTCCAAATTATGAGTCGTTTTGGTTTTTTAGATTCTATCTACATATGTATTATATTTAGATGCATATTAGAGTCTATGAATCTAGAAAAGCTAAAAAAACAACTAATAATTTGAAATAGAGGGAGTACACGAGACCGGTATAGAAATTAGAAATAGAAATAGAAAGCAACGTTGTCAGATTCACATTCTGTTTCCACAGTAAGTTGAGCAAACAAGCAGAAAAAGTTTAACCGCGAGTCTAATAAAGATTGACTTTTGCACGTCAAGATACTCCTTCGGTCCTTCCAACCATGGATCTGAAAGGCAGTTAAAATTTAAAACGAGCTTACATTACATTTGCAATCTGCGTACGTAAGCATCTAGAGTTCTGCAAAAGTAAAAGAACTGAAGCAAAACTTCACCATAAGAACATGCTCAGTTCAAAGTAACCAATTGATCGCAAAACATCCGATTGTCAGGGCATGAGCAGACCGCAGGGGACTGATGTAGCCACGGAGGATGGATGAGCATGCCTGTTTTACATAGGCAAATGCACATGCCACCACACCGAACTGAAAACACACGCAGAGTCTGCAACATGACTGTCATTGCGACCCAAAAAGGCAACCTAAACAGAATGTAGCCTCTCAAGTTACAACCATAACCGATGGCCAAGCAGTACTGTGACTTACAAGACGATTCAGCTCTAGCCAAGACACGGTTTCACAGCTACAGATCAAAAACCAAAGAAACCGAGCTCTGTCGCCCTTTCCTTCTCAAAGGTCTCAAAATATTGGTATATGATTGTAACAGCAAGAAGTATACCAGTTCCAGAACCAATCGCACCCATGAAATCCGCAAGGACAGTCAATGCACCGATGCATACTCCACCAAACGCAGCAGCAGTTGGGATATATCGGTTCAGTTCTTTCTGCAAGTTGGACTCACGATGGCCTGGCATCACCATTTGTTGTTCCTGTTGAATTTTTCAATGTCAAGGCATTGCAGGTAGATGTTGCACAGTAAATTTGCATTCTTAAACATATTAGTAGACTACCAACATTCAAAAGCCTGCTCTAGAAATGCTAAGCCATTGATGCCCCCCAGCAAATGTGAAGAACAATGTGACTCGAGACATTAGTGAGGTGTGTACTCGACTCAACTAAGAACATTTTCTCCCATCCCAAACTTCATATACTAGTCTACCATAAACACACAGATCTGACACCACAGAAACAGATGTCCATGCATTGTTGATATAGATACTGGCCTCCAAATTTCTCGATCATATAGCACATATATGACTTATAATGAACTACTCTCAGCCTGGACGGTGAATTGGATAATAAATGTTATAGATATGAATTGTTTTTACCTTTAGCTGCTTAGCAACATCCTTTGCTGATGAACCAGAAACTTCAATCCATGTCTTTGAGAACAGTGCACAAGCTGACAGCATGAAGACCACATAAAACAGTGCATGGAACGGATTTGCAAGGACATCAGCCAAACTGCATTATTCCCAAATGCCATGGTCAGGAACAGCCAATCATGTGAAGAGTAGCAGAAACTGTAAACACAGACAAGGACTATATATCTAAAGACTAGATTTTCACCTTGATGGAGCAGTTACATAGTAAGCAAGACCACCAACAGGAATAGAATGGCCAGAGTACTCAGACTCCTTCCATTTCCCAAGAAGGTTAACAAGGAAATTTCCACTGTACTTCCTGTAGAGAAGCTGTGCTAGCAATAAAATACATTAGCACTTCCACAAACGCGGAAGATTTAACTTACTACAGCACTGGAAATGAGGTGTCTACCTGGGATATGAAATAGAGGTTGGTAATCAGTGCAGAGTGCAGAATAATGGGCATATTTGAAGTGTAGAACAGCTTGATTGGATACGATCCTTGCTGCCCACGAGCATTCTTTGATCTCACTGGAAGCACAACACGGAAGCCTTGGAAATAGATAACTATGAGGAAGACCAAGACGGTAGCAAGCAAATTGGTCACATTTGGAAGATTCTGGCGGTAGAAAGCTTCACGAAGAGCACGGACTTTATCAGTTCTTGTAATCAACAGATGGAACAATGCAATGACAGCCCCTTCAAATTCAGCGCCACGGCCACTGTTGATGGTTGTGGGGCTAAACGCCTTCCAGATGATATTCTCACTACATGGCAGCGATCTTATTATAAGCCAAAGTGTAACAGAATATCACATCAACAAAAGAAATGAATCCAACATGCTTACCAGATATTGGTAGCAATGAACAGCGAAATGCCAGATCCCAGACCATAACCTTTCTGGAGAAGTTCGTCCAGACAGATGACAATGATGCCAGCAAAGAAAAGCTGAAGTATAATGAGAATAGCATTCCCTGTTCCAAGTTGGCTTACACTGCCATACATTCCAGATAGAACATATGCCACAGCTTCCCCAATAGTGATCAGGATACCAAGCAACTTTTGTGCACCATTCCTGAGTAAAGAAGTCACAATACAATTGATGGATATAAGAAGTATGAATAAGCAGGCTCCGCAATTTCATATGGGAATGTGAACAAAACATCCACTAACATTTAGAACAATAAATTGAAGATTATGCTATTTTAGTAATAAGATGTAATACTTAGTACTTACAGCAGAGCACGATCCTCCCTCACACTGTTGTCAACTTCAACGATCTTTGATCCCACAAGAAGTTGCATTACCATTCCAGATGTCACAATTGGAGTAATACCCAACTCCATGACAGTACCACGGTTTGATGCAAGGATAACACGCATCCAGTAGAAAGGATCAGCTCCAGTAGTCGAATGAATGCCATAGAGTGGGAGCTGGCTGCACACCAGGAAAATGAAGAGAGAAATAACAGTGTAGATCACTTTTTCTCTGAATGGTATTTTCCTATCAGCACTCTGCACCTCTGGCAAGAAAGCCAGAAAGGGCCTGACCAGATGCAGTACTCTAAAGCCGCCAGCCATCTTCCTGTGTTCGGAAACGAAAATCAGTCAACCTTTTGTATAATGCACATGAAAACCTCTGCCTGATAAAATGATGTAACACTATACAGTCTATTCTGACTAACGAGTTAACAATCTTTAATATAAAGATGCAGTAGGCACAAAATTCATAATGAAATAATGAATCACCACACGTTTCATTATTCAAGGATATGCAGACAGGATCCTGTATTCGATTAAATTGATTTGCAGTTCAAAAACATAATGCTCACTTCACATCCGAATTACAATAGCAAATCAAAATTCTCCTGCTACATCAATATTTAAGTTTACTGAAAGGAAGCAAGTGCAGGATAGACCCAAGCCACAGGAACTCAAGTAGAATGGACATGATCTGCAAATATCTGATGTCATTTTCGAGCGATCTAACAACATGCAGAAGCGGATCAACATACAGAACTGACTGCCTAGTTTGTGTTCGTGTGTGGCATGACAAATACTCTCAGCGTTAACCAATTAGCTCGGATCCCGAAAAATATAGCTGATTCTACTCTTTCCACATAGCATGAGCAACCACCGCACCTGTTCCATCCGTTTTGATCGATCCCCGAACCAAACCCCAGAGAAGGAATTTCCATCCCTAAAAAACAAGCACAAATCTAGCACCCAAGTATCGACTCCATCACTCGCATCCATCAGAAACCGCGCGAATCGTAGCAATCTTACGAACCACCCTTCCCTGAATCTGAAACTTCTCGAGAGCCGAGATCCATGCTGGAGGAGGGTAAGGAGCAGGCGCGGCAGGCTTTATTACCTGGCCGACGACGAGCCGACGCCGGGGAGGGCTGTAGCTTCCGGCTTCGCCGCCGCAACCGCTGACGACGGCGTGAACCCCTAGGCGACAAGGTAGGGAGGGAAGAGGAGAGAGAGAGAGGAGAGGAGAGGCCGCGAACAGCGGGGTTTTAAGAGAGAGGAGGAGCTGGGAACGGAGGACGGGGACAGGGTCGCCTCTCGCTGCAGGTGGGGCCACGTGGCCTCGGACGGCATCGCGGGGCGTACGATCTGGAGCGGGCGGCCGCGATGCGCTCCCGTGACGTGGCGCCGGTGCCGGAAAGCATGTGGTCGCGTCGACCACAAGGCACGGCTCACGAGCGTCGCCATTAAAAACACGCTTCGCGGCCCGGGGATGACCTGGAGTCCTGGACTCAGCCCGTTCGGATAAAAAGCGTTCGGTTTGCAGCTGCGGGTGAGTCCGTAATAAATGTTTTGGAGGTTTTGCAAGGTGATTAGGCATTTATGTTCTTATTACTACTCTGCTACTGGTCCACTTGATGCTCTGTTCAGTTTCCAAAAAAATTTGCATAGTACTCGTCACATCGAATCTTTGAACACATGTATGAAGCATTAAATATAGTTGAAAAAATAATTAATTACACAGTCTAACTGATTAGCACGAGATGAATCTTTTAAGTCTAATTAATTTATAATTAAATATTATTTGTCAAGTAATAATGAAATGTGCTACAGTACCAAAAACCTAAACTTTTTCACTAACTATACACACTATGAATGTTTTGGAGTTTTCCTGGATGGTTTTGTAGTGCAGTGTGGTTCATATTATTCCAAACTAAGCTCAAATAAATCTGGCATGATATGTTTTTCTTTTAACAAAGCATGGTATGGTTAAATACCCCATCATGTCAGAAGCCGGAGCTCTCTGACTCATCAATCTCTTTCGGAGCGGAAAAAAAACGCAGACTCTGAAGGTCAATGGCTGGCCGGGAGCTGCAGATATTTTTTTGCTTTCAAGCATCGGAGCTGCAGATCGTGTTGTCCAACGCCGAGTGGCTCGTAAGATTTGACTCGTCGGCCTTGGCGGCTTGGCCTTTGGACCCTGGTCGTACGTGTGTGTGATCGCGAAAGGATTTGGCTCCGTGCACCGACGACTAGCGACAGAGTAACAACTAACAAGGGACACCATCCTCTAAAAAAAAGTAACAAGGACAATACGCGGCTCCGCCCTTTGGCTAATGGCAGTCGTTGCTACGTGGCGTGCAAAATTATGTGCCTGCCCTGCCATGCAGCACGACGTGAACAGAATAATTTGCTTAAAAGAACGGAGTAGACTTAGGCTTATGTGCAACTTAGATTAAAGTAGTGAACGAAACTGTGTTTAGAGTGGGGTACATAGCTTTTCTTTAAGCGGAAATTTGTATTCTAATAATTCAGAGACTCAGTGGAATCGCGTGCTCCAAGGACCTCGAGCCCGACAGCGTCCACTCCCAATTGAGGGAAGTGCCCCAAGGACTTACAACCAAACGCCGTCCCAGTAGGATACATAGCTAGTTGTAGTCTTGTAGAACTTTGCTAGAAACTACTTTTAACCCAATAAAAAGAACGGAAACCTCGACAACTCTTTATTTTTGACGTGCGTTTGCAAATTGCAATGGGAGCAGAGGGCAGAGAGGTGGCAGAGACCTAGATCCAGTGCAGTTATAACTGCTACTGCAACTTAAGCGGTAGCATTAACATCTGCCGTCCAAAAATGAACCAACACTCCGGATTAACTGCTGGCCTACCCCTTCTTCCTTGCCCTCTCAAGACTCTTCTTTTTCCTTCATTCCACGGCGATTTGGCTCCAGATTTTCCTTGTCTATCCACAGCACCAAAAAATCCAAAAGTAAATCACTCCATGTTGGTCGCATCGCATCTAAGCTGTAGTGAAGTAACCCAAGCCTCGCTGCATCAGTATTGTTGTAGTTCAGATCAAAACAACAGGTGTGTTGTTTCATTGTTCCATTACTAACCATGGCCAGGTTTCCTTAGAGTGTCTGATGGCAATCAATCTGAACATGGCCAAGAGCACGCTGGGTGAGATGGTTGGGTGCACAACTGTTGGCCTATTCGTGTGGGCGTCGAGGACGCTAGCTGCCGAACTTGGGGGCCGGCAAGTAGTGGCTGCCATGTTGCCACTGCAGGAGTGATAGCTCAGGGGAGGTGATTAGCTTGGCCATCAGCGGCATGGCAAGCACCATGAGCTAGCTATGGCAATAGAGTTGCTTTTGCAGCTTGTGCTCGGACCTCTCGGAGCGGGACTTAGGTTCAATGCAGGGGACGGAGGAGGAAGGAGACTCTGGGAGGGGAAAGAAGTACAGGTGGGCCATCAGCAATCCGGAGGGTTGGTTCATTTTTGGACGGCAGATGTTGGTGCTACCGCCGCAGTAGCAGTTAGAGCAAGCCCAATAAAAGCGACAAGCGGCTTGGCTCCTCCACTGTTCTCACGCGCGAGCAATCTAGCGGGTGGTTGCAGGCCCACAGGTCTTTAATGCTTTGCGCAGCACAGCTGCCAACGTGGAAGCACCGGAGTGGACGAGCGCTGGCTCAACTGACAAAACAGTGGAGGAGCTCGGCGATGGCAGCAGCGCCAAGCATCCTTCTCTCTCTTCCCCTCTCTCTGCCATGTCATCCTCATGCGCTGACCTGTTGGGCGATACGCCCATTATTGGGCTTGCTCTTATAACTGCACTGGATGCAGGTCCGGTGGCAGAAGTGCAGAACAGGTCCTGACTTAGTTGGGCTGGGCTTACATGTATACAATACAAGGCTGCCAGGCCCGCTTTGGGTGGGCCGATGGAGAGAAAAAAGAAATCCAAACATTGGCCCTGTTTGGTTCCGTCCCTAGTAGAAGTAGCACAAACTTTGACTAATAATTAGAGATATTAAATAAAGACAGTTTACAAAACTAACTCTACAATTCTTGCGCTACTTCGTAAGACGAATTTAATGAGGCCCTTGACCGCACGATTAGAGAATGGTTACTGTAGCATTACTGTAGATAATTATGGATTAATTATCGCTATTAGATTCGCCGCGCAAAGTTACATCCATTCGTGAAAAAGTTTTGCAAATAAACTTCGTTTAGTGCATCATGCATGGAAGATTCTTTTTTGTGCTAAGCTGCCGAGCTGGCATGGCATGCTTGGTCAGCATGTGGAGATTGAGCACATTATTCAACGCGCTGAGACCCTCCATCATTTTTTTTTGTTCAAAATAACTGGGAGTACGTTACGATATGACCACTCCACTCCATGCTGAACACAGAACGTATGAACGAGCTGACTGATCTACTGACGAAGCAAAACAGGGTAGGCGCAGAACATATACGCCCAAATTAAACGAGGACAAAGCTGACGTTCATACACACACTTCAAAACTCGCAGCCATCCATTGCCCCGTATCGAAGCTTGGAACTGGGACTCTGGGATGCCACGCGCTAACGACTTTCTCACTGTTTCACATAGGGTGTAAATTGACGACTCTCTTTAATTCAATTATAATATACTCCTTCTATTCCAAATTATAAGTCATTCTAAGAATTTTGGAAAGTCAAACAATCTCAATGTTTGACCAAAATTATAAAGAGAAACACAAATATTTATGACATCAAATAGGTATACTATAAAAATATAACTAACAAATAATCTAATAGTACTTAATTGGTATCATAAATGTTATTATCTTGTTGTATAAATTTGATCAAATTTGAAAAAAAAATTGACTCTCCAAGATTTTTGAAATGGCTTATAATTTGAAACGGAGAGAGTATGTGCTATTTTTTTTAAATAAAAATTCTATTTTTAAAAAAATAGCATAAATTTTAAACTAAAGAGGTTAAGAATACCCCTAGAAATTATCAATTAGCACCCCTGGTATCACACGTCCAGGCAGCCACAGGTAGCGGCGCGCCGTGTGCCGTCGCCCCGCCGGTGGAATCCGGTCGTCTCCGGGCGTCCCAGGAGGGTGCGCGGAAACGGGAAACCGCCGGAGAAGGTCCTCGCCATCATCGTGGGAACGGAATGCGTCGGAATGGTGGACGAGGAAGAACGAGACGAGACGGGGAGATCGGCGCCGGCTCCTCGCTGGGGCCTGGGGGATGGATCGAATGAATGCCCTAGCCCGCATCTCGCTGCCTGCCTAATTGCATACGAAGCAGTACGGTGGAGGCTCGCCCGTTTTTCTCGCTGCCTGCCTAATTGCATATATTGAAGGAGTTTAGGTCGCAGTCGCAGACCAGGCCACCAGCCAGCCGGGCCGGCTCCCCAAGTCAGGCTCGGCACATGCAAAGGTGTCATTGATTGGTTCATTGGTTGCTTGTCTGTCCAAATTAGTTCGGACACGCAAGGACAGTATTTGGTTACCTATTTATTTATGGGAACGTATTTAGTGCAAACCATAGTCTTTGTGAAAACCCGTGCAAATCATGAAAAAAAATTGTCTAAATTCACCAAAAAAATCACTCATGTAGATGATATGATGATACACAAACTTGTAAAATATCTTGTCCAAACTCGGCTTCGTTGGTGAGATATGAAAATATCAAATTTCTAACAAATCATCTGGACAATTTTTTGGCTTGAAATTTGTTATTTTCATATCCCACAAATGAAGCAGAGTTTGGACAAGATATTTTACAAGGTTGTGTATCATCATATCATTTATATGTGTGATTTTTTTGTGAATTTAGATGACTTTTTTGCCGTGGTTTATACGAGTTTTCACGAAGACTGTGGTTTGCATCAGATACGTTCCCTTTATTTATACAGCTCCATCAGCCAATTTTTAGTCCGATTTTGCGTGCCAGGAGCGTGGCTCGATAGCTGGAGCGGGCAACCAAACTGGCGTGCCTGCATCCAGTTCCCACAAGCTTGGTTCAGCCTGTTGTAGGCAACCAATCACGCCGTACAGCCGCGCGCGCTGCATGCGAGCGTGAGTTCAGACCAGGCTTCCGTTCACGCTTCAGAGTTCAGACGACATCCTCCGACAGGGGAGTGAAGCGATGGAGGCAACCAGACGGGTGCCTCTGGATTTCTATACGATCCTTTTTGTCCGCTTATTGCTTGCTTATACTAGGTGTCTCGATCTGCCCTCGATGATCCGTGCAAGGAATGCCGGTTACCAAGTGCGCATTTGTTTAGGGCAAATGGAGCCCCGTGTGATCAGGAACGAGCAGTACCAACAAGCAAGCTTAGCTTGACCCGCCCGATCGACGATGCCAAGAAACTTTTTTTTTTATGAAACAGGAGGGGGAATCCCCCTGAACGGTGGCGTCTAAGTAGTATACAAACTTCGAAATTAACTGCATTGCTCCACCGCATCATTCAGGTTATAATCGGGTACAATCATTAACTGCATTGCTCCTCTGCAAGGTGGTGGCTGTCTTCCACATTGTAGCAAAGGTCGTTCCAAACATTAAATGGTAAATGGTCCTTTCAAAAATATATATTTTTTTAAAAAAGGTGAGGTGAAAAAAACATTATCCCCAGCTGATAGTTCACGCCGACGCAGAAAATTTTCACCGTCAATCTGTTGCTGTGGTCAGCGTGTGTTTAGATCTGTTTGGCGTAAATTTTTGGAAGAGAATCTTACTATTTCGAAGTACTAAATAAAGTCTATTTATAAAACTTTTTACATAAATGAGTTGTAAATAGCGAGACGAATTTAATGAGCCTAATTAATCCATGATTAGTTTATAATTAGTGAATAGTTACTGTAGCATTACTGTTGTAAATCATAGATTAAGTAGACTCATTAGATTTATCTCGCGATTTACAACCCATCCGTGCAAAAAATTTTGGAAATAGATTTTATTTGATACTCCATGTATATGTCGAAACATTCCATTTGATATTTTTGGGTGTAAAGTTTTGAGATCTAAACAAGGTCTAACTCTTCTCAACTTCTTCACCGTTGGCTGTTCAGGGAAAGGGGAACCGTGCATGCAATTTCGCGACGCGGGTTGCGTAACAGTCGATTGGATTTGCCGTTGCCGGTCTTGGCAGAGAGACGAACACAGACGACAAGCAAGCATTGAATTCGCTGGTGCATACGGACATCTGCACTACCTGTCAACTGTCATGCTCACGTTTTTCCTACACCTGAAACAGCTATGTCTGTGTTTAGATTCGTAAAATGGTGATAAAAGGAGTCACACCGGATACTGTATTATACTGTAGCATTTTTTTTTGGTAATTGTTGTCCTACCATGATCTAACTAGGCTCAAAAGATTCGTCTCGTCGTGTACATCAAAATTATACAATTAGTTTTTTTATTTATCTACATTTAATGCTCCATACATGAGGCAAAAGATTTGATGTGATAGGTGAATAGTGAAGTTTGGAGAGAGAGAAATTTTGAAACTAAACACAACCTATATCAAGATTCAGTGCCTAGTGATTAGCAATCCGCAGTAGGATTCCCTAATAACAACAGTAGATTGATCATAGTAATTTGGTCCGTCGTGGCCTCTCGTGGGACTGAAACACTGAAGAAAAGCAGGAAAAGTCCACTCTTCTATCCATTGAAGCAAGAATTTGCGTCGGCACCTCCCCGGCAGTGCTCCATCCCTTCAAGCAAGTGAGCACTTCGGACACTGGGTCACTAACTGACGGCCATGGTCCACTGGCCAACCTCCCTGTCCCTGTGAGATAGATCGTGGCTAGTGGGGGGTGCATGGTCCATTGCTTTTCGTATAAATACCACTAGCTCATCAAGCATCGGCACTTTGGCACACACACACCGACGCACATCCACTCGGCACAGACAGTTGCTCCTTTCCTCGCCGCCGCACTTTGGAGCCCCACCTCGTCCTTCCTTGATCTCACGCGCGCGTGCGCCCATGGGGAGGATAAAGAGTGGGCGACGCACGACGGCGGCGGCGCCGCCGCTGCTACTGCTACTGCTCCTCGTCGGCGCGTCGCTGCAAGGGCGGTGCATTGCGCAGGGCGGCGGAGCAGGGCTCACGCGGGGGAGCTTCCCCAAGGGGTTCGTCTTCGGCACCGCCGCCGCCGCCTACCAGGTTCGTGGTGGTTTCTTTCGTCATCTCCCAGTACATCTTCTTCCTAGATAGGTTACATAGGTAGCTAGTCTGCTCTAGAATGGCGGTTACAATCCTTGCTCAATTTTCTTTTTTTTTATAACAAAAAGTGATCCTGAGTTCTTCAGTTGCACTTGCACGGACTCGTATTTGCATTTCTCTCCTGGATGGACATGCTGTGTGGTGTAGTTTGCCGTCGTTGCCGATCGAATTCTTTCGCTCTTTAGCCGTGGTTTAACACACAAGGAAATTATCGACGTCTTCAGTTAAATATTAGTGATACGTCTGGGAAAAAAATATCAGTTGCTGCTACAAAAATCAAGGGAGATGAATTGTAGCTTACTCCGGGAGGACTCTACGGAAGGAGGACGAAAGAAAAGCCAGCTGGGCTCGTCATGGGGCCTGGAACGGACAAAAAGCCGCGCTTTTTTCCTTCCGGAGTGGGCTCTTCCCTTCCCTTCTCGCAAAGCTGTATTCCTGTATTGTGACCTTGGGTTTGCCCGTTTGCCTTTGGACAGTGCCATTTTGGATCTTTCTTCTGGTCTGTGCACAGGGGTGGGCGTTCGGGTTACCCGAAATATTCGGGTCGGATTTTTTGGGTTTTCAAAAATTCGGGTTTTGAAAATTGAAACCCGAAAATTACTTGGAAAAAAGAAAAACCGATAATTCGGGTACCCGTAATTTCGGGTTCGGGTTTGGGTAACCCCGAATTACCCGAAATTAACGAGCCGGCGAGCTGCTTGCCGTGATGTCACTGGCGTCCTGGTTCTAGAATGAGGTTTTAGAGGAAAAAAATAACCAAATACAATGAAAAGGAATCCAAAATCAATCACCGAGACACCATGCTGTTCCTTCCGTCTAGCCACACAAAGATCCAATCATATAAAAATATCCAAAATCAATCACCGTTGCCGTGTGGTAATCGGATTAGCAAAGGCAAAAGAGGCTGATGCATGTCATGAATTCACGAGGTGCAAGGCTGCAAGCTGCAGCGCAAGAAGCCGGCAAGCCGCATGCCTATCTGGAGCTGCTAAAATCCGCTGCTATTCAGAGGAGCCCTTTGCCCCCTGCACGCTCGCACCTGATTGCAGCGCCGCCGGGCTCCGGATGCTGATGGCGATGGGGAAGAGGCCTCGCTGCTGCAGCTCGCTGAGAGGGGTGGAGGCGAGGACAGCGACGCCGCCGGTCGGTGGGTGCAGGTTTTGGCGTCGCTCCTAGATCCGCCGTCACAGGGGCGCTGGGCGCTGGTGGGCGACTCGCGACCAGTGCTCGGGTAGTGGCGGCGTGACTGCGTGGTGGGGGACTGGGGGTGCCGAGGTGGGGTGGGGCGCTAACCGCTGTGCGTAGGTTAGGGTTAAGAGATTCATGGGCTGGGCTGATTTCATACAATAAATAAACACATCTATGGGTTGGGCTGATTTCGGGTAATTCGGGTACCGTAGCCCAATACCCGAACTACCCGTAATAATTTCGGGTACCGTGGGTTAGAATCCGAATTGGGGTTCGGGTTTTTCGGGTTCGGGCTTCGGGTTTCGGGTATTTTGCCCAGCCATATCCGTGCAGCATAAAAATAAAAATACTAGTCCTATCCAGCGGCCTTTTTTCATCCACATCAGACTCAACTTTCAGCGTACACCCACGTAGAAGGTAAACAAAACCGCGCGATGAGCTATATATTTTTTTTAACTATCTGCAGTCACAGAACTGAAGCATCAATTCCTCAAATACCGTAGAGAACACGAGGCTTGTAGAAAATAGGAATACTCCTGTACGCAGGTATACCTGCTACTGCCAGTGTGTCGTCATACGGCCATGGCACAATATTTTTTTTTAAGGAACGCAGCACAAATGTAGGCCCCACCCGGTTGACACATGTCCGGCCCATTCCAGCTGGTGGCCAGCTCTACGGAGCGCGGCCCTGGTCGTGGAAGTTTCGGCGCAAACGGCCGAAATCCCGAGCGCTCACGAGCCGTGTCCGTTTGCGTCGGAGGCGGGCGCGGTAGGAGACATCCTCTGATCCTCATCGCCTGGGGGTGTGCGCGGCGCGGCGAGACGGGCTCGCCACGGCATCCGCCCGCATGGTCAGCCACGCGGCGACGAGCGTACGACGGGCTGACCGTCGGAGGACTCCCGGACTCGGAGCCGTTGGCCTCGGTCGCCCGTCAGGTAAAAGTGTAAAACTGCCAACGAGAACCGGGTCAATTTCAGTGAGAGAGCGCCCAAGTTAGCACTTCGTGGAAATTATGATATGTTCATGGAAAACTAGGCGTAAAGCCCGCGCATTCGCGCGGCTAGTATTGAAAATTTAAAATTTGCATATCGTTATATCCTTACTTAAATATTGTACTATTTTTTTACTATATATCACCCTGTTCATTATCGTAAATTATGTGTTATTGTTAGTTAAAACAATTCAAATATGATCTACTTATAATAACAATTTGATTTGTTGAGCTTTAATAATATTAAGCATAAAATTATTCTTATTTTCGTTTTATTTTGATTGATGGTTGTTAGCTTTAGTTTTCATTTTTTTTGGGTAAGCTTTAGTTTTCATTAAAAGGATATGTTTGTAACTAAACATAGCTAAATGATATTTTATATTTAATTTTTCATAATAGCATATGTGAGTAAATTTTAATTAAGTATACGGGTATTTTAGGCTAATTTTATTGTAATGATAGTGGTGGGTAATTTTTATTTTTCTGTTTTTCTCCTATTAACGTGGGAATTTCTAGACTTTGAGAGCGAACGTGAAGACTCTATTTGTTGGCCAAATAATAAGATAATAGATAGATTTCAGTGGATTTCATCGCCTTGCTCTCTTGCTAGTTACTGCCCCAACCTGACACTTTTTTTCTTCTTTTTGATGACATTTTTGTAGTACGAGGGAGCCGTGGAGGTGGATGGCAGAGGACAGACTATCTGGGACACGTTCGCGCACACGTTCGGTACGCATGCTCTCTCTAGTTGCTCAAACACATGCTGCTGCTTCTTCTTCTTCTTCGTTCCAATTGGGTCAGGATCAATCCACGGTCGTCGGGGGCACCGCTAATTTATGGTCAACCGTACGGAAGAGTTTCGTACTGTTGATTTTCCGACCGTTCATTTTTTTCCTATTTTAGTAAGTTTTTTGTCGTTTTCTGATTTCAAGAAATTTTTTCAAGAAAAAAATTTTGAGAAAAAAAATTCAAATTTTTTTTGGAGCAGCAGCAAATTAAATTTGGACAGCAGGAACTTTTTTTCAAGGAAAAAAATAGAGAGCAGAAAATTTTTTCAAAGAAAAAATTTGGAGAGAGGAACCTTCAAGAGAAAAAAAATTCCGAAACAAATTAAAAAAAATTAACAGAAAAAAATTTACATAAAAAAAATAAAAAACCTCAAGTAAAAAAAAGAAAAAAATGAAAAAAAATGCGTCAAAAAAAAATCAAACCTGGGAGCCATGGCGAGGCCGCACGGCGCCGAGCCATGGCTAGGCCGCGCGGCTCGGCCCGGCGGCGAGCCCGCGACCTTGCTCCCCGGCGCCGCCTCTCCTCCTCGGCGGCCCCCTTCCCCTTCCCCTCCCCTCCCTCCTCCCTCCTCGCCGCGCCGAGCTTGCCCCCCTCCCTCTCCTCGGCCAGCTGCGGCGGCTCCCCTCCAAGCGCCGGTCGGGCCCGCCACCGCCCCACCGCTCCGTCCCGAGGCTGGCTCGCCGCCGTTCCGACCCGATTCCGCCTCCGCCTAGCCGCGCCGCCGCCCTAGCGTCGCGGGTGGGAGCTCTCGCCGCCTCACTCCGCAGCCGTCTCGAGCTCGGCGCTTGGAGTGGTCGAGCTCGGCGCGGACGGCGAGGAACGCCGCCGTCTCGGTGTGTGACCACTGCGGCAGGCGCTCCCGGTCGAGGCTCGCGGCGGAGGACTGCGGCGCGGCCTCGGCGGGCGGGGGAAGCGGCGGGGGCGGGAGGGTAGGGAAGTGGGGGTGGTGGGGCGGGGAGGGGGAGAGCAGCGGAGAACGAGATCCAGCAGAGAAACGAGATGAGGAGGAGGAGGAAAGGGAACTGGAGTGGATCTCGCTCACGGGATGGGAGGAGTCACATTCGTGTGGGGCCCACTGCATTGCTGGAAGGAAAAAATCGACCGCTCAGAGGCGGAAGTTACGGTCGACTTTAAACTCAGCATCCGGGTCGCCGGGTCCGTTATCGATCGAAATTTTTTTCCCACACACGCTAGTGGCCCACGCCCCACTGGACATGGATGTCGGAACTTCAGGGTCTCAGAAACTTGCAAGGCGCAAATGGCGAACCAGTACGCTTGCGCTCCTTTTCAAGTCCAGTCCTTTTCTCCGCAGTCGCTTAACCCCTGCTTTCACAGTGAAATTTCACACGCACAAGAAAAGTTTCTTTGCTTCGGTAGGATGTTCAGCTGCATTCACCATGGCTACACGCCTTGGCAACAACGGCAGCTGCACTAGACGCCATCACCGGGGATCACAAGACCCCTTCCATTTCAGAAGAGTACGTGCTAGATAGGCCAATAATCCGTGGCCCCCAGCAGCAGCTGTTGCTTGTATCTTGCAGGCTTGAGCATGACACTAACCCCCTCTGATCAGGAAGCAGGTTCATGCCTTGTGTTTTCATGCATACATGTGATGAATGCTTCCCCTTTTGCTGAAGATGGATGCACAGACAAGACTCGCAGTTAGTGCTCGTGCGAGCTGATATGTCCTGCCTGTGTCATTTGCAATGGGTGCAAGGTCCATCTGTTCTCTAGTGGTTGGGAGGAATGAGCGAAATGCGTGTGCTTTTGGCACGGCCATTTATCCAACCTAAAACAGTGGGTTGGAATTGCATGGCATGTGGCCGTTGGCAATCTTCAGACATCTAGTGACTAACCTTTCAAAAAAAGACATCTAGTGACTGTTCTAGTGGTCAATGCAGAAGTTTCAGAACCTGAATGCAGAGGTTTCAGGGTTTTTCTTTTCTTCAATTTGTAGGCAAGATTTCCGACTTTAGCAACGCCGATGTTGCTGTTGATCAGTACCACCGTTTTCAGGTTAGCAGTGCTCTTCAAGAGTGGCATATATACAATATATGTCATGTGCCAATTATTTTTATGATGGTTTTGGACTTCTATTTTTCAGGAGGATGTGCAGCTCATGGCAGACATGGGAATGGATGCTTACCGGTTTTCGATTGCCTGGTCGAGGATTTTGCCAAGTATGTGGCTTCAAACCAGAATAGCAATGCTCCATTGATATATTTCAGCTTCTTCCATCCGAACATTTTCACTTGCCGTCAGTTACTATTGTTATACTCATTTTGGCCTTGAATTATTCTTGTTGCTTCAGATGGTACCGGCCAAGTCAATCAGGCTGGCATCGACCACTACAACAAAGTGATTGATACACTAGTATCAAAAGGTGAAGGGCAAGCAGGAAACTTTGATAAGAAAATCTGTAATAGCGAATTAAAATAAATGGTCTTAATTTTGTGCAATTCAAATTTTCAGGAATTCAGCCATATGTAACCCTCTACCACTGGGACCTCCCTCAGGCCCTGGAAGACAGGTACAATGGATGGCTGGACAGGCAGATAGTGTGAGTCCCTTGACCCATGTCACTCTAGCTACACACTTCACATAACTTAATTCATCACGCATAGCATAAGTAGTAACCATTTCCATGCTAAAAATGCAGTGACGATTTTGCGGCCTATGCTGAGACATGCTTCAAGGCTTTTGGGGATCGTGTGAAGCACTGGATCACGCTCAACGAGCCGCACACCGTTGCTATTCAGGGCTATGATGCGGGTCTTCACGCACCAGGACGCTGTTCAGTGCTGCTCCACCTCTACTGCAAGTCAGGGAATTCCGGCACTGAACCCTACATCGTCGCTCACAACTTCATCCTAGCTCATGCCACCGTTTCAGACATCTACAGGAGGAAATACAAGGTGAGCACCTCTTTTTGTCTTTGTGCTGTTTGATGTCAGGTGACCATTAAGTTTCAGTTTAATGTCCTACTACACTAGTAACTAGTCAGCTTTATCTTCTCCGTAGGCAACTCAGAATGGCCAGCTTGGGATTGCATTTGATGTCATCTGGTACGAACCGATGACAAATAGCACAATCGACATTGAAGCTACCAAAAGGGCACAAGAGTTTCAGCTAGGATGGTGAGCCACTGAGCTGAAGTTATTGTTGTGAAATATATGTGGATTAGTGCTAACTCTGTTTAGTACGGAAGGTTCGCGGATCCGTTCTTCTTCGGAGATTACCCGGCGACGATGAGAAAGAGGGTTGCAGAAAGACTGCCCAAGTTCACAGCAGATGAGTCTGCCCTTGTCAAGGGGGCTCTGGACTTTATGGGCATAAACCACTACACTACTTTCTACACGAGGCATAACGAGACCAACATCATTGGACGATTGCTGAATGATACCTTGGCCGACACCGGAGCCATCAGCCTTCGTGAGTTCTCATCGCCTTTGCAAGTTCATTTCAACATAAAATGAGCCTTCAAACTTGAAACATGCTAAATACTGTCAGGCTGTAAAATGCTGCCTACTTTTTTAACTGTACACAGCGAGGGAGGCGCCCGCTATGAAAAAACTTTATTTTTTTTCGAGACAGGCTCACCCCATTTCCATTACGAGATAACGGAAATACAACATTCAGAACGAGGGGGGGGGGGGGGGGGGAGGGTGAGCACAAGTTTAACCCGTCAACCTTCAGAACCACATAACCTGATTGAGGTTATGGGTTCTGTCAACATTACAAACGATGCCTAAGCTCCCGGGATTCCCAGGATAGCAGGAAGTTTAAACACAGTTTCAAACACTGAACTAGTCCTGACAAAACAAAAGAAAGACCGAGCAGCATTCGCGAGATCACTCTTCAGCTTCATCCACGCCATCCTCGTTTCCTTCGTCTTCAGTCACCGCAGGAAGGATCCTTGGAACGTTGTCTGATTGCACCGCCACAGCTCGATGAACGCATGCCAACAGAGCCTTGACGCCCTCCACGATTTTGCCTTGCATCTCCGGTGGGTAAAGACCTGCCCAGTAGTAATGACGGGAATAATTGCTCTATTCCTCCAACACTAGATAGGTGGGTATATATAGATCCAATACATGGGCCTCTAGATGGGCCTCTACACACATGGGCTCAATATACTCCAACACCCCCCCGCAGTCTGAACTACCGGTGCAGCGGTGTTCAAGACTGGACAATAAGAAAGCTAACACCCCCGCAGTCTGAACAACCGACGCAGCGGTGTTCAAGACTGGACAAGATGAGAGTACAAGTAGAGCACAAAAGGGCTAATACCCCCCGCAGCCACAACTACCACCGGCTACATTGAGGCTGGATCGAAACTCCGTGAAGGTCGACGAGGGCAGCCCCTTCGTGAAGATGTCAGCAAACTGGGAGGTAGTCGGGACATGGAGTACCCGAACATCGCCGATGGCGACTCTGTCGCGCACGAAGTGTAGGTCGATCTCCACGTGCTTCGTCCGCTGATGCTGGACGGGGTTGGTGGAGAGATACACGGCGCTGACGTTGTCGCAGTAGACGAGCGTGCTCTTGGCGAGCGGGCTGTGGAGCTCCGCCAAGAGCTGTCGCAGCCAGGACGCCTCCGCCACGCCGTTAGCGACAGCCCGGTACTCCGCCTCGGCACTGGAGCGGGAGACAACCGGCTGCCGCTTGGACGACCAGGAGACCAGGTTGCCGCCCAGGAAGACGGCGTAGCTAGAGGTGGAGCGACGAGTGTCCGGGCAGCCAGCCCAGTCAGCGTCAGTGTAGACCACCAGCTCAGCAGAGGACGAGCGGTGAAGTACCAGGCCGAGGTCCACAGTGCCACGGACGTACCGGAGGAGACGCTTCAACGCAGCAAGGTGTGACTCCCGGGGATCATGCATGTGGAGACAGACCTGCTGAACAGCGTAGGTGAGGTCCGGCCTGGTGAAGGTGAGGTACTGCAAAGCGCCGGCCAGACTCCGGTAGGCTGTAGGGTCAGCCACCGGATCACCCAGATCAGCAGACAGCTTCGCCTGAGTGTCGACTGGAGTAGAGCAGGGCTTGCAATCAGTCATCCCAGCCCGCTCCAGAATATCGAGGACGTACTGCCGCTGGTGCAGAAGGAGACCAGACGGGCGAGGCTCAACAGTGACGCCCAAGAAGTGGTGGATCTGACCAAGATCCTTCATAGCGAACTCCTGCTGCAGAGAGGAGATGACACTCTGAAGCAACTGCTGACTGGAAGCTGTGAGCACAATGTCATCGACATATAGCAGCAGATATGCCGTCTCATCCCCACGGCGGTAGATGAAGCGAGACGTGTCAGACTTGGCCTCGGTGAACCCCAGTGTCAGCAAGAACGTGGCGAACCGAGAGTACCAAGCCCGTGGAGCCTGCTTCAGTCCATAGAGAGACTTGTTGAGCCGGCAGACCATATCCGGACGACTCGAGTCCACAAATCCCGCAGGCTGAGAGCAGTAAACAGTCTCTGACAAGGTGCCGTGAAGAAATGCATTCTTCACGTCCAGCTGGTGCACAGGCCAAGTGCGCGAGAGCGCAAGTGAGAGGATCGTGCGCACCGTAGCGAGCTTCACGACCGGGCTGAAAGTCTCATCATAATCCATACCAGGCCGCTGAGTGAACCCCCGGAGAACCCAGCGAGCCTTGTAGCGCTCCAGTGTACCGTCAGCCCGACGCTTATGCGTCCAGATGCACTTGCCAGTCACCACATTGCAACCAGACGGACGCGGCACGAGGTCCCACGTCTGGTTGGCAAGAAGAGCCGCGTACTCCTCTTCCATCGCGCGATGCCAGTGAGGATCCGCCAAGGCGTCGCGGACAGAGTAGGGTACCGGAGAGACCCGTGGCTCTCCCTCGGTGGCGGAGAGAGTCGCGGCCTGGGACGCCATCCGCCGAGTCAGCATGGGATGTATATGTCGATGATCCCGATGGATGACCGGCGGGTGGTACACCTCCGGCTCTGCTCGAGAGGGAGCCGGAGGAGGCGGCGACGGCTCCGGTGTCGGCGTCACAGGAGCCTCCGGAGCAGGAGGCTGCGCCGGTGTTGACGCGGAACGACGCAGGCACACCTGCACCGGCTCAGCATACCGCTGCGGCGCCGGGTTCGGCGCCGGACGACGCCGGGTTCGGCGCCGGACGACGCCGGGTTCGGCGCCGGACGACGCCGGTACACCTGCACCGGCTGAGCGTACCGCTCAGGTGCAGGGGAAGGCATCGAGGCTGCGCGAGGCGCAGCAGAAGACACCGGGTCCGTGCGCGGCACGACCGGAGGTCCGGGGGCCGCGCGTGGCGCGACTGCGGGCACCGGGGCCGCGCTCGGCGCAGCAGGGATCACCGGAAGTGGTGCCGGTGCGCCGGGAAAACCTGCAGGAAAAGGACAGACAGGTAACGGTGGCTGGACCACCGGGTCAGTCGGAAACAGGGACGCCAGCTCGGGATCAGGAGAAGGTGGGGAAGAAGTGGAGTAGGAGAAATCCGACTCGTCGAAGACGACGTGTCGGGAGATTAGAATGCGGCGAGAGGTGAGGTCAAAGCATCGGTACCCCTTGTGGTCAGGGGAGTACCCAAGGAACACACAACGAGTCGAGCGGGGCGCCAGCTTGTGAGAAGCGGTGGCGGTGGTGTTAGGGTAACACGCACACCCGAAGACCCGAAGGTGGTCGTAGCGAGGAGGGGTACCGAAAAGAGCGTGGTGTGGTGTGGGAGCAGGAGAAGCAGTGGACGGAAGGCGGTTGAGCAGGTAGGTGGCGGTGTGGAGGCTCTCAGCCCAGAAGCGCGGGGGAAGAGAAGCCTGGATCAGAAGGGTGCGCACGACATCGTTCGTCGTGCGAATCATCCGCTCAGCCTTACCGTTCTGAGGAGAGGTATACGGACAAGACATGCGCAGCTGAACACCCCGAGACAGGAAGAAAGACCGGGAGGTGGAGTTATCGAACTCCCGCCCGTTGTCACACTTGACGGCCTTAACGGTGAGGCCGAACTGAGTAGACACCCAGGCAAAGAAGTGGAGGAGGGTGGGGAAGGTCTCCGACTTGGCGCGCAAAGGGAAAGTCTAAGAGTAATGAGAGAAATCATCAACAATGACCAGATAATATCTATAGCCAGACATGCTGAGTACAGGAGATGTCCACAGGTCAAAGTGAATGAGATCAAATGCATGCGCAGTATGCGAAGAAGAAACAGAAAACGGAAGTCTAACATGACGACCTAACTGGCACGCATGACAGAGGTGCTCAGCAGGAGCCCTAGTACATGGAACATTGGTACTACGGCGGAGCTGAGCCAAAACGTCGTGGCCGGGGTGACCAAGCCGGCGGTGCCAGGTGGTGGAAGAAGGCGTCACGGCAAAAGCAGAAGACGAAGAAACCGAAGGTGAGGCAGCGGAAGCAGGAAGCCAAAGAGTGCAAAGGGGCCCCGGGCTGTCACATCGGAGGAGCGGACGCCGGGAAGCCGAATCCTTCACAGTAAGACCAGAGGAGTCAAATTCGATAGAACAGGAGTTGTCAGTAGTAAAACTGGCGAATAGAAAGAAGGTTGTGAACCATTTGAGGAGCAACAAGAATAGTAGGAAGTCGAGGAGCAAAACCCACGGCGGTGACAACAAGGCAAGACCCATCACCAACCATGATAGAAGAAGGACAAGAGGGGTGTGGGGGTCGGATAGAAGAGAGGATACCAGCATCGGGAGTGGTGTGGAACGAGGCGCCCGAGTCGGCAATCCACTCGGTGCTGGTCGGCGGCGTCAGTCCCATGGTGCTGAAGGACTGCGCCAGAGCGGCCTGGTCCCACCCCCCAGGCCAGGTCGGCTGCTGGCTGGGCTGAGCGGGCGGGGTCCAGGAAGGCGCGAAGAGTGGAGCAGCGACAGTGAACATGGCCGCCGGCTGGAGCTGAGGACGAGGCCCCCCTCCCGGACCCTGGAACGGCCACATTGAGATGTGCCCTGACCATGGATTGCTGAAGGATGGCCAGGGCGTACCTCCAGCGGCAGGGGCGGGAGCCGGAGCCGGTGTCGGCGCGCCGCCCCGACGGCCCCACCGGTACCGGTGTTCCCAGAAGCAGGGCCACCAGTGCCACCACCACCACCCCGTCGCCGGCGACGTCCATGGCCCCCCCTCCTCCGGTCTGCCCGGCGGGAGTACCACCAAGGAGGGAGGTGGCAGGAACAGTGGAGGAGGCCGGTGGAGCAGCAACGAGCGCGGCGGGTGTGGGCGAGGACGATCCGGGCGCGAGACCCCCTGGTGATCTCCTCGAGGGCGAGGTCGTCCCGGACCTGCAGGAAGGTGGGGGAGGGCCTCTAGCGGGCGATCCAGTCCTTCAGGTGGTCGTAGGTGCTGCTCAGTCCCCATAGGACATTGAGCACCAAGACCCGATCGGACACTGGATCCCCGAGGTCGTGAAGAGCATCGGCCATGCTCTTCATTCGCCGGCAGTACTCACCGACGGAGAGGTCCCCCTGCATGAAGGTGCGGAAGGTGGCGTCGAGCTGGAGGGCGCGGTACTCGGCATTGCCGAGGAACTGCCCCTCGAGCGCCACCCAGACCTGCCGCGCGGTGCCGCCGTGTGTCCTGATGAAGTCCTGAAGATCCCGGGAGATGGTCCCGAAGATCCAGGACACGGCGACGCTGTCGAGGCGCAGCCACGTCACGTCCCGCGTCTTGATCGGCGAGTCGACGAGGACGTGGTCGTCGAGGGCGTAGCGGCGGAGGGTGAGGTGCACCTGGTCACGCCAGCGGCCGTAGGAGGAGGACGCGGGGTCGAGGAGGACGGAGACCAGAGCCCTGATGTTCTGGACGCCGGCCGCCTGGAGGTGGAGCTGGGCGACCATGGGGTCAGTCGGGTCGTACCGAGCTCCAGCTCCAGCGATCGGGGCCTGGCGTGAGGAAGAGGCGCCGGGCTCGGGGTCGACGGGCCGGCCGGAAGAGACGCGGAGGAAGCGCTCTGCCTCGGCGACCCGGAGAGCGAGGGCGTCGGCCGTGGCGCGCTCACGCTCCCAGGCGAGGGACGCTGCGCGGACCCGCTCCTGAGTCGCCGAAGCCTCCGACTTGGCGGCGAGGAGGGCCGCGGCGAGTGCGGCGTCGGCCGGCTGCCCGCGGATGGCGATGGCGGAGAGCGGCGCATCCGCGGGCGGCATCCCGAGCCCGGTCCACGCAGTGTCGGACGCGGCGTCGACGACGGGCTGCTTGCCTGCGGCGATGGAGGCGCGGAGGGCAGCAGCAACGGTGGGACCGGCGGCCGCGTCCTCAGGAGCAGCCCCCGCGGCGTGTAGTAGCTGGGCTGCGGCCCGCAGGACCGCCGGATCGGCGCCCGCGGCCTGCAGCAGTTGTGCTGCGGCCCACAGGGCGGCCAGATCGGCACCTGCGGCGGCCATGGCGGCCTCCACGGGCTGCTCCACCACGGGAGGCGGCTCCAGGGCCTGCTGCAGAGGGCCCGCGCCTGGAGCAAGGGGGACGACGTCCCCGGCCCCTGCAGCGGCGGGTGCAACCGCGTCGGGCCCGAGATCGGCGGCTAGGACCACCGCAGGGGCGACGGCGGCGCATCCAGAGTCCATGGCGGCCGCACCCTGGGCGGATCCCGCAGTTCCCGCCGCGCCCGCGCCCGGCACTGGAAGGGCGGCGGCGGCTCGGGACCAAGCGCCAGGACACGGGCCAGAGGCGGCGGCGGCTGCAGGGAAACCGGGCGGGGCGCCCAGATCCGCGCGAGTTGGAGCAGAGGGGGAGGGAGGGAGGGGAGGGAAGGAGGAGGGGGGAAAGAAGGGGGCCGGCGGCGCCGGCGGCCGTCCGGCCATGGCCGGCGGCGGCGGGCACCAGGGGCGACGGCGGCTGGAAACAGAGGAGGCTGGAAACAGAGGAGGCGTGAAACCCTAACCTAGGCTAGTGATACCATAATGACGGGAATAATTGCTCTATTCCTCCAACCCTAGATGGGTGGGTATATATAGATCCAATACATAGGCCTCTACACACATGGGCTCAATATACTCCAACAAGTAGGACATAAAGGAGCACGCGTGGTAAATGATCTCGACAGGATGTTTAATTGTTTTTGAGTCAAAACATGCTATATTGTGGCATTTCCAGATTGCCCAACTAACAGCAGCAAGGAGGAAGTGATGGACAGCACCACCATTCGGCAGATGATTTTTAATCCAGCCATGATAACCCGAGATATTACCCGGCAATTCACGAGCGCCCAGACACATGGCAATAAAACCCCAATTCACTTTGACTATGGGGCATAGAAAGAACAAATGATCAACAGATTCATTTTGAGAGCAGAAAGAACAAGTGGGATCTCCAGTCCACTTTCTCCTGACCAAGTTGTCCTTTGTCAAAATGACTTTATTTTCAAGAAGCCAAGTAAAATTTTTGATTTTATAGGGCAATTTGGACTTCCAGATATGCTTAAAATTTCTTCTAGGATGCCCATTGGACAGGTGATCATAAACAGATTTAGTAGTGAAAATTCCTTTGCTATTCCAATTCCATTTAACAATATCAGAATTGTTTTCAAAGTGATAGGAGAAGGCTGAGTTTACTAAGTTTAGCCATTGATCAAAGAGAAAAGGTGGCAACCATCTAATAAAGGTCAGCTGCCCATCCCTCCTTAGGAAATCATACACAGTAACATCTTTGTTGGAACACAGATCAAATAGCACAGGGTTAGTAGAGCACAAAGGATTATTGTCCAGCCAGGGATCAAGCCAAAAGAGAGTGTTCTTCCCATTCTTGGTTTGAATAGACCTACCCCTCGGATAGAAGTGTCTGACTTTCAATAGGTCAGACCAAATGGGGGAATCATTGGGTTTATGATGTACAGCACCAATGGGTTTACCATGAAGGTATTTGGCTCGGATTAAGTCTTGCCAAATCCCAGATTCATTCTCGAGCCTCCACCACCATTTACAAAGTAGACTAATGTTCATTTTGGTAATGTCTTTGATTCCTAGGCCACCCTTCTTTTTGCTTAGAGTGATGATACTCCATCTAATTAAGTGGTATTTTTTCTTAGTCCCTCCCCCCTGCCAAAAGAAACTTCTCTGTCTGTCCAAGTTTTGGATGAAAAAACTTTATTAAACTAAAAATACAGAGAAGGAATACTTGCAGATAAAGTTCAAAGCCCATCTAAGCTAAAAAGCGAGAAGAGAAAAAAACTGTAGTGTAGCTGATAGAATGGAAATAGACACTGATATTTTTGCAACTTTCACAGCATTCGACAAGAACGCGAAACCAATTGGAGACAGGGTGAGTTGGGAAATCATATTCTTGCAGTGTACAGAGCAGCATCATAGAGAATCAACCCATGTGAAATTTCTTTGCCGTTGTGCAGGCCAATTCGATCTGGCTGTACATCGTGCCCAGCGGGATGAGGAAGCTGATGAACTATGTCAAGGAGAGGTACAATAGCCCACCCGTTTACATCACTGAAAACGGTAAGGTCACATACTCTGAAACCTGCTGGAATATCTTCCTGGATTACATGTGTGCTCTGAAAGTACACTACTGAATTCTGATGCAGGTATGGACGACGGCAACAGCCCTTTCACTTCCATCAATGACGCCCTCAAGGACAGCAAGAGGATCAAGTACCACAACGACTACCTCACCAACCTCGCTGCCTCCATAAAGTACTGAAGATTACTGTACCTCTTAAGTCTGCAAAATTTCCTACATACACAATGGCTGGTACCTGACGAGATGCTGCTGATGCAGGGAGGACGGGTGCGACGTGCGTGGCTACTTCGCGTGGTCGCTGCTGGACAACTGGGAGTGGGCCGCCGGGTACACCTCGAGATTCGGACTCTACTTCGTAGACTACAAGGGCAACCTCAAGAGATACCCCAAGAACTCGGTGCAGTGGTTCAAGTCGCTGCTCAGCTCCAGCTGAAGACGGCAGATATAGTTAGTCTGGCCATACTTGTATATATCATCTTCAGCTATTATGTTCTACGCAAGCACACATGCTCCAGTGTACATGTTCCATTCTTCTCAGTGGCGAAGCCAGGAATGAAAGGCAGGGGGGCTGGAGCCCCCTCAGCCCTCCCTGTAGATCCGCCCCTGATTCTTATGGTTTAGCCATCAGCCTATCAATTCTGATCCGACACACACACGGAGGATATTAGAAATTAAAACAGCTTATAATTACAAAAGTGAACAGTTGATTTCAGAGCACACATGCATGTATATAGTTGTTGCTCCACAAATTGAACTGTGCCTTGCAATTGGAACCTCATGTTTATCCGGCCGCAGGGAGTACTAGTAGGTCCTGGATGCTTCAATTTATGGAAAGTCAGAATTGCGTGGTAGACGGGCGCATACACCCCACGCGCGCTCGTGTGTGTTGGTTGCTGCTCGTGTATCTTGCTACCGATATGATCGACGGGCGTGACTTCAAGTCCCTGGGTGTCCGGCGCCCGTGGTGCGCGACGAGAGCTAGAAAAACACTCAGTTTGCAGGCGGGGCGGGCTCTTAAGGGCGTGATTGGTTTGCTGCTGACTCCGGCCAGGCTCGTACCAGAGAGCCAGGCTCCCAGCGGCCAGGCCGAATGCATGCAACACTCAATTGATTGGTTGACTGCTTTTGTCTAGCCTGGATGCTCAGCAATCTTGTTTGGTTCACTGCATATTGGAGTTTGTACACACGCTAAAGCTTACTTTGGTGCACTATGGACATGCACATGCACCACCAGAGCCAGGCTCTGGGGAAACGCCCATTTTTACCGCATCCCGCGAGCCAGGCTCGAGGACCTCTTTTGCACGCGACGGGCCAGGCTAGCTATCCACAGCAGGCAACCAAACGGATCCAGGTCGCACCACGGGAGCCTGGATGGGGGGTGATATAACCAACCAATCAGGCCCTAAACGAGCCCGCAAAGCCGCCCCGAAAAAAAAAACTGACCAATGTGGCCCAGCTGCAAATCTCTGCTGGTCCAATACTTGCCAGTCTATCTAAGCCCGCGGACGATGGCTACTAGCCTTTTCGCCTGGCATGTGCGTTCAGCGATTTCATTGCATGTTCGTGTGGGCATGCTGTCCATGGTGCCGTTCAAATCTTGTGAAGTGTCTTCATCGGGGAGGATGTCGGCTTCAGCGACTGCTCCGGCCGCCGGCGATGGAGACCACCGGGAAAGGCTTGCAAGGACTTGTGTGTAATTTTTATTTTCTTCAAGGGTGTCTTTGTAAGCGGGTTGTAAATCACTGGAAAATTTAATGAAATATCCCCGGTTTTCTCAAAAAAAAAAAATCTAAGCCCGCGGACAAGACCAAAAAGCCTCAAGACCTGAAAAAAATTTATCCTCACCCGCCTACCTAGCAGCAGCGGGCCAGCGGCGGCCGCCACCACCATCAACACCACCGCTCCGCTCCACTCACCGCGACCGCGCCGCTCCGTTCCGTGCGACCGCTCCTCCTCGCCGTATTTGCTCCTCGGAATCATCCGCTTCAGCTCCCTCGGGGCCGCGCGGGGGTGGGGTGGGGCCGTGCAGGGGCGCGACCGCGCAAGGGTGCGCGGCCTCAGCGTGGGAGGCCCCGCGAGGCAAAGACGGCGGCTCGGCGCGAGGCCGGCGGAGGAGGAGGCGAGCCACGCGCGGCGCAAGGCCTGCGAAGGAGGAGCCGAGCCGTGCGAGCGCAGGCTCGCGGACAGCGCAGGCCCAAGGCGGTCGCGGAGCCGCTACTGCCCCGAGACGACTGAGCAGGGTATCGTCTATGATGAAGAAGAAACAAGATGCTTGGGGAGACATCGAAATGCTCTCGTCTATGATGCCGTGTGATGCACCGACCTGTAATTGAGAATCTATCAGGTGTTCTTCATTATCGCGAATCTTCGCAAATCTCAGCATCTCGCTTGTCATTTAGTATTCGGATTTTGTACGTATCCATGAGCTCCAGATCTGGTTCCTTTGCATTTGAGGCGGCTGTCGGTACCGAGCCCGGCCCGACGATACTCACTGATGAGGATTCTGGGTGATGACAATAAACTAGTTTTTTTTGGAAAAGAGAAGTTTTATTAATTTTAAATAATTATATCAAGGTGATACAATTATATAAGATGCATCCCAACATCTACTCTGCATAATTAAAATGCACACATCTTATCTTATGAAAAAGGAAAAAAAGCCATAACCTAAAAATCATGCCACAACAAACTACCACAAGCGATTTCACCTTCATCTGTTTCGCAAATCAAAACAGTTCTTAAACTATGAAGTAGACTCCCGAGACAACATCTCCAACGAATAAACGTACATGCACGTGCCGACAATAAATTAGCTAGAGCCCTCAATCATAGGAAAGGTTCCCAGCCATGGCAGTCACTCCCCGTTCACACTTTCTGCCTCTCACTCTTTCCCCAGCCAACCTCGATTCAACGAGCAATTGTTTAGTCCCTTGAAGCAAGAGGCCACATGACTGCACTGCACTAGCCAGATCCATCCACTGCCCACCCTTGTTTAGATGTCTTCAAAATTTTAAAACTTTATAAAATTCTCCATCATATTGAATCATTAAACATATACATGAAGTATTAAATATAGATAAACAAAATAACTAATTATACAATTTGTCTATAATTCGCGAGACGAATCTTTTGAGCCTACTTAACTCATGGCGAAACAATAATTATCAAATACAAACAAAAATGCTACATTACTTTACAATCAAAATTTTATGCATCTAAACAAGAGGCAACTTGACTGTGAAAGAATGAAATTGCGTAGCCTTGTAGCTGCCAGTGGGGGCGTATAGGGTTATGGACCCAATGCTTCTATGTTTCTATATATAAATACAACATGGACGCACAGCACACCGCTGAGCGATTCTTTCCTTGCAGCGCTCTCTCGTGTGTTCATGGCGAGGATGGAGAGGAGTGGGGGCCGCAGGGGCGGAGACAGGGGGCCGGCAGGGGCCAGGCCCCCCTAATGTTGCTGCAACTCCACATAAAACCCCATAATCTCATTGCAAATGTTGCTCATTAACAAGATATGGCCCCCCTTGATCTAAATTGGCCCTCTATGTTTCAATCCTGGCTCCGCCCCTGGGGGGCCGATGCCGATACAGGACGGCGCTGCTGCGGCTTGTCGTCGTCGGCGTGTGGCTGCTCCAAGGAAAGAATATTTGAAGTCCCTGCACACAGAGAAAGAACACAACCAAGTAGATCGAAGCGGAAGCACAAAGTAAAGCTAGACTCCGATTAACGTGAGAATTTCTAGATTTTGAGAGCGAACGTAGAGATTCCGTTTCTTGTCCAAATAATAAGATAATAGATTTGCCACTGCATGTTGGTTATCACGGCAACGCTCACAACGCTATCATCACCGGCACATGTGTTTCATCCGAGACGGTTCACTTGAACGGACGGCCCACGAGGCCACGAAGTCCTCTCGCCCAATGCCCCAATGGCCCAATCTCGTGACTCTCGGCGGTAGAGGACTGTCATCCTCACGTTCGGAGTGCGCTGCCACACCATCATGAGACCTGTCGGAGTTGAGAATAGAGTCGAACAATTTGTATGAACTCTTACTTCTTTCTCAAATGATATGTCCTCCAGAAGTTAATTCTCTGTTCTCCTCCATTCTTTCTATGTTCCTCAGATCCATTCTTCTTCCTCTTCCCGCTACCTCTGCTGTTAACAGATATGCTAGGGATCTCGCCTAGAGGGACCTAGGGCGGCCGCCCTAGCTCGCCCTAGTTGTGGCTCCGTCTCTAGCAGCAGGGTAGGTTAGGCTGGCGGCGGGGAGGCGAGTGAAACGAACATGGCACCATTTATGCCATTTCGAGTGATTTTGGTGATCGAATGACAACACAACACTTGGACTAATATGATTGTTAAGATGACCATTCTCAGGCTTTTTAGGTTCAAGTGATGACAAAGAGAAAGAGAAGATAGGCGTAGTAAGTGTGGCAGAACCCCCCAAATTAAACTGGCTTAAGTGCACTAACTATCATTTTAAGTATTAATCAAGCCACCGCGCACTTAAAACGGTGAAATCCGGCAGCCTGCTGGGTTAAGGATCGAAAACACCGGAAGTCTCGCACGAAGGCGAGCACAGATGATTACAAGCAGACTAAAGTTCTCAAAATTAAGTTTACAAAGCAAAGTATTACAATTAAATTTAAATAAAAGTTAACAGAGTTAAAAGTGCAGCGGAAATTTAGAAAGGAAGTTCAGTTGGAAAACCACGAGACCTACGAAGTCGGGAGGATGTCACATCGAGCCCACCGACGTGAATCCTGGTCAGCTTCCATCAACAATAAAAACCTGAAAACAGGGTGACAACAAACCCTGAGTATACTAATACTCAGCAAGACTTACCCGTCACGGGTATACTTAGCCCACTATCTAGACATGCCAAGCTTTTTGGCTCTGAAGTTTGTTTTGCTGAAAGGCTACTAATACTGGATCCTTACTTTCAATATTTTAGCTCAATTTAAGTTTATCAAGTACCAACTAGATTTGCCTGACATCTAAAGCAAGCATGGTTGATCACATAAATCTTTACAAAGTACCACAAACATATCTCATCATACCTCTCTTCTCATTTTCACTTCTTAACTACGATGTGACAAAGTGACCAATGTTCTCCTAACCGAGAGAGACGGCGAATCGATCCGATTTAACCTTGCAAGGTGGACCTAACTCACACGACACGTGCAGCCACGCCGGACCACATATGTCAACCGTTCCCATCTTTACCCCGACGTCTGAATCACGCCTGCCAAAACCCGGGTGAAGGGTCCCTCACGGTGAACTCTCTGAGAACCCGGAGGCGACATACTATCCAACACCCGCCATCATTCTACTCCCAGAGTAGCAGGTCGCGATTCAAAGTATCGTTGCAAATCAGATAATTAGCTTACCGGTTTCGACTACCTCCTACTTCCGGCATGTGGTTAGTACTGTTCAAACTCGGTCAACACTGCCAACAACGGAATGGTCCTCAATCGACACAGGCGGAGATTTCTTTTCATCCATTCCATACCATTAATCCAACTCAATTCCGCCCGGTCTCCATTTATTCTTTCTTTTTCTCAAGATTCATTTTCCGCTAACTTTTCATAAGACCAAGACCTATCTCTCGCGAGTGACAGGAATCACTCGGCTTCTACCGGGTTCCTAATTAGCAAGCAGTTCTAACGGTGCCTGCCTACTAGTAGAGACCCATAGGTACCTAGGAGAATATGCATACTAGGGTTTCATACAACTCCTAAAACTTTAATGCACAAATACTTAAATAAACATTGATATACTGAATTTATGGGTTATACTCCGGGGCTTACCTGGGTTTGACACAAAGTCAGTTAGTTAGCTTGTAGTCCTGCACCGGCTTGACATCATCCCAGTCCAAGCATGTACTCCAGTCGGTCCTTCTGTCTTCTGGATTGATCCACCCGTGCACCATCTTCTGGCTCGGCTTCAACATTGCCCTCCGGTTCCACGTGTCGCACATTTAGCGTACCTAGATGATATGCAATGATGCAAATGCAATGCAATTAAAGGAAAGACATGACTGGGCAATCATTTATCGAGTAAACACAACAAACAAACTCAAAAAGCAAAAGGGGTTGGTGCTGCAACACGAGAGTTCATTCAAAAATTTTAGCCTGAAATGTTTCCTACTAAAAAGCATTACTAGCTTGCTTAGAAAAGGCTAAGCAAAGATATAAAGCAAGAAAGAACAATTAGGACAATTTATTTAACTAGCAAGGCATAAAAGTAAAATAAAAACAAGCAACCCATAAACTAGTTCTCGCGAGGTTAACATAACTTATACAGGACTAACTTATATTGTTGGAATTAACAAGCAACCATGATTTTCCAGCATTTATTGATAACAGGAGGTAATTAAATTTAACCCCAACATGACATACAAGTTAACTTAACTCAAATCATTGCAAGCACTCACCAATAAGAATTTGCCAAACATGTCTAGTCAAACAAGAGTTAATATATTTCACCCAGAAATGACATAACTTGATGGATTGAAACATGCAGAAAAGAATGGCTTAGCAATACTTTTGGAAAGTGAAAGATATAGCTAGAAACTAAACAAATGCAAAAACTTAACTTGAGGACATGATCTAGCAACCAAAATTTACCAACATGATGAGCTATTGATAAAGCATGCAACAATATTTTGCCAACATTTATTGACAACAGAAAACATTTAATTTAGCCCTAGCAAGACAAACAGAACAAAAATAGATTTACAAACATGCACAAAGCTTATGGACATGAAAATTTTACAATGAACTAAGCATGCCAAGAGTACACTATTGCAAAAATTTCATAATTGTTCGACTCCCAAAACTGCAGATATTAAATAAACAAGCTAAAACAAACATTATTCATGATTAAATCAAAACATCACAGAAACATTAAATACACAGCAGGTTAAATATTTTTCCTAAGCTCTATATTCCAAAACAAAGCTAACCCAACTAGTTTTACATTTTTACCATTTTTCTACTATTTACTATACATTTTCAAATATTGCAACCACTTAAACTAACATTTAAACTAGAGCAAAACTATTTAGAAACTGAAGATCAACCTGTAAGGAAAGTTGTAGATCCTTGAACAAGGAATCCAACAAGTTTTAGTTTGCATTTTTCTGATTTTTCTACGATTTTCTATGATTTTTCAAAATTTCAGCCAAATATTGCAAAAGAACCCTTCGGGGCACTATTTCAGCCAAATATGAGTCTTGGCTTGTGCAGAAAACCCCCTGGATTTGTTCCTATTGCTGCGTGGGGTCCCTAGTCGCGATTTTTGACCAGAGGAGGCTCGGGGAGCTTTGTACCAGCGAGAGGAGGCCATCCCGGCGGCTGGGGAGGGGTGGGGGAGCATGAGGGACACGAGAGCTACCTCTGGGTGGTCTCGGTTGATGCCGATGTGGCCGGAGGAGGGCCGGCGATGGGAGCCGGCGGCCGGCGGCGGCGGTGGCGGCGTGGGGCGGTGCTCCGGCGAGGCTGGGCGAGCAGGGACGGGTTGGGGACCTTCAGTGGGCCGAGAGGGACCCGTTCTGGGGCTTGGCTCGAGCGAAGGTGGTCTGGAGGGGAAGGGTCGACGAGGAGCAGGAGCTCCGGGCGGCTCCAATGGTGGCGGTTGGTGACTGAGCCGATTCCGGCCGATTCGGCCGGGGAGAAGCTTGACCGCGGGCTAGGGAAGGTGGAGGGGATGGTGAGGGGCTCGGGGCACGCCGAATCGGAGCGGAGCGGCGGGGAGTGGCCGGCGCGGCAGGGCAAGCCCGAGCTGCGGGGGCGCCGCTCGGCTCAACCGGAGAAGGAAGAGGGGAAAATGAAAATGAGAACCGGGCGCCGTGAATGGATAAGAACGTGCTCATTTGGAGGCCAAGGATCGCCGACGCGTGGAGTCGACGCTGGCACGGATGTGCGGCATGGGCGCCGGGAAAAATGGTTCGACGAAACTCAGCTCGATTTTGACCGTCTAAAACTCAAAACTTCATATAGAAACTCGAAAAATTCCAAGAATGAAAGTTGTTCAAAATTTGATTTTCTCCAACTTTTGTTTCAGGCAAAACTTCATTTGAAAATTAAATCATGGTTTAAAATTTGAAATGTTAAAACCAAGCATTAATGTTCTATTCAAAGCAAAACTAAAAGTTTTCTTCAAATTTTTGTACTGAAACATGAAAAACCATAAACACGAAAGTTTTTCACCATTCCAAACTCCACAATTTTGTTTTTAGGCAAAAGTTTAGTTGAGCAAGAATTTAAAAGTTATTTTTAAAGCATGTTTCTTTGGATTTGAAAATTAGTCATCATTTCATGTGTTAACAACTAGCAAAAATGTAATTAAAAGATTTTATGCATGCAAGGTTAGTGTTAACAACGATATCAAATACATGATTAACCAATACTACAGGTGATTAACACCTGGGGTGTTACAGCAAGGCCCGAAGGGCCGCCCCTACGGGGTTCCGCTACCCAGTTAGCGGACGGGGGTCGAGGGGGAGCCGCCCCTTGCGGGTCTCAGGGCAGCGCCCTGAAAACTCTTCGGATTAGGAGCACCGAAAGAACCGATGCCCAAGCATTGGTGCATCCGACGCTTGTCGGAAGAACCGACGCTATTATGTTCGGTGCAGGAGGGAATCAAAACCAAGTCAGCCTATAGGCACCGGTTGAATCGACGGTCCAAAAAAGGCCATCGGTGCATTGGGCGTACTGTGTACCAGGGACGATGTCAAGTGCCCAGGAGAAGTTTCTTCAGCACCGGTTCAACCGACGGTGCATCGGAGTATTGCGTCGGTGCATTGACGTCAGCAGAAGAGAAGAAGGCTGTGAGTGACCGGTTTAACCGACGGGCAAGTATCGGTTCAACCGGTGGTCACTGCGTCAGCAGTCAGAAGTTCAACGGCTACTTCGTGCTTAGAGTGACCGGATGAACCGACGCTACCCATGCCAGAGGCATCGGTTCATCCGATGATACGCAGATTTTCTGCTGACCGTTGGAGAAACGGCTACAAGACTTGGTGGCTTATATATACGCCTCACCCCGGCCATTTGAAGATTGCTGGAGTTGCTGGATATCCCACACACACCCAAGAACATCTCCAAGCCATACAAAAGCATCAAGATCATATCCTTAGCCCTTGCACACTTTGAGAGTGTTGTGTAAAGGATTAGCTCTTAGTGAGTGAGATTGCAAGGCTTCGGGCCTTTGTGCTGTGGTTCGTTAGCGAACCAAAACAAGAGCTTGGTGCACCGGCACCTTGGAGCGTGAAGCTCACTGGCAACGTCAGCGACCCTCCGACTTGGTGTGGAGCGGCGACATCTTTGTGCGGGGGACGTGGAGACCCCCATCCTTTGTGGAGAAGCTTCTTAGTGGAACCCGGGGCCAAGGTGACCGTGATTGTGTTCACGGAAGAGACTTGGTGGCCGAGTAGCAATACTCTTAGTGAGTGCTACAACAACGTGGATGTAGGTGTGCCTTTGTGGCTAACCGAACCACGGGATAAACACCCGCGTCAAGAGTTTGCTATCTCCTATCCCGCTCTTTAAGTTTCCGCATTTCATACTAGCAATTTGTGTGCCTTTACTTTCATAGAATAGTTTCTTGATAGGAAAGGCTATAGGTTGCTAAACTCTTTTGGAATAGGGGTTTCACACTAGAACAATTTAGTTGCACATCTAGATAGCTTGTTTTAGTTTAAGTTTTGTGCAAACTAGTTGGAGCCATAGGTCAGTTTTTATTAGTATCTAATTCACTCCCTCCCCCTCTTAAGCTAGAGCACCCGGTTACTTTCAGCGAGGGTGCCACTCGAGTCGCCCGATTGGATGACACGGGGGCAAGATAATGTTAATGCTTAGTGGTGGATCAAGCGGTGGGTCATTGGGCTCGAGGCACCCCTAGTGCCAGATACAAATCCTAGTGAAGCTATGTCGTTAGCGTTAGAATCAACTCCTAATTTTTTTCCTGGATCCGCCACTAATAATGCTGTATGATGCACCTACATGTCATTGAGAGTCTATCAGGTACTCTTCATTATCGTGCAAATCTTCGCAAATCACAAGTTCACAACATATCGCCTGTCATTTTGTACTTGGATTTTGGACGTATCCATGAGCTCCAAATCTGCTTCCTTTGCATTTGAGGCGGCTGTCGGTACCGAGCCAGACGATACTCACTGATGACGATTCCTTGGTGAGTATGTGACACTAATAAACTAGCTAGAGCCTAGAGCTCCACGCATTTCGCATTTGATCAATCATAGGAACCCGGTTTCGACTATCTAATATTCCCGGCATGCGGTTAGTACTGTTCAATCCTCAGTCAAAGGGCCAACAACGGAACGGTCCTCAATCGACACAGGCGGAGACTCAACTTTCTTTTAAATCCATAATTATGTCCAACTTTCCCTCCGTCCGGTCTCCAATTTCCCTTCTCATTGCATTATTTCTCATAACACTGCCTGAAGCAACAACCCTATATCTCGCGGGTGACAGGAAATCACCCGTCTTCTACCGAGTTTACTTAAGCATAGCGGTGCTAGCGATAACTGCACTAGTAAAGACACTGGGTATTCAAGATTATGCATCTATGGTTCCAATCAATTCCTTGAACGTAAATGCACAATACTTTAAATATAACATGGAGTAATTAAAATAAGGGATATGCTCCGGGGCTTGCCTTGCAAGTCAGCGGGGTTAGCGATTTCTTCGGAAATGGGTTCGACGGCGTTCTCCTGCTGCTCTCCCGCTTGCGGCTCCTGGATTGGTTCGGTGATTAGCTCGTAGGCGACTTCGGGTTCAGCGTCTACACGAATAAAATATGTCAGGCAAAAGTTAAAACGGTGCAACGAAATTATGCAAGGCACTCAGGATGCAATACGCCAATTAAAAGAAAGAAACGACTTGACAACGATTTATTAAAGATTCAAATACGAACAAGCAATCAGAACCAAATATTTCTCAAGGGTAACTGTAAGGATCACCGGGGTGTCCGACCCTAGAGGAGGAGGGGGTGAATAGGGTCGCTAATCGCTTTTTAACCTAGGGCTCAAACTACTTACATAAGATAAACCTAACACGTCCTACGCATGCTAGTTATGACTAAGATTTATCTATGCTACTCTCTACTTACCCCTAAAAAGACTTGCAACCTAGCTAATCCTAATCAAACTAACTAGGAAAGTAAAGGTATGCAAGGTAGAGTAAGTGCGGAAACGTAATGCGGTAAGTAAAGAGGTAAGTGCAAGAGGGATGCAAACTCCCGAGTAGACACGGTCATGTAACGTGATTCGGCATAAACGCCTACGTCCACGGGACACCGAGGCTCTTCCGATCACCGTCTTGCACTACGCCACCAATGGCGATGCCGGCAAGCAAAGGCAAGTGCCCACAAGACACCGAGTCTCGTGCACCGCCACCGTCTCTCTCGGTCACCCGGCCGAAATCCACTACGGAGCTTCTCCACCAAGGAGGGGGCCTCCTCTTCCCCCGCACAAAGTGTCGTTGCCACTCCACACCAAGACGGAGGGTCACATGACGGATCACAAGTTGCTTGCCGCAGCAAGACTTCTCTCAAGGGAGCTCTCGCAAGAACTAATCCCTATTAGAAGCACTAAGCACTCTCACAAGTGTGCTTAAGCTTATATGATATACAATGAAGCTCTATGGTGGTTGGAGATGATCTTTAGCTCTTGTATACTTTCTTGAACTCCAGCACACTCAAATGACCCGGCCTTGGGGGTATATATAGGCAGCCCAAGCAAATGTAGCCGTTGGAGAAAAGCTGCCAAAAAAACGCTTAACGCCGGTTAATCCGACGTACCTCCAAAGCCATCGTCGGTTTAACCGGTGTATGTAAATTGCTACTTGAAAAACTAGCCGTTAGCAATTAACCGGTGTATCGCCGGTTTAACCGATGCAATCAACCGGTGTATGTAAAATTGGCGTCGGTTTAACCGGTGATTGTTACTTCTTCACGTTCCTCCAAAAACCACCTCTCTGGACAACTGAACCGATGCAATTGACCGATGCATCGTCGGTTCAACCGGTGTATGTAATTTCCTCGGTCTTCATCGGCCAATGCACCGACGTATATATTTTCTTCAACGTCGGTTAATCCGGTGTTAAACCCTAGCCCGCAGACCTTCTCTGTGATTGCACCGGTGAGTTCATTTTGCCCTACGTCGGTTTAACCGATGATAGCAAAATGCCTCAATTCTTGTCCCTTGGACCGAAGAGCTTTCAGGGCGCTGCCCTGAGACCCGCGAGGGGCGGCTCCCCCTCGACCCCCGTCCGCTAATCGGTTAGCGGAACCCCCGTAGGGGCGACCCTTCGGGCCTAGCTACGCCTATCTTCTCTTTGTCATCACTTGAACCTAAAAGCCTGGGAATGTTCATCTTAACAATCATATTAGTCCAAGTGTTGTGTGTGTCATCAATCGCCAAAACATTATATTGAAATATGGCATGAGAGGCCATTTTCGCTACAGTAACCTATTTTGATCCTACTGCAAGAACAAAGGTTAAACTGAAACCAAACCAAAATTGAAAGATACATTACAGAAAGTAAATTATTTTGGCCCTAGCATTAAAAATTGAACAACAACAGATCCACGAACAAGCACATAGGCTATGCACTTGAAAAATTTTCAGTGAACTACACAAGCAAAGAGTAATCTACTGAATAAATTTCATATTTTTTAGAATAAAGGAACAACCGGTATTAAATAGACTAGCTTAAACACAACCCGAATTTTTAGTAGGGGCAAAAGTGAGATTTACCATGCAAGAGTATTTTTCTATTGAAGATCTCGATTTTAGAAACCTAACAAAATTTAGTTTGTATTTTGAGCATTTTTCCTTGATTTTATACGAACTTTGCAAATCTCACTCAAATCAACCCAAAATAAAACAAAACTACCCCTACCCCCTGACCAGCGGGCCCCACCCGCAGTGGAACAGAAGGAGCAGGGGCTCCTCTGCTCTGCCCGCCTGCCCCGGCCGCTCACGCCGGCGGCGCCCTGATGCGCGCGCGGCCGTGGGCCGGCCGGCCAGCAGGGCAGCGCGGGCGGACCCACGCGCAGGGGCCAGCGCGGTCGCGGCCTGCGCAGAGGCGGCATGAGGCGGAGCGAGACGGCGGCGGCGGCGGCGTGCAAGGCCAGGGCGGCGGCGACTTGCGGCGGCGGCGGTGGTCTGGGCCGTTCCGGCTACAGCGGAGCAAGGCGACGGGGAGGCGGAACAGGCCGGCGGCCACGGGACCTAGGCGACCCCCGGGCGCGAGGTGGCATCACGCGAGGCCGCGCAGAGGCGGCCCGCTGCGACGCAGCGGCGGTGCAGAGCGCGCACGACGGCGCGGCGATGCTCCGGCGGTGGCGGCGCCGGAACCAAGGGGAAAAGGGGGTGGGGAAGGTAGATGAGAGAGCGAGGAAGCTCACCGCACCCTCGAATCGAGCGGAGGTGGACCGGAGGACGGGGATCGACGGAGGGGCGGAGCTCCGGTGAAGGGGCAATGGCGGCCGGTGGTCTGGGGGCCCGATTCCGCCCGGGTGTGGGCGCGGCCGAGTTCGTGGAGGGACGGAGGAGCTTCGGGGCAAGGTTGTGCGGCTTGGGGCGCGGAGAATCGAGCGGGGGGTGGCGAGGATTGCCGGAATCGGCACCGGCGGCGGCACTGAGCTCGAGCTCGGCTCGGCGTGAGCGCGAGGAAGAAGGGGAATGCCAAAAACGGACACGACTCCGTGCGGATAAGGCCAGGCGTGTAAGCACGACGTGCGAGGTTCGTCGGCGCGACGCGTGGAGGGCTCGTCGGCGGCCAACGCCGTGCGGTGAGCGCACAGTGAAGGAACAGAGGAAGCACAGTAGAGTTTCTATGAATTTTGACCCAACTTTGACCATCCAAAACTTCAAATTTCAAATGGGAACATGAAATTTGACCAAAATAGAAGTTGTAGAGGGATAGAAGGTCTACAACTTTTGTTTTGGGCGCAAGTTGATTTGGAACTCGGATTAGAGAGAAAAACGCAATCAAACACTGCTAAATCGATGTTTACCGCGCGAACTCGATTAACGCTAATGATTGTGATTAACCTTAATTAGTTATTAAGCACGGTATTAACATCAAAATTAACACCGGAGTGTTACAGGGATGCTCGTGCTCCTCCTTTTCTCCGAACCTGCCGCTGCTGCCTGCGGCCAGGGGAATGTTCGGCGGATGCGGCCGAGACCCACACCCACCCCGACGGGCTCGCCCGCGTTGCCACGGCCGCGAGCACGGCCGAGCAGCGGCCAACCCCTCGGCCCCCGCCCAGCGCTGCCACATGGTGGCCAGGCCCGCCTCGCATGTCGCATCAACCTATCCTGCCGCGTCCTCGACACCCCCCGTTCGCGAGCGCATGGGCTCCCGTGCCCGTTTCCCACCACGCCGCTCCGTCTGTGTGTCTATCGGCTGCTGGCTAGTTCGTCTCCGCGGGACGAATCATATTTGGCAATGGGATTAACACGGTTTGGTTGGAGCCTGCTTTTACTGCTTGCGGACGGCAGCCTGACAGATTTGCGCAGGGTCGAAGATCATCGTTGGTGACGTCTGTTTTGTTCTGGTCTGTTTTGCAGTACGAGGGGGCTGTGAAGGAAGATGGGAGGGGAAAGACAACCTGGGACACGTTTGCACACACTTTTGGTATGTGTTTTGGATTCTCTATCTCTCTCTATCTTCTCCAGCAGATGATCCAACTGCGTTTCATGCATGTACCTAGCTGTCTCAGGCGTCTCAAGAATATTATACAACAACATAGTCTTTTGTCCCAAATAAATTGGAGTAGGCTAGAGATGAAACCAAAAGACACAAATGTCAAGGTTGATAGCTAGTTTCCAAGCGCTTCTATCCAAAACTAACTCCTCAGAGATATCCCAAACTTTATGGTCTCTCTTAACCGACTCGTCCCAAGTCAGTTTAGGTCTACCTCTACCCCTCTTTACCTTATCAACACGCTTTAGCACCCACTACGCACCGGCGCCTCCGGAGGCCTCCGTTGGATATGTCCAAACCATCTCAACCGATGGGGGGTAAGTTTCTCCTCAATTGATGCCACCCCTACCCTTTCCCGAATAGCTTCGTTCCGGACTCTATCCCTCCTCGTGTGCTTGCAAAACCACCGTAACATCCACATCTCTGCTACACTCAGTTGCTGGACATGTCGCCTTTTTATAGGCCAACATTCAGCGCCGTATAACATCGCCGGGTGAATCGTTGTCCTATAGAACTTACCTTTTAGCTTTTGTGGCACCCTCCTGTCACAGAGGACACTAGAAGCTTGACGCTATTTCAACCAACCAGCTGAGATTCTATGCCTAACATCTTCATCAATGTCGCCATCCTTTTGTAGCATCGAACCTAAATACCGAAAAGTGTCGGCCACCACTTGCTCATCGAGACTAGTGTCACCACCCTCATGTCTAGATGCGCTGAAATTGCACATTATGTACTCGGTCTTGGTCCTACTAAGTCTGAACCCTTTTGACTCTAATATGCGTCTTCACAGCTCTAATTTTCTATTTACCCCTGCTCTACTCTCGTCCACTAGCACCACATCATCAGCAAAGAGCATACACCAATGGATATCACTTTGTATGTCCCTTGTGACCTTATCCATCACCAAAGCAAATAAATAAGGGCTCAATGCCGACCCCTGATGTAGGCCTATGTTAATAGGAAAGTCAGTGGTGTCGCCACCATATGTCCGGACAAACATCTTCTCAAGAATATTATACGAATTAATAAATGCATGATTCTGCAATCGATACGCCGAGATTTTTTCCCCCCATTTTAAGCTAGAGTTAGTTACTCCTGCACTGTTGGTTTCGGACAAGCCGAAACCAAACCTAAAATATAAGAGGGAACCAAAGCTCAACAGGATAGCCTGAGAGAGAGACAAATGGGCAAGAGAGCAAATTGTCAAAAGTTCTCTCCTTTAAGCTCTAGGGGGAGGAGGCAGTCGTTTATATTTATTTTATTGGTGGGGCTGAATATTATAAAAAATTTGTAGGATTTATAAAGAAATCCCTAGAACTTATAAATAGGTCCCTAAACACTACAACTAAGTCCCTAGATCTGATGAACAAGCCCTCATATCCCTATTTTTAGGCCTCTTTAATTTTGTACAAAAGGGGGAGGGGTCCTTAGCATTAGGAAACCTAAAGCGCACCCCAACATACACGTACGTTTAGAATCAGTGAAACACGTCCAAACATATTTTTTGTGGTCGAATAATGTGCTAGTCCAATCATCATTAGCCCATTGCACTTCTACCTTGTGTCGTGCTTGCCGCCTTGCAGGCATGCTGATATATTGTTTCCCCTCTGACCATGCCACTACATATCTGATAGATGCATCAACCGTGCTTTTCTTTTACTACAGTTGGGTACATAGTGGAGCAAAACAAGATCACGGTTGTGCTTCGTGCTAGGTGATATATCCCACCACCACTTGCAACGAGCATATGTACGCCAGTGGTTGGGAATACCGGTTAATTGGATTCCACGTGGCAAGGGGCGGCTGCTGCAAAACAAGATCACGGTTGTGCTTCGTGCTAGGTGATATATCCCACCACCACTTGCAACGAGCATATGTACGCCAGTGGTTGGGAATACCGGTTAATTGGATTCCACGTGGCAAGGGGCGGCTGCTGCGGCCGTGGCGCCGGCGCGCCCGCAGCTTCGGCTGGCGATGGGGCTCTTCCGGCCAACACCTGCGCGAGGCCATTAGCGCGGCCGCCATGGCCGCGAGCACGCGAGGCCACCAGGCAGGCAGCACGTCAGGCCGGCACGGCTGCCATGGCTGCGGGCCCGCTAGCCCTCCCGCGGGCTGTGCGTGTGACCGGTGTGGGGGACGCGTGGGCGCGCGACGCCGCAGGCCGAGCCGTGCGGTGCGTGAGGCCGGCACGGAGACCGCTCGTGCTGCTCCCCATCGGCGGGTGGCGGCGCCGCCGTCCTGTGCGGGCGAGCAAGGATCCCGAGCGGGCGGAAACTGGCGACCTGTGCGCGGGGGCGACCGGAGCTAGGCGGGCGGAGTTTGGCGGCTAGAGTCCTTAGGGCCGGAGCTCGGCGACTGGCGCGCGGGGGAGAGGAGAGCTCGACGGCTGGCGTCTGCAAGGCAGAGCATCCGTGGCCGGCGAGCGCAGGGAGACAAGGGG
This sequence comes from Panicum virgatum, assembly GCF_016808335.1. NCBI lineage: Eukaryota > Viridiplantae > Streptophyta > Magnoliopsida > Poales > Poaceae > Panicum > Panicum virgatum. The sequence goes on from NC_053153.1 coordinate 74,449,663, forward strand.
AGTGCCGCATGCATTGGTTGGTGACGTGGACCAAAACCATGTGCCACGTCGGATCAAAACCAGGATGGTTTGGGTGTGGGGGGTAATTTGCACGGTTTCGATAGTTTAAGGGTGCAGGATATCTGGTTTTGCAGTTTGAGGTTGAAAATCGAACGCAGGTGATAGTTGGAGGTTGAAATATGGACTTTTCCATAAAACTTTTGCTTTTAACTTTTTCGGTTTTGTTTTCAATTGTGCAGGCAAGATCGTCGACTTCAATAATGCTGATGTTGCAGTCGATCATTACCACCGCTTCGAGGTCAGCAGTGCGCTCTAAGAGTGCGTGTATACTTATCTGCACCTGATGCCCTATTAAAATTGATATTCTCGATGTTTCCATATGGCTACTGTCAGGAGGACATACAGCTCATGGCAGACATGGGGATGGACGCGTACCGGTTCTCGATTGCCTGGTCGAGGATTTTGCCAAGTACGTGGTTAGAAACCGAAACAGCAACGTGCCCGTGATGTCGGACTGATCTTGAAGGCTGCTGCATAGGAATATTCATCTTTGATTTGAACAGTTTCAGAAATCTTCAGTTTAGTGTTGCCATACTACTGTCATCCTTCAACTGTTCTTGTTTCTTCAGATGGTACTGGCCAAGTCAATCAGGCTGGCATCGACCACTACAACAAACTGATTGACGCACTCCTAGCAAAAGGTGATCAAGACCTGCAATATTTCATCAAAATAGAATGCCTGAAAGTTCTGACAATGTGAAATCTTTCAGGAATTGAGCCATATGTAATGTAACCCTCTACCACTGGGACCTGCCCCAGGCCCTGGAAGACAGGTACAACGGATGGCTTGACAGGCAGATAGTGTGAGCCCTTTAACCTGTATCACTTCAGCTACACACTTTGCAGAACTTAATTGATCATTCATTATATAACTAGTAACCATTTCCATGCTCGAATTGCAGCAACGATTTCGCTGCTTACGCCGAGATATGCTTCAAGGCTTTCGGAGACCGTGTGAAGCATTGGATCACGCTCAACGAGCCGCACACGGTTGCCATTCAGGGCTACGACGATGGGCTTCAAGCGCCAGGACGCTGTTCCTTGCTGCTCCATCTGTACTGCAAGGCAGGGAATTCAGGCACCGAGCCCAACATTGTCGCCCACAACTTGCTCTTAGCTCATGCGACGGTTTCAGACATTTACAGAAGGAATTACAAGGTGAGGATCTAGTTCCAGACCTCTAACATTTTGTGCTACTAGATTGATGTCTGAAACTTAACATTTTTCTCCATTAAATTACAGGGTACTCAGAATGAGGAACTTGGGATAGCATTTGACGTCATGTGGTTCGAGCCGATGACGAATACTACAATTGACATTGAGGCTGCCAAAAGAGGACAAGAGTTTCAACTAGGATGGTGAGCCTCTCACTTCCAAGTCCCTTATATCTTTCTGAAACTGTACATGGATGATTGATACCTAAGTCGGTTGGAAATTAAAGGTTCGCGGATCCGTTCTTCTTCGGTGATTACCCAGCGTCAATGAGATCACGGGTTGGGGACAGGCTCCCCAAGTTCACAGAAGATGAGGCTGCCCTTGTCAAGGGAGCACTCGACTTTGTCGGCATAAACCACTACACCAAGCATAATAGCACCAACATCATCGGACGCCTGCTGCACAACACTCTAGCGGACACCGGAACCATCAGCCTTCGTGAGTTAACCATCCTGTTCGCATAACTGTACTTGATTGCAACGAGCTGCATTGTACTTCAGTGTTCAGACACGTAGCATGCTGATATGAAACCTAGGCACAATGCAAGCTGACAGTTCTGCAATTTTGCAGCTTTCAGGAACGGGAAACCAATCGGTGACAGGGTGAGTTTCAACACCACATTCTTGCATTACAACAAGCAAGATCAGATCATATCAAAATGTTTTACGTGAAGTTTTGATGCTGCTGCTGCGCAGGCCAATTCGATATGGCTGTACATTGTGCCCAGTGGGATGAGGAGCCTGATGAACTACGTCAAGGAAAGGTACAATAACCCACCGATCTGCATAACCGAAAACGGTAAGACCAGCAGACCATGTACACTGGATTACCTTTCTAGATTACTACCCCCATACCCCCAAGAACTCCATGAAAATTAGAGGGAGTAAGGAAGGAGGGAGAGGAAGAGAAAAAAGAGAGATGAAGAGGAGGGGGGGGGGGGGGGGGGGGGGGGGGCTGGAGGAAGGAGATGGGAGATGAGCTCCCCTATCTTCAATTCCTGGATCCGTCCCTGATACCCTGCTGAGATAGTGGAGCTGATGAACTGCTGCTGATGCAGGGATGGATGACGGCAACAGCCCTTTCACCTCCATCAATGACGCGCTCAAGGACAGCAAGCGGATCAAGTACCACAACGACTACCTCACCAACCTCGCCGCCTCCATAAAGTACTCTCAGATCAGCTGGTCACTAGGTTCTTTCCTTGATTTGGCATTTGCATGATCGTAACAAGAGCGATGCTTGCTGCCGCTGCAGGGAGGACGGATGCGACGTCCGTGGGTACTTCGCGTGGTCGCTGCTGGACATCTGGGAGTGGACGGCCGGGTACACCTCGAGGTTCTTGCTCTACTTCGTGGACTACAAGGACAACCTCAAGAGATACCCCAAGAGCTCGGTGCAGTGGTTCAAGGCCCTGCTGAGCTCTAAGTAGTAGCTGAGGGCTGTATGTACATTGCTTCGTCTCGCATAGCCATTTCTTCTTCAGGCCAGCCCATCAGATCATGTAGCAAAATGTGCTGGTGCTGGACCCATGCAATTCCATGTGGCAGAGCCTTTTAACTCAGAGAGGAAATATACAGAATCACAAAAGATATGATCTGATGAACAGAGAGCGAGTTCACACGCTGTGGTAGGGAAAGGACAAACTTGGCAACCGGAGGAGAGGCTGTGGGCTATGCCGAACGCGAGGAAGCTGACCCTCGTCACTTCGTCAGCTCGCGGCCGCCGCAGCCAGGGAAGATACTGCAGCCTCAAAGCCGAGTCCATGCGTCCCCCGCTCTCTGTCTCTCAGTCTCTGTACCATCCATGACGAGTGCTCGAGCGAGGTGGACTCCAGGGGACCTCAGGACCTGCCGAATCAGGCCACCTATGGATCACCTAGTACTACCAAATTTTAGATGACTAAATTTAAATTTTCATCAGTGACCTACTGACCAATCTATAGAGAGCTGTCACAGAGACCCTCCGATTATTTTCACCTGACGAACGTCGCTATCCTTTGATTACTGTAAAACATTTGCAGGCAAATGTTGCTTGCCTTCTTTGCAGTAGCACGCGATCATGAGCCCATAATTCACGGACATCACGTTTGCTGTGTTGGTTTGGTTGTGGCTGGTGCTGATTTATTATGAGAGAACAGTACTGCTGACTGGTTGGTAGCTAGTGGCTGATGCCGATTTAGTATGAGAGAACAGTACTGCTGGTTGGTTAGCTGACAAACCAAACAAACAGAACAATTGAGTTTGGGCTTAGCTTGAACGAAGATAAAAAAGCGGGACACCTGTAAAGTTTGACACCCGCAGTTGAGTAAATTGAATAGAGTTTAGCTTAGCCATAGACATCACACATGGCGATGACTACCAGGCGGTCGGTACTCGGTACCACCACCTGATCCTTAAGACTACACTTAAAGCAGTCCCAGTCCTCCAACATTTCTATAGCATTAAATATATTATCATATAAGCAAAAAGTTAAGATAGTAGCAAAATTAATAAGAACATCAACATCAACATCAACATCAACATCAACCAAGCCTTTTAATCCCAAGCAAGTTGGGATAGACAAGAGTTGAAACCCAACAAAGACTATTATTCATGATTCTGGCACGTGAATCGCGGCTTTCCAAAGACAAATCTCTAGATATACTCCAATCTTTCAAGTCTCTTCTAATTATTTCTTCCCATGTCAACTTCGGCCGGCCCCTGACTCTCCTCATATTACCGTCGTGCAACAAAATTAATAAAAAAAAGATAAAATATGAAGAAATCAAGTCTCATACAAAAAAAACCATATCTACACAAAAAGCAAAACAAAAAGAGAATTGGAGAGGAATAGGAGAGAGAAGAGATGTGATTGGATAACAATTTATTTTGAAGAAACTACCCATTCGAGATATAGTTTCTATGAGTAATGTCTATATGACATGACAAGTATAGAAACTACTAGTGATTTTTTGGGTTGGGACTGGACTTATATATACAAATCACTGTAGAAAAGTTAGAAGACAACAATTGCGTTGAGGAAAAGAAACATTCCATTAGAACAGTAAAATTTGGGAGGCTGCCAAATGGCAACGAAGCCAAACTGTACCATCTTTACATATAACAAGCAGCTTCATGAAATTATTTGACACAAGAAAATTATCTTCCAACAAAAGATGGAATGGTAATGGTCCCAATTCATCGTAAAAAAAAAGCAACGGGTGGCCACTCAAGTCAGCCACGTCAGTTGAGCCTGCCTATCATTATTGACAGATTTGTTGGTTTGGGACAAGATCTCAAAAATAAAACATACTCAAAAACTTCCTCCACTCCAGCACGTAATGTGCTATGCTGAGGCCATAATATACTGACGCCAAAAGTCGCAATTTTATCTTGTCTTTGCAGACTGTAAACATGGTACACACCGGTACACAATCTAGTAGCGGAGCAAGTACGTCCGGCGTCTGAACCAGTTGTAGTCCGGAAGTCCCTGGATTGGTCCCATTGCAGCAATTGCAACATCCTGGAAGAAAATTTTAGCAAACAAAGACAAATTTTCATTATTATGCATGTTTTTTCTCAAGCTCCCAACTAACTCAAACGAAAAACTATTGACGCTCCAATTATATTTTCCCAAACTAAGTTGCTGGCAACAAAGTAGTAGCATTGAGATGGATAAACTATGGTCTTGGATACTCCAATTGATTGCTTGAAAATGTGAGCACAAAATGAAACCATGAACTAAGAACACTAGAGGTATAGAAGAACAAACAATGATACTATGGTAGCATATGCTTCATAATAGACATGAACGAACCATGAAAAATAAAATGAAGGCTCACCTAAAGAAAATGAAGGCTCAGAGCAAACAACAATAAAATGGGTTAGCGCATTGATGCTGGCATAACATACTGTTTTTGAAAATGCTGTAAATTCTACATAATGAAATGCTACAGGTTGGCAAAACAATACCTGGTCAAAGATAAAGCGATTTGCAACACGCTTCACAGTGCTAGCATCAACTGCATCTATTCTTGCAAAGAGCTCAGGAATAGGAATTCTTCTGCCATAGGTAAGCATCTGGCACAAGATGGGAACAGAAAATAACTTGTAAGGCGCTGACCAATAATAATATGACGTGATATCACATTTTTTTAGACACCACAAGAATAGAGCCTGAAAATACCTGACGGCCAATGTCCTCGACAACAGCGGTCGAACCATCAAGATGGAGTTGGATTGAGGACTTCAGCTGAAAGTGGCATAACAAATCGATGAAAATGTGGTTGGCTCAAAATAATCCCGTGGATGATTCATATATCAACAAAAAAATTATTATCATCCGACGATTGTCTTTCTCAAGCCCCCAAAAAATGAAACAACACAGGACAATAGTAGTATGCCGTGCTTGAGTATACTGAAATTCAATTACAGGCAAACCCAATCATAATGTTATCAAACAATTACCTGATTACGAGCACGGACAACATCTTCTTCCGTAACCCGGTACGACAACTTGCTCATCTCTTGCATAATTGCAAAAGCCAAATCATCCAAGCAATCAGCCTGCAAATCAAGGTCGTGTAAGGTCACCAGTAGTGCAGAACGCATTTAACATAAGATAACCATAACAAGTTTCACGGAAAAAGTATACTACCGCATAAAAGAAACATTACGGCAGGGTTACAATACTACTACATAAGCAGAAAGAAAAGGTTCACAACAGATTAGTGAGAACAAAAATTGATTTATGAGCAATGCACTACAGCATGTGTTCAAGCTCTTATTTTTGCAACGTTAGCCGCAGCCTACATAGGTGAATCCATCGAGGTCATCATTGGATTGACTAGTTTTTTAAACAGCCTTTTTTTAGCTTAAACCTAATTCATGCATGATTCTGGAATCTGGATTAATCATCTTAGTTAGAGAACTAAATAGATTGAAATGTGCATACACTTCATCCGTAAGTACATATATTCATGATTTCATTTGACAGAAAAAATCAAAAGTCTTATTTGTTTTGCAGTAGATCAGTATCAGCTAGGCTTGGGCCTCAATAATTAAAATGGAAAAAGGAAACAAAAGTCTCTCAATTTTTACATGGAAAAAAGGCCCTTCAAATTGCACAAAGCTGTTCTGAGAGAAAGACAATACAGTATGTAAATTACTTGTCTTCTTTCCGTTAAGTGTAAGAATTCTTCCAGTAACATTGTTGTCACCAAAAAACCGAACTGCTACAGCTTGTGTGGAGCTTTGATAGAAGTTTATGTGAGTTGAGAACATGCAGATGCTGGAATAGTAACAGGGGAGGAATAGCACAACCACACTTTCATATAGGAATAAAATACTATGTAAAACTTCTACTCAAAGGTAGATAGCAGCACTAACCTTAGCAACAGCATAGACACCAAACAGACCAGTGTCCTTATAATTCGTGTTGAATGCCATTACACTCTCAGCAATGTCATTGATCGCAGCCCTTTGCACAAGCTGTGAACTGTAATATTTATGCATAATATAATAAATATGTCAGTGGGATAAAAGAACACAACAAGATATATAAAAAAAGGATCGTCATACAAGATGGCAGAAAAAAAAGGAGGAACACAAACAAGGGAGGAACTCACCCCATGTGCTTTCCTCCACCAGCATTCTTGTTCCATGAACCAAGCATTGATTGCATAACCATCAATGCAACAGAATCTGGATCTACCCAGGATGCTCCATTGAAAGCAACAGCAAATTGAGCAAGGGGCATGTCATCATCAATGATTCGAACCTATTGAAGCATAAAATGCTAAGATAAACATTTGTTCATGACAAATAACACAGATAAGTATAGAGCGAAAATGGCAAAACACACCTCAGAGCCAGTAAAAGAGGCTGGTTTCTTAGCAACCAACATGCTTGTTGTTGTAGGGTCAGTTGATAGCTTGTTGAACAACTTATTTGCCTGCTGCACGATGTCTTCGTGTTTAACATTACCCGCAGCAGTGATAACCTGAAAACATGCAGAAGTCCATCATACTCAAGCAATAACAGGGACATAAAGAGGCATAGATGTATATTTTGAATATCATGTACCATTCTAGGAGCTGTATAATGAGTTGCAATGTAGTTCTCAAGGTCCTCTTTGGTGATTGACTTGACATTATCTGCCGAACCCAGGATTGGTCTGCCAAGGGATGTATACTGGAATGCAGTTGCATGGAGATGATCAAATATAACTTCCTCGGATTGTCCCTCAACCTACACAATGTAGAAGCAGACAGAAGAATTTATGATTCATAATAGTTACAACCACTTTAAATAAAGCATGAGCATATAGATCGTGGTATACAGAATGCATTGACTAAGCAACCAAAATAAGGATTTTCTTAGCACACACAAGTAAAAGAAGAATTTAGGCATCATTGATAGAGTTAGCAAAGGATACAAAACAAAGTTCCTAAAAGGCTTCGCAGAAAAGAGAAACAATTAACTGATCACACCCTGGGTTGAAGTGACCAAGTATGCATCGGCTAGACTCGCACACTTCGCAGAATATTTTTTTCTGTACTCTTTTTGTATAACATCTAAGCAAGTTTAAGGGTATGGTAAGAGAACAATACAAATTACAGACTGTTCGCCTCCCTTCCGCACTATAAAATTTGCAAACCCTTCTCCCAAGACATAGTAGCATAAGAAAAAAGGTGATCACGAATGACTAGTTTTCTCTTCCAGATATAGCGTTAGAATTAGTACAAATGCTAACAAACCAGAAAGACATATTCATCAAAAACTATGGAACATGTACGGCAACTAATCTGAGGCACCTGATTACCAGAACAGGTTTATGCAGCACCAAAACGAGAAATGCTGACGGAAACAGATATCAACACATCAGGGGACATACCTCCTCCATCTCTCTTAAGATCACTTCGCGCTCACGTTCAATGCGGGCCTCATCGAGATTAGAGTTCTGCAAGATGTCAGCGAGGACCTCCATCGCACGAGATACGTCCTTGTCAAGCACCTTCGCGTAGTAGGTTGTCTGCTCCCGAGACGTGTAGGCATTGAGGTGACCGCCCATGTCCTCGATCTCCTTCTCCAGCTGCGCGGCGCTGCGCTTGCCAGTGCCCTTGAACAGCATGTGCTCGACGAAATGCGCGACGCCGGCCGCCTCCTCGTTCTCGTACCTGCTGCCCGCGTCGATCCAGACGCCGACCGTAGCTGTGCGCGCGGCGAGGGACGACTCCGTGGCGACGCGCAGGCCGTTGGGCAGCGTGGTGACGCGGGTCTCCGGCGCCGCGAGGATGGCCGTGTGGTCGGCGTGGGTCGGTACGGGATTGGCGTAGCGGAGGAAGCGCGGGTCCGGGTGCTCGAGCCGCCGGAGCCTGGCGTTCACGGCCTCTACGATGCGGTCGTACGGCATCACGGGGGCGCGCGTCGGGGGCGCGTCGGGAGCGAGGACCCCAGGGCCCGCGGCGACGGCCGTGGAGGCCTCGCGCGCGTTCCCGGCCGCCGCCGCGGCGATGGCCGAGCGGCGGCGCACCGCGCTGGATAGGATGCGGCGGAACGCCATCGCGGCGGATCTGATTTGGTGCTCTCGCCGGCGGCGGCGGAGGCGGAGATCTGACTTGGTTAGGGTTTGGAGAAGGTGGGGAAGGAAGATGCCTGGCTGCCAAGGGCGAAGGAGAAGTGCTGGGTGGGCGTAGCTTACTTTATGGGGGACCCACGTGTCATCGAGAGGAGGCTGTTGAAGCGTGGGAATTGGGACTGCTCTCACCCTTGTTCTCGTGGAATGGGCACGGATTTCCTCAGGAAGTTTGGGCCAAGCTAGATCATTTTTGGGTTGTGGAGACTTGTTGGGCCGCGCCTATCTATCGCAGATGAATGTTCATTGTGAGAGTCTGAGAGAGTTGGGAGCAAAATTCCCTTTTTGTATTTTCTCTTGATTTCAGCCTTTCAGGCCACACATTCCTTTCGCATTACACTCGGAAAGTTCATACAAAAATACATCAACGGCCCCTGCTCAATAATCCGCATTTTTCAATAAAAATGTTTTATTCACACATTTCGACCAAGACTTTCCAGATGCAATCAAAAATTTATTTGTTGAAACTTACTTCACTTTGCTACTCTTCTGCACATACAAAACTAAGCATGAGCAACAGCAAGCCTACAACTCATGAAGAGAGTACTAGATCATTCCACATATCACCAGCACGCCGGTAGTGCTTGGTGTCTCATGAATAGCCGATGAGAATCAGCAGTTAAGGATGAATTAAGAAAGAACAAGAAGAGGAGAGGGAACATAAAACATCTGGATCATGTGCGACGATGCTCCGCATATCTGGGCTGATGTAGCTGACGTTCACACGGTAGATGTGGCGGTGGCTTCAGCTTTCCCAGCTCCATGCATTGCTGTCGACAGTAACTGTCAGCCGCCATTGACACAATCAAGCATGGTGAGCATGCTTTTCACAAATAAATAAATAAATATAGAACTTAGTGAAACAATTTTTGTACACAGATATGCCAACTTAGTTTTCCTTGACAGTAAAAACTCACCACGACAGTTTTTCTGGCCGCAGCTGAAATTTTGGTTCCATGGGAACTGTTGCAGGTTTTGTCGACCTGGGTTAAATATGAACAATTAGTATGTACTGCAAAAGTAAACCAACAGTTTTGAATAATTTCTGCAACACAGTGAACTGGTAACAAAGTGTTTCTTGTTTACAGAAAATTTAACTCTTTGAACCCGTAAAGAATCAAAATCTAGCAAGAAACAATTACCTTTTCGGGATAAAAGGCCGGTCAAAGTATGGCATGGGTTGTGCTTTAGGAATAAGCTCCGTCCTTCTCAGTTGCCTTATCCTTTCTTGCTCCTCCAGCTCCTGTTGCCTCTCCCACTCCAATCTTTGTTGCTCAGCGAACTTGTTCCTCTCCAGCACCTAAATTATCAATAAAAACATGATTAAAAAGATTAGTATCAATTAGTTCCATTGATATTAGACTTTGGACAGTGTGCTATGTAAAACGAATTTAAAGAGTCTTACATGCTGATCAAATTCAGCACGTTCAAGTGCACGAACGTCGCTATGCAGAACAAGGTCTATCAGCTCAGTTCTTTCTTTAACTGCTGGCTTTACCAGACACTGAAATGAAGAGAGAATCAAAACATTGTTTTTTATTGAAATGTAAACAATGAAAATCCCTTCACAGTTATAAAGAAATTTAGGCAATCAGTGCAGTAGAAGTTTGACACTGTCGATTTTCCTAATAAGCTACTGTCATGATAAAGAATAAGGGCATTCATAGGTAGCAATTTCCCAATCAGCTGTAGTAAAACATACCTCGGGCTCATCTGTAGTCCATGGCAATCCTTGCGCAATATGGATACGCTTCTTCTCTTCCTCCAAAAGCATCTCCTGCACCTTTTGGACGAACTGTTGTTCCTTAAATCTTCCCCTTTGCTGCCGTGAGGAACCATAATGATCGATTTTTCACACATCAGCTTATTCAAAATAAGGTGCCCTCAAGTTTTGAAATCAAGGCATAATCTTGAAATGACTCAGCTTAGATTTGTCAAGCCCCATAAAAGTAAGTATCATTTGACAAATTACAACATGGCATACTACTTAACAATATCATATTTATGATATACCATGCAATAAAGATGGTCAGAAGGGCTTTTAATCATTCACAATGCTAGACAGTACAATATGCACTAATGTATGCTAATGCAGAGCATTACTGGACTAATAAGCACAACCATATAATACAGTCTTTGTGGAAATGAAATGCAACTTATAGGACATGACTTTGACAGCACTAAGGAAAGTGACGATGTGTTATTACCTCAGTCCTTAGCTTGAAGGGATGCTGGCTTGTGACCTTGAGCTTTTTGTTCCAGCTGCTCCTTAGCGACTCCGAGGACTGCCAGAGAAGCATCCATTCGCATATGAGAACATGCTAATACAAGCTCGATCCCAAATAGAAATTAAAACTATGTCAGGCTTACCTTTCTCCTGCTCCTACGCCCTCCAGCTGATGTTCTGCTGTCCCAGCTTAGCCTAACATGAGCAACAAACTATTGCCAATAAACATTGCACAAAAATGATAAAACGAATCATTCCATTTGTCTGTCAACGTCAACTAACCTGTCGGTGTTGCCATCAAGCGACGAGCAGAGCCTATTAGGCACTGCGTTGGGGAAATCAGCCGACGAGAACACGGACATCGGTGGGGGCTCCAGGTCACCATCACCCTCATCCTTCAACGGCTGCAACCCGGGCAGCGCCCATGAACCCTCACCGGCCTTGTCTGCGTCGGAGGTGGCGCCGGAGATGGTAAGCAGGCTCTCGAACGCGTGCACCAAATGCTTGACACGTCCGGCGCCGGGATCTGGAACACTGCTCATCGCCTTCGCCATCGCCTTCGTCCGCATCGCCCTCACCTTGCTGCTCCCCTCCAGGTCCGCCTCGTTCCTCTCCTGCTCATCTTCTAATGCGTTGCCTCTCTCATCCTCTTCAGCGGCGACCTCCTGTGCTACCAATTGCTCCTCCACGGCAGCGGCGGCCTCGGCGCGCTGCCTGCGGAAGAACTCCTCCTGCGACGCGCGCAGCGCCTGGCGCGCCGCCTCACGGCACTTGTCGAAGTCGATCTCGCCCCCGCCGCCGCCTCCCACGCTCCCGACGTTGCGCCTCCGCCTCGCGCCCTTCGCCACGAGGAATCGCCGCTCCCGCTCCCGCTCCCGCGGAGGCGGCGGGGGCGCCACGGGCGCGGGCGTGGAGGGCTTCTTCTTCGCGGAGGCGGCGGACTTGGCGCCCGCGGCCGCCGATGACCTGAGGACGGGCTTGGACGGCGTTGGCTGCGGGGGAGGAGGCGTGCCGGGGATGTTGGGGTGGGCGTTCTCGGACGCGTGGGAGAGCCGCGCGCGTGCCGAGCACGGTGTCTTCGTCGGCGTCTTGCCTGCCGCCGCCCCCGCCGCCGCTGGGGCCAGGGGCTTGGTCGGAGTCCTGGCCGCCGACGCGGGGCCCAGGGGCTTCGTCGGAGTCTTCGCGGCCGCCGCCGTCGCCATCCCTGGGATTTGGAGCTCGGCGCGCGGCGGGATCGTGCTGGATCGTGGGGGCTCCGCGTGTTCGGTGGGTGGATTTGATTCGGCGAATTATTCCGGTGGGGATGGGAGAGCGGGGAACGGGAGGAGAAGCAGCAGATGGGAAAAGGGTGCGTTGGGGGCGCAACGGCTAGTTTCTTCCGTGGCGCTCCGCCCGAGGCGTTCGAACATTTGGCTGCACGACTCGTGCCTGACATGTGGGCTCCAGGCACACGGACCCCAATGTCATCGAGGCGTCTTTGTCTTGTGCGTGTCGGATCGGTGTGGGTTGTCCACGTGGAGGGTGCCGTGGACAAGTAGTGATCGCGACACGATTCCGGAACATCAGGTGTCTATCAGAACGTGCCGCGATGCGAGTGAAAAGCACGAACGAGCTCAACGATGGCACCTGGTGTTATGATGCAATCGGCAAGGAGGACGTGATCGTGTTGGTTCGCGGTTCACGCCGTTGATTGCTATGCATCATGCATGTCATCGTTCGTATGCTTCGTGCACGAGACGAGAAGGATGTTAGCAACGAGAACACTGCTGCATCGTCGTCGGTTGACTAAGATGGGCCGCGAGCAGGAACTCGTCTCAGGAAGCCCAACCCCAAGATCCATGGGCCGGACTGGGTCCAGGCGCTTGCATGCGTCTAACAGGCTGCGGCCTTGTAATAGCTCTATTAATAGGCAATGTGAGAGGGAGAGAGGGCATCAACTTGTATTCCAAGACACAACTACTCTGAATCCCAAATCTGTCCTCTGCTCGCCATCCCCTGTCTTCCTCTCGTGCTGCTCTTCTCCTCTACTCTGTTTCCATTCTGGTGTTAGATTCCACTACTGCTAACATATTGGTTTCAGAGACGCGATCTGGAGCCACATCAGATCTCCCACGACTACTTCACTCGATTCCACAAGTCCAGGGGTGCCATGGATCCCCAACTGAAGCTCATCATGGACGAGCTGCAGACGATCACCGCTTCAGTTGCTGATATGAAGAGCTCGGTGTCGGAGCGCATCGACGGCATGGAGCGACCATCGGCGACCACTTCAGCATCCTGGAGGGCGCAGCAAGCGACTTCGGCAGCTGGAAGCCGCGGATCGAGTCTACCGTGGAGGATCTGCGTGTGGAGGTGGGAGCTCTCCGCAAGACGGTGAATCGGGTGGCTCTCGATTCTCCATCGCCTGCGACTTCAGGCATCCTTCCCACTCCGGTGTCGGCCGCGGCTCCTACATCGGCCTATGTTCATGCCGACGGCCCTGATGGGCACCGTTCGTCACCAAATCACCGAGAGCCTGTGTTTGGGTCGGTGTTTACCCACACGCATCTCCCGGTCACAGGTATGCAGAACTCTCGTGACCCTGCTTTACAGCGTTCTACTTCTCTTCCGCAGTTTGGGCCTCTTACTTCGGGTAGCAAGTCTCGTAGTGGGGAGTCTGAGTCCGAAAATTTTCGCTCTCATGGTCGAGTTCCTAAGGTTAATTTTCCAGTGTTCATGGGCGATAATCCGAAATTGTGGATTAGTCATTGCAAGGATTACTTCGATCTCTATAACGTTGAGCCTTCTGACTAGATCAAGATCTCATCTATGCACTTTACCGAATCTGCGGCCCGTTGGCTACAGTCGGTCGAATCTCGTGTTTGTTCCTTTTCTTGGGAGGAGTTCTGTACTTTGGTTCTAGAGCGTTTTGGCCGTGATGAGCATGCCTTGCTCATTCGACAACTCTTTCATATCCGCCAGGTGGGTTCAGTGGCTGATTATGTTGCCAAGTTCACTGAACTAGTGGATCAGTTGCGTGCGTACCAGTACTCTGATGATTCTCTGCACTTTACGTTGTGTTTCATTGATGGTCTTAGAGAAGATATTAAGGCTATTGTTATGGTTCAGCGTCCCTCTGTTCTGGATACTGCTTGCGTTCTTGCACAATTGCAGGAGGAAGTTTTGGAGCCGGTGAAGAAGAAGGAGTTCCGCAAGCCTGAATTCTTCTCTCCGGGTTGGGCTACGGTGAAGGGAATGTTTCCCTTGCCGATTCCTCCTCGTGTGGATAAAGGAGGCACGTCGTTGCAACCTGGGGATCGCCGATCTGCGGACTCTATTCGGCAGTGGCCCCTTGATGATAAGATGGCTTCTCTGCGGGCGTATCGCCGCACTCGTGGATTATGTGAGAAGTGCGCTGAGAAGTGGAGTAGAGACCATCGCTGTTCTGAGCAGATTTAGTTACATGCTCTGCAGGAAATTTGGGATTTATATCAGTCGGATGATTCTGTTGATGGGGTTTCTTCTCCTGAGTCATCAATGTCCGATGGTCAGCTCATGTCCTTGTCTCTGGCAGCTGTTCAGGGTACATCATGTCCTCATACGATTCAGTTCAGAGGTTCTATCTAGCAGCGTGAGGTGTTGATCCTGTTGGATTCGAGTAGCTCGAATACCTTTGTCAGTAGTGCTCTTGCTTCACAGCTGCAAGGTTTATCTCATTTGACCTCCCCGGTAGCGGTTAAGCTGCAAGGTTTATCTCATTTGACCTCCCCGGTAGCGGTTAAAGTGGCTGATGGGGGTCTTCTCCACTGTACTTCATATTTTCCTGTGTTGCAATGGGAAACTAATGGCTGTCTTTTTCAGTCTGAAGCAAAGGTGTTGCCTCTAACACATTTTGATCTCATTGTGGGTATGGATTGGTTGGAGTTGTTCAGTCCCATGAAGGTTGATTGGAAACAAAAGTGGCTAGCCATACCATATCAGGGTTCTACAGTGCTGTTGCAAGGTATTCCATCAACTATCCCTGAACTGTCTGTGGTGGAAGTGTGTGCTTTTTTGTTGGTTGATGGTAAAGCTGTCCATTTGGTCGTGCCTGATGATCTGTAAGCACTCTTGGATGAATTTGCTGCTGTCTTTCAACCTCCTGTGGGTTTGCCTCCAGCCCGGCATTGTCATCGTGTTATTCCTCTAGTTCCTGGTGCCACCCCTGTATCAGTTCGACCTTATAGATATCCTCCAGTGATTAAGGATGAAATTGAGCGCCAGGTGGCGGAAATGTTGAAGGCCGGTATTATTCAGCATAGCCTCAGCCCATTTTCTTCTTCTGTTTTGATGGTTAAGAAGAAAGATCACACATGAAGATTTTGTGTTGACTTTAGGCATCTTAATGCCATCACAGTTAAGGGTAAATATCTTGTTCCAATCATAGATGAGTTTTTGGATGAGCTGTCTCATGCTAGTTGGTTTTCTTCTCTGGATCTTACTGCTGGCTATCACCAAGTCAGATTGAAGGAGGGTGAGGAATTTAAAACTGCATTTCAAACACACTCTGGGCATTATGAATTCAGAGTTATGGCTTTTGGGTCATCTGGAGGTCCTGCCACATCTCAGAAAGCTATGAATACTACTTTGCACCCTCTTCTTCACAAATGTGTTCTAGTTTTCTTTGATGTCATTCTTGTGTATAGTCAGTCTTATGAGGAGCATTTGGATCATCTCAGATTAGTTCTGCAGTTACTTGCTCAAGATCAGTGGAAAGTCAAGCTATCCAAGTGTGTTTTTGCTCAGAGGAGGATAGCTTATTTGGGTCACATTATTAGTGGGCAAGGTGTGGCTACTGACCCAGCCAAAATTGAGGCTGTGATGAATTGGCCGACTCCTATGGATGTTAAGCAACTAAGGAGTTTTTTGGGCTTAGCTGGCTATTATAGGAAGTTTGTCAAGCATTTTGGGGGTTATTAGCAAGCCACTGACTGACTTGTTGGAGAAAGGAGCTCTGTTTATATGGACACAAGGTCATGATACTGCTTTTCAGACTCTGAAGTCTGCTCTTTGTTCTGCACCTGTATTAGCCCTACCTGACTTTACTAAGCCATTCTGCATTGAGATTGATGCTTGTGGTATTGGGGTGGGTGTTGTATTGATGCAATCTGGCCATCCACTAGCTTATTTGAGCAAAGATTTGGGTCCTAGGTCTCAGGGCGCCTCTACTTATGAGAAAGAATATTTGGCAATTTTGTTGGCTGTTGATCAGTGGAGAGCTTATTTGCAGCATGAAGAATTTCACATTTATACAGACCACAAAAGTTTATCTCTGCTGTCTGATCAGAGGCTGCATACTCATTGGCAGAAAAAGGTTTTCACCAAGTTGTTGGGTCTTCAATACAAAATTGCGTATAAGCAAGGTGTGGACAATCGTGCTGCTGATGCTCTCTCCAGAAATGTGAGCCATTCACCTGATTGTGCTGCTATCTCTTATGCTTCTCCTCAATGGTTGGAGGATGTGGTGGCCTCTTATGAAGGATATACTCATGTGCAAGCCATTATAGCCAAGTTGGTGGTGCAATCTGATGTTGTTCCTCATTTCTCTTGGAAGGCTGGTCTTCTCAGGTACAAGAATCGTATTTGGGTTGGTCATAATCCAGTCTTGCATAAGAAAATCATAGCTGCTTTACATGATAGTGTTGTGGGGGGCCATTCTGGGGTTCCCGTGACCTATAGCAGAATTAAGCACCTGTTTGCTTGGACTGGTCTTAGAAATGATGTTGAACAGTATGTCAAAGCTTGTGTGGTTTGTCAACAGGCCAAGCCTGATCGGGCTAAGCTACCAGGGTTGCTTCAGCCTTCGCCAGTGCCAGCTGCTGCTTGGCAGGTTGTTTCCTTGGACTTCATTGAAGCCTTGCCTTTATCTGGAGGTTATAACTGTATTCTGGTGGTAGTGGACCTCTTCTCCAAATATGCTCACTTTTTGGGTCTGAAGCATCCCTTTACTGCTGCTACTGTGGCTCAAAAGTTCTTGACTGAGGTTTATCGTCTTCATGGGTTACCAGTTGCTTTAGTGTCTGACCGTGACAAGATTTTTACCAGCAAATTCTGGAAGGAGCTTTTCCATCTGGCTGATGTACAGCTTCGTCACAGCACTGCTTACCATCCTCAATCCGATGGTCAGACCGAGAGGCTCAACCAGTGTCTTGAAACATTCTTGCGGTGTTTTGTGCACTCTTGTCCAAGCAAATAGAGTAAGTGGTTGGCTGTTGCTGAGTATTGGTACAATACCAGTGATCATTCTACGATAGGCCGTTCCCCCTTTTAGGTTCTATATGGCCACAAGCCCCGTCATTTTGGTATCTCTGACAGCGATGTGGCTGTGCCGGAATTGTCGGATTGGCTACAGAAACGACAGATGATGACTGAATTGGTCCGACAACATTTGCTGTGTTCTAAGCAGCGCATGAAGAAGCACGCTGATTCCAAGCATTCTGATCGCCAATTTCAGCTCGGCGACTTGGTGTTTGTGAAGCTCCAGCCTTATGTCCAAACTTCTGTTGCCTCTCGTTCTTGCAACAAGCTTGCTTTTAAATTCTTTGGGCCTTTTCGCATTCTGGAACATATTGGCACTGTCGCTTATAAGTTAGACCTGCCGGTGTCTTCCTCAGTGCATCCAGTGTTTCATGTCTCCCAGCTGAAGCGCATGGTCGGGTCTGATTGAAGCGTCCCCTCATAAGAGGTGACTCAAATGTGATACGAATATCAGTCCCAGGAGGCTGATAACACATTTATTACATCATATGGTACATCGCCGTATAACTCTACGCGGTAATGGGCAATGAAGCGCCACTATCGCGAGGACAACAACTAAAACCCAAACAAAAACGTGAACCACGAAGAGGTCATCAGAGTCTTACGCCATACGAAGCTTCCTGCGGGTGACCCTAACCACAGGTAAGGTTGGGTGCAGAACGAAATCCCTACTCAATGTCCTCGGGAATAAATTCTGGATCTTCCTCTGTAAAAATTAAGCAAGGGTGAGTACAAATGTACTCAGCAAGTCCAACCACACCCACGGAGAGGGTATAAACAGAATATATTTCCAGGATAAATCAAGGATGAGACTAAGATTTAATTTGCGGAAAGCTAATTTTTATGCATGGGTTTATTTTGAAATAGGGTTTTTCTTAAAACAAATCTTTAGTAACTGAGTGGGGTTGATCCTACACAAAGGATCCAAGTTTAAATTGCTATCGGACTCCTCACCCGCCGTAGCACACGGCACAGCTACCAGACACTTTTCCAAAACAACTCACGCCAAACCATCCATTCCCAGAAGAAGTAATAGTTGTGTGACCAAACCGTAACTCGCCCAATACCGTGGGCACGGCTATTCGAATAGATTTTATACTCTGCAGAGGTGTGCAACTTTACCTACAAGCGGGGTACCACAGCACGATCACCTTGGTGTCGGTGAAGATCCCAACAAAGCTATTATCCACCTTAGCTAGACCTGACTATCCACCAAGGGGTCATTGACCTATTACCGAGGTTTAACCGGGGCATAAGTCACCGCGATCTTATCCCTTCTCCTTGATCACCCATTGCTCTCAGCTCTCCTGATGGCTATCAGACTAACTAGTGGGGTTTATGCTAAGCCGTTGCCACATACAACGGTCGAGTGGTTTGCACGATAGTTGAGTTAGGCAAGATGACACATCAACTCGGTCTTTAATTATGACAAGACGGATATCTCCCAACCTTGCTCAACCACACAGATACGAGCACACTATTTGGCATCCCACACAGGAATCACCATCCATCTCATCTAAGCATGTCTTTTGTTTATTTTCCAAAAATTCTATTTTTCCCATTTTGATACTCACGCCTTTTTTTAAAAAACATTTAATAATAATATTTGAAGTACAATGAGTAACCAGGTCCTAAGCGTTCTAGTAGGGTTTATCGTCCAAACAGAGTAAATCATATTCAGAGACAAACCTAGGTTATCAAGGAATGGTCAAAGCAATCAAGGAGTGGCTATCCAACAGGGTTTTAGCAGCAATACAATATGCAGTTTTGAAAACAGGCTAATAGATTGTGTTTATAAAACTGGGACAAAATATGCATCAAATGATGAGATTGAACTTGCCGTCTTCGAAACCTTCCGGGAGTTCCTTCTCGCGGTACTTGTTCTCGGGCTCGGGGTCGCGGTACTGGTCGGCAAACTCCTCGATGGGTTCTCCCTCATTCACACCGTGATCTACGGCGCACACAAACAAGCACACAAGCACAACAATAAAATGAGCTAAAAGAGGAGAAGAAAAGTAGGGAGAAATTGATGGAATGATTTAACAAGAATTTAGGAAAGGAAAAAGTGGTTCGGAGCTTTGATGGGTGAAACGTGTGGTGTAGGCTAGTGATTAAGCATGAAATAAAATAAAGTGGGCTCTTTGGTTGCACGTGATGGGTTTGAGTTGGGCTGGACTGTGTGATTAGTATTTGGGCTTTTGGACTTGATTGGTGTTGTGGGCCTGCTGGAAGACAGAAACGGAAGAGACTCGTGCACCCAGGGGCTTCGTGCTCCTCATGCACGGTCACCATGGGAGGCAAGCCAAGCTTCTGCAGCTTGTCGTACGTCAGCACGAGCCACCAAACTTGAAACTGAGAACACGGGGAGAAAGAGGAGGCTAAGGGGGTTTCATTATGACGGCTTCGAGCATGGGAGGCGCCGGTGGGCTCCTGCCGCGTGGCAGCCATGGCGCGGCTTATGAGCTCGTCGAGCTCAACTCAGGTGGAGGGGCTAGTACGGGGATGATGGTGTTAGAAATCTAGGCAATTTTCGGTATATTTTAATTCCAAAATTAAATGTATAAATTAGCAATATTTCTATGACTTTAAGGAGTAAAATAAAACATGTGAACATGTTTATACTTATCACACATATAAGCATAAACAATATAAATAACCAAAGTTTCAGGGAGTACCCTAAAGCGGGGCCGTTGCCGGAGGCATTGGCTGCGCTGTTACCAACTGGAGTAGACATCTACTCGGTTGGCCTCAGTCGAAGTAGTCGAACTAAATCGGTGCAGGAAGAAGTTCGCAGTGCAGTCCCACGAACGGTCACCAAGATGTAGTCGACGTAGTCGTTCGGCCATCAGAATGTAGTCGACGTAGTCGTTCGACTCGTCCACCAGGAAGTAGTCGTACAATCGGGCAAAGCCTTAGTATTTTTGAGCAGTCACGCTAAAGCGTTACCCAAAAACCTGATTGCCCGCCTATCCCGTGCAGGATCTCAAGGCGAGCAAGGTTTCGGAGGCCTGCTCACGCTAATTCTGTGCGCGCAGAAATTAGCGTTGGGGAACTCAGTTGTTGCAACTGGAGAGGGAGAAGAGAGGAGCCGAGTTGCCTCAGTGCTCTGGTGCAGGATGGATGAGGGGAATGGCACTCCTTATATAGTGACTCAGGTGCTCAGGTTCGTTGAACCTGGACACCATCAGAGTCATTTAGGTGATGCGGTTATGGCCATTAATTACAGATTTAATTGCACGTTTAATCGCACGATTAATTGCTGTCAACGGCAAAATAGCCATCACATCACACCGCGCCGCGCCGCGCCGCGCCGCGCCGCGCCGCCCGTCCGGCCGGCCGCGCCTCGCCGCGCCGCGCCGCGCCTCGCCTCGGCCACGGCCACGGCCACGGCCCGGCCCGGCCCGGCTCGGCGAGGCGAGCGAGCGCGCGCGCGCGTGTGGTTCACCGTCCTCCTCTTACCGGCTTCACAAGTGGTGTACAAGAAGTCCACCTTTTAAGTCGGTTGAGATCCTCCTCAATTCCCGGTACGGAATTAAACATTGATTCCCTAGCATTAATAGTGGGCTTTAAATTCTTTTAATGCTTTAGAATAAATGGGCCAAGCCCATTACTCCAACAATCCCCACCAAGAAATTCAAGCCACACTAGAAATACCCTCATTCTCTCATTGATATACCAGTATTCGACAGAGACTGTTAAGTTGAACTTCCATCTAGGACAAAGGCTACACTTATTCACAACTGTGCAATGGATTATGCCTTGAATTGCCAGTTTTGTGCAAACAAGTTTGACCAGAGCCCTACACTGGTACTAGACTGCAAAAGCATCCCCGCGGTTTGGAGCTTATAAGTCATACTCCAGGCCCTTCATGAGTTTCTAGAGAATACCCAATTCTCATAGACCATGACCAGTGGTCAAACTCATATAGGTGTGTTCCTTTTCAGATGTTCTGTAGGACAACATCTTTGTTTCAAGAAAACAACTCATTTGTTTAAAAGAAACCACCTGGCACACATTAAGGTATAGACCAACCTGCCATACAGATTAGAAGAGAAATGCACCTTATACACGGAATGAGCCCTTTTCACAAAGGTTCTCTTCTCACAGTCAGACTTTAGTTTGTTTCACCATCCTAATTCACGGGATCTCCGATCACATAGGACAGGTTTCCACTATAGAATGACTCACGTGGGTCTCAAGCCCAATTCCATAGATGCATTGTCTATCACATTTCGTGAAAGACCCTTTGTAAACTGATCTGCCAGATTTTTAGCCGTCTGAACATAGTCCAGGGCTATAACTCCGGAGTTTCTCAATTTTCTGACAGATTTCAACCGCCTTTTCACATGTCTAGATGACTTCATGTTATCCTTTGAACTATTCACCTTGACAATTACCGTTTGATTGTCACAGTTCATTAGGATTGCCGGTAACGGTTTTTCAACTATCGGCAAGTCCATAAGGAGCTCACGAAGCCACTCAGCCTCAACAGTGGCGGTATCTAATGCTGTGAGTTCTGCTTCCATAGTTGACCTCGTTAAGATGGTCTGCTTGCAAGACTTCCAGGAAACAGCTCCACCACCAAGTGTAAACACATATCCACTTGTGGCCTTTATCTCATCAGCATCAGAAATCCAATTTGAATCACTATACCCTTCTAGTACCCTTGGGTACCCGGTGTAGTGAATTCCATAGTTCATTGTCCCCTTCAGGTAGCGCATTACTCTTTCAAGACCCTTCCAATGATCATCTCCCGGGTTTGAAACAAACCGGCTCAGTTTGCTTACAGCAAACGAGATGTCAGGTCTTGTAGCGCTCGCTAAATACATTAATGAACCAATGATCTGAGAATATCTCAGCTGATCTCGCATTATCCTTTTGTTCTTTCTAAGAATTAAACTGGCATCATATGGTGTTGAGACAGGTTTATAGTCGCTATAACCAAAGCGACTTAACACCTTCTCCACATAGTGAGACTGTGTAAGAATCACCCCACCATTGATCTCTTTTACCAGCTTTATATTAAGGATAACATCAGCTTCTCCCAGATCCTTCATCTCAAAATTTTGAGATAAAAACTCTTTGACTTCCTTAATCACATTAAGGCTAGTGCCAAAGATCAGTATGTCATCCACATACAAGCACAAAATCACTCCTTCAGCCCCACCATAGCGATAGTACACACATCTGTCAGCTTCGTTCACAACAAAGCCGGCAGAGGTCAAAGTTCTATCAAACTTTTCATGCTACTGCTTAGGCGCTTGCTTGAGACCATATAAAGATTTTAACAACTTACAAACCATTCCTTCTTGACCCTTTGATACAAACCCATCCGGCTGATCCATATAGATCTCCTCTTCTAACTCTCCATTGAGGAAAGCCGTCTTAACGTCCATCTGATGAACGAGAAGACCATAAGAGGCTGCCAAGGAAAGTAACACTCGAATTGTGGTCAATCGGGCAACTGGTGAATAAGTGTCAAAGAAATCTTCTCCTTCTTTTTGTGTATAACCCTTGGCCACAAGCCTAGCCTTGTACTTTTCAATAGTACCATCTGGCCTAAGCTTTTTCTTGAACACCCACTTGCATCCAACCGGTTTACATCCATAAGGACGTTCAACGACCTCCCAGGTTCCATTAGACATAATAGAATCCATCTCACTCCTTACTGCTTCCTTCCAATAGTCAGCATCAGGAGATGAATATGCCTCTTCAATGGTTCTGGGTGTATCATCTATGAGATATACAATGAAATCATCACCAAAAGACTTTACAGTCATTTGTCTCTTGCTCTTTCTCGGAGCATCATTGTTATCCTCCTCAGGATTTTCTACAAGTGTATGTTCATTGTGTTCTATCGGCTCAGCAGAGCCATCATCCTTGATGAACTCTTGCCTAGATGAACTTGTTTCATCTCTCATGGGAAAAATGTTTTCAAAAAATGTAGCATCTCTGGACTCCATTATAGTACCAACATGCATGTCAGGTACTCCAGATTTCACTATTAAAAATCTATATCCAACGCTGTGAATAGCATAACCTAGAAAGATACAATCCACAGTTTTAGGTCCAAGCTTACGTTTCTTGGTTATTGGCACACTCACTTTTGCCAAACAACCCCATGTACGTAAGTATGACAGTGTTGGCCTTTTCTTCTCCCATTCCTCGAAAGGAGTTATCTCTTTATTCTTTGTAGGAACACGGTTTAGGACATGACATGCAGTCAATATAGCCTCACCCCACCATTCCTTGGAAAGTCCCGCTGTATCTAACATGGCGTTAACCAAATCCGTTAGAGTGCGGTTCTTTCTTTCGGCAACCCCATTTGACTGAGGTGAATAGGGAGGCGTCCTCTCATGAATAATACCATGTTCCTCGCAGAATAAAGTAAATAAATTTGAGAAATACTCGCCACCACGATCTGACCTAACTCTTTTGATCTTTCTCTCAAGTTGGTTTTCTACTTCAGCTTTATAGATTTTAAAGTAGTGTAAAGCTTCATCTTTTGACTTCAACAAATAGATGTAACAAAATCTAGTACTATCATCAATCAAAGTCATGAAATATTTTTTACCACCTTTTGTCAACACTCCATTCATTTCGCACAAATCGGAATGAATTAATTCTAAGGGTGCCAAGCTCCTTGCCTCCGCGGTCTTATGAGGCTTACGAGTTTGTTTTGATTCAACACATACATGACACTTAGAATTTTTGACAAAAGTGAACTTTGGAATTAAGCTCAAATTAGCTAAGCGCATCATACAACCAAAATTAACGTGACAAAGCCTCGAATGCCAAACATTTGTTTCATCAACGTTAATAACATTGTATGCAATTTTATTACAAACATCTGACAAAGAAAGACGGAACAAACCTCCGCTTTCATAACCTTTTCCAACAAAAGTACCAAACTTAGACAAGATACATTTATTGGACTCAAAGACTAATTTGAAACCATCTCTACACAGTAGAGAGCCGCTGACTAAATTCTTCTTGATGGTGGGGACATGCTGCACGTTCTTCAGCTGCACGGTCTTCCCCGAAGTAAACTTCAGATTTACCGTACCAACACCAATAACACGCGCATGTGATCCGTTCCCCATCAGCAAGGAGGAAGTCCCGCCGGTCTGGTAAGAAGAGAACAAAGAAGCATCAGCACAAACATGAATATTAGCACCAGTGTCAACCCACCACTCGGGTGAACCAAAGACTGAAAGAACAGTAGGTAATAAATTACCGTACCCCGAAGTTCCTCCAGGCTCGCTAATAACCATGTTGGCGGAGTCGTTGCCTTTGCGGTTCGGACACTTTGCAGCAAAGTGATCCGTACTGGCACACACATAGCAAGCTCCCGTCTTCTTCTTCTTCTTAAAAGTGGTTGTCTTCTTAGTCTTTGGTTGGTTCTGCGGTGGCTTTTTCTTGTTCTTATGGGAGTTGTTCTTCTGAACAAGATTGACACTTGAAGCACCAACAACTCCTTTCCCACGTATGTCCTTTGCTCTCGCCTTCTCCTCAACATCAAGAGTCCCTATGAGTCCATCTATTGTGAACTCCTGTCTCTTATGTTTTAGAGAAGTAGCAAAGTCCCTCCAAGAAGGTGGCAGCTTAGAGATTATACCTCCAGCCACAAACTTATTGGGTAACACACATGGGGACTCTTTGCTGCAATTTTTGAGATCTTTTGCCAGAGTATGTATTTCATGAGCCTGTTCCACTACAGAACGGTCTTCGACCATCCTGTACTCAAGGAACTGCTCCATGATATACAACTCACTCCCGGCGTCAGATACTCCATATTGAGCCTCAAGAGCATCCCACAAAGCTTTGCCAGTTGGCAGCCGGATATAAGAATCCACCAGGTTATCACCGAGAACACTAATGATCAAGCCTCGAAAGAGGATATCAGCCTCATCGAACGCACTCCCTTCCTCTGGAGAGAATTGTTCAGGCTTACCCTCTTTCACATGGATCACTCTCGATAGTGTTAACCACAGTATAAGCCGCTCTTGCCAACGTTTGTAATTTGAACCATCAAAAGGTGATGGTTTGATTGATGCAGCAAAGCTAGATACCGAAAGCCTATTAACATAATCAGGTTTTTGGATTGTTAGAAATCTAGGCAATTTTCGGTATATTTTAATTCCAAAATTAAATGTATAAATTAGCAATATTTCTATGACTTTAAGGAGTAAAATAAAACATGTGAACATGTTTATACTTATCACACATATAAGCATAAACAATATAAATAACCAAAGTTTCAGGGAGTACCCTAAAGCGGGGCCGTTGCCGGAGGCATTGGCTGCGCTGTTACCAACTGGAGTAGACATCTACTCGGTTGGCCTCAGTCGAAGTAGTCGAACTAAATCGGTGCAGGAAGAAGTTCGCAGTGCAGTCCCACGAACGGTCACCAAGATGTAGTCGACGTAGTCGTTCGGCCATCAGAATGTAGTCGACGTAGTCGTTCGACTCGTCCACCAGGAAGTAGTCGTACAATCGGGCAAAGCCTTAGTATTTTTGAGCAGTCACGCTAAAGCGTTACCCAAAAACCTGATTGCCCGCCTATCCCGTGCAGGATCTCAAGGCGAGCAAGGTTTCGGAGGCCTGCTCACGCTAATTCTGTGCGCGCAGAAATTAGCGTTGGGGAACTCAGTTGTTGCAACTGGAGAGGGAGAAGAGAGGAGCCGAGTTGCCTCAGTGCTCTGGTGCAGGATGGATGAGGGGAATGGCACTCCTTATATAGTGACTCAGGTGCTCAGGTTCGTTGAACCTGGACACCATCAGAGTCATTTAGGTGATGCGGTTATGGCCATTAATTACAGATTTAATTGCACGTTTAATCGCACGATTAATTGCTGTCAACGGCAAAATAGCCATCACATCACACCGCGCCGCGCCGCGCCGCGCCGCGCCGCGCCTCGGCCACGGCCACGGCCCGGCCCGGCTCGGCGAGGCGAGCGAGCGCGCGCGCGCGTGTGGTTCACCGTCCTCCTCTTACCGGCTTCACAAGTGGTGTACAAGAAGTCCACCTTTTAAGTCGGTTGAGATCCTCCTCAATTCCCGGTACGGAATTAAACATTGATTCCCTAGCATTAATAGTGGGCTTTAAATTCTTTTAATGCTTTAGAATAAATGGGCCAAGCCCATTACTCCAACAGATTGCGTGGGTGGAGCTGCTGATGGAGAAGCTGTTAGGGTGTCTCACCTTCACAGGGAAGAGCTCGAGAGCGAGGACAGTGCAGCAGTAAGAGCAGAGCGAGAGCGAGGTGACTTGCGAGCGGTGGCGAGGAGCCGAGGACTGGGTGGCCGGAATGGAGAGCTCGGCACCGCCTTTTATAGGCCGGGGTTGGAGGAGCTGCCGAGCAAGTGTGGCCAGGCGCGGCGCTGTGCTTGACGGCGCTGGCGACGAGGCCGGGCAAAGGCCGGCGAGGGCGCTGGGTTTTGACGACGCTGTAGCTACGCGTGCGCGGGGCTGTTGGCGCGGAGCGGCGAGCTGGTGGCCGGCAGCGTGATGCGCGGTGGTCTGCGGTGATGCGACGCGTGCGGGAGGGCGTCGGGGTCGCGCTGTGCTGCGCGTGGTCGCGAGCGACGGGCAGGTGCGGCCAAGAAGCAAAAGGTGCCGGCGACGACCGGACGACGCTGCGGCGAGCGTGAGCTTGCATGTTGCTGCCGTGCCAGCGAGAGCGAGGATAGAGATAAGCTTTGTTAGCATGCCATGCTTGCATGTACGTACCAGGGATGCATGTGCGTGTGTGATTAAGTGCTGCTGCATGTGTGGATAGTGTAAGTGTGAGAGTAAGCATGTTGGAGAGAAGCAAGAGGGATTAAGAAATAAAGGAGCTGATTGCATTTGGCTAGTGTGTGTGCGAGATATGATGATGGAGTCGGAAGATGAATTAGAGTCCAAGGAGTTGAGCTCAAGAAAGAATTTATGCAATTAGATAAAAAAAAGTTTTGAATTTGAATGATTTTTTAATATGAATTTTCGAGCTGTTACACTGATCAAGTCGTCTGTTCTGCTCTTCCTGATGACCGAGCCAAGTGGAGTGTTCCGGAGTGTGTGCTGCAGAAGCGTCTTACTCAGGTACTTATCAAGTGGTCCCTGCTACCTGAATCTTTGGCCACTTGGGAAGATCTCGAGTTCCTCGAACAACAGTTTTCTCAAGCGCCAGTATGGGGACAACTGGCATCTCAAAGTGGAGGGAATGTTAGCAACGAGAACACTGCTGCATCGTCGTCGGTTGACCAAGATGGGCCGCGAGCAGGAACGCGTCTCAGGAAGCCCAACCCCAAGATCCATGGGCTGGACTGGGTCCAGGCGCTTGCATGCGTCTAACAGGCTGCGGCCTTGTAAGACTGTCTCCAACAAGCAGAACTCAAATAGGAGACCTATTCAATGTTTTGGGTCGCCCACAGCAAAGAGATTGAGCACCCAAAATATCTGAACTCCAACAGCGCGGACCCAAAACTCCAACGGATGCTGCCAGCCAAGTGCCGCTCCTCGCCGGCGGCGGCCGGCCGCTCCTTGCTGCGAGCTCACCTCACGCTCGCCGGCCCCACCCCGAAGCTGCGCAGGCAGCTCCCGTCGCTCCCTGCCGTGCTGCTCCTCATCGGCCGCGGCCCGCCGCTCCTTGCCGTGAGCTCGCGTCGCATTCGCCGGCAGCTCCCCGTCGCTCCCCGCAGCGCCGCGCCGCTCCATGGTGGGGATCGACCTTGGCACCACCAACTTCGCCGTCACCGCCATGGAGGGCGGCAAGCCCACCGTCGTCACCAACGCCGAGGGCGCGCACACCACGCCCTCCGTCGTCGCCTACACCAAGACCGGGAGCGCCTCGTCGGCCAGATCGCCAAGCGCCAGGCCGTCGTCAACCCCGAGAACACCTTCTTCTCCGTCAAGAGGTTCATTGGCCGCAAGATGTCCGAGGTCGACGACGAGGCCAAGCAGGTCTCGTACGGCGTCGTCGCCCGGCCACCGGTCGCTGCTCCTCGCCGACCCCCGCCCGCTGCTCCTCGCCCGGCCGCGGCCCGCCGCCCACTGTGCTGCCTCCCCGTCGCGCTGCCTTGCCACGGGGTTGCCGCGCCGGCCGCCTCATCTTGGGCCCACCTCCGGCTGCTCCCCACCTCACCGGCTGCCCCCGCTGTGGTCCCACCTCGCGTGCCGGCCGTGCCCCGCCGGGTGCAGCGACGGGTGCCGGCGGCGGGGATGGAGGTCGGGGTGCCGCGCTGGAGAGAGAAGGACGGAGGCGGTTTGCGTCGTGGAGAGAGAGACTCATTTTTGCGTCCCCGCTCGGCTGATACGCAAAATGGGTGGCCAGTTTGGGTCGTCCGTTGGAGTCCATTTTCAGTAGGCAAAAGTATTGTGGGTGACCCATTTTGGGTTTGGGTCACCGAATGGGTGAGCTGTTGGAGATAATCTAATAGCTCTATTAATAGGCAATGTGAGAGGGAGAGAGGGCATCAACTTGTATTCTGTCGTGGGGTTTCTAGGGGTACCCACAGCCGGGTGACGGAGCGCACCCGCCTATTCCCAGTGAGGGAGTACTCGGGGAAGCACTAGGCGATGGGGCTGAATCTACGCTGCGAGAGGGACTCAAGAACACATGATTTAGAGTGGTTCGGGCCGCCCTGGAGCGTAATACCCTACGTCCACTGGGAGATGTATTGTTCTTGGTGGTGTGAATGAACCTATCCTCTGCTGGCCTTGGCTCTCACCCAGCCTGAGGTTTTCTAGCGGCGCCCCTTCCTTTTATAGACCAAAGGGGGGAGCGGATACATTGAATGTTGGGCCCCGACAGGTGGGCCCAACGTGACTGTGCAGCATACTGCGCAGAGTACTCAAACGACTACAGTAGTTGCGAATCTTTCCTCCGATATGCTTCCGCACACTGTTGCCCTTCTGACTCAGGGGGGTCTTCTCTTGTCCCGTCAGCTAGGTGCCCGTTGGAGTAACATAGCTTACGGCGTGGCCTGCTGAGGCTATTATATAGGCGTCATAATGGGTGAAGCCGAGCAGTCACATCCTTCTGTCATGGCAGACTGGCAGGCGCGGAGTGGGCGGCGCCAGCGGCTCCACTACGCGTCTTGGTAATACGCGATCAATAGCCCCCTGGTCAAGGAATCGCCTCGGCTTCTGCTGCATCAATGCGGACGCTCACCTACCACAATGAATGCAGCGGTGGGTGAGGCTTAGTACGAAGACCAAGCGGCCTTGTCCCTGTAGACACGTGTCGGCTCCGGACCGCCCCGAGGCAGGGCGTCGACTTCTTCCCTCAGAGAGGGGTCCGGTCACTATACAGGTGGTCCAGGACCCCATGAGGGGTCCGGGACTCCGCGGGGGTCCGGACTCCTCAGGAGGTCCGGAGCCCCAGCTGCTTGCGTTTGAGTGACTGCCTCTCCCAGGACACGTGGCGTCTCCGGACCTTCCCCAGTCGTGGAACGGTTCCGGATTGTTGTCGGGAGAACAAGACTTCGGACCGCAGGGGTCCAGCTGTTTGGATGTAGTCAAGGATAACTACAAAGGCCCTTGCCTAGACACAGCAAGAGGGGGTACCCCAGTCCTGGGGTACCGACATATTCCAAGACACAACTACTCTGAATCCCAAATCTGTCCTCTGCTCGCCATCCCCTGTCTTCCTCTCGTGCTGCTCTTCTCCTCTACTCTGTTTTCATTCCGGTGCTAGATTCCACTACTGCTAACAAAGGAAAAAAAAAACAGAGCAAAAGCCTTGCTCGGACACTGATTTTTTCCTTAAAGTATCGTAGCATTTTGCTTAACAAGCTCACAAGCAGCACAAATTACACAGCCACACAGGCGCACGTGACGGGAGAGCAAACGTTGACACCGCCTCGTCAGCCGTCTCCACGCCGGCCGCCAAGGAACGCGCCCTTGATCCTCCTGAAGAGCACCTTGGGCGCGGCGAGCCAGCTGCCGGCGGCCTTGCGCGGCCCCCTCGCTCCCCCGCTCCCGCTCCCGCCGGCGCCGCCGTCCCCGTTCGCGTTCAGCAGCCGGTTCAGCCTCACCACCATCGCGTTGAGCTCGAACGAGTCGTACAGCGTGCCGCGCTGCCCGCCGACCGCCTCGACGGCCAGGCCGCCGCCGTCGCGCTCGGTGCTCCTCGGGTGCTCGCCGCGCCCGCGCCCGCCGCTCGTCCGCGCGGCGCCGCGGGGCAGGGGCTTGACGACGTCCTCCGGAAACATGCCCGGCCGGCCGCGCGCGGATCGAGCGCTCGCTGCCGTTACCGCCTCCGTGTGCAGACCGCGAAGTTTTACCTGGAGAGCGCGTGCGCGTCGCTCGCGCAGTCTTTACGGTGCACTACGCTGTCCGTGTGCACTGCAGGAGCGGTGCTTGCAAGAAAAGGAAGCTGACAAAGGGTGGGCGTGGGTTTGTACGCAGGCTAGCGTTGAGTACAAGAGGCACGGGCACCTAATCATCGAACAAAATTCGACAAATAGATGCGCTCGCCTCCGTCTTGTAGCGCTTGCACGTACGATGGGGGGCGCACGAACCCGGCAGCACCCGTGACTCC
This sequence comes from Panicum virgatum, assembly GCF_016808335.1. Taxonomy (NCBI): domain Eukaryota; kingdom Viridiplantae; phylum Streptophyta; class Magnoliopsida; order Poales; family Poaceae; genus Panicum; species Panicum virgatum. The sequence continues at coordinate 74,480,581 of NC_053153.1, forward strand.
GTGAGCAACCGGGACGACGACTCGACGAGCGCAAAGCTAATTCCGCGGGTGACCCGCTCAGACCGCATCATCCAGTAGACGTACATGCTGTCCTTTCCATCCCTCCGTCCTTATCTAATTTTCTTTGTCTTTCACGTTCCCCTCGCATAAAAGCTCAAGCGCGAGTACGTTACAGAAAGAGTCTTAAACCTGTATAAAAAATTACTCTTAACCGCCATACCCCTAAAAAGATTACTTGTATTTGTATGCCCCGCCTTTAATCTTTTTTGACCCGTGTACAGAAGGTAACGGTGGAGGAGTCCTGACACGCGAGACTCAGCAACAGAAATGACCATATTACCTCTGTGAGTCAATGCCTCTTCACCCTAGGTTCCAGCTGCCGCCGCCGGCAGGCGCTTCTTGTGTGTGTGTGGGGGGGGGGGGGGGGGGGGGGGGGTGGGGGGGGCGCCGATCTGCTGCAGGCCAAGCGCGCAGGCCGGACGCTGCCTCGGTGCCGGGCCGCACCCGCGCGGGGCCTCCGGCGCTGCCGCGCAGTGCGCCGCGTGGGGCGCCGCCGGGCTGCCGTGTGCGGTGCGCGCGAGGGCCGGCTGCGTGCCTGGCAGCTGCGGGGCGCGCCCTCGCCCAGGTCCAGCCGCTGTGCAGGGCACAGGCCAGCTGTGCAGCCGCACCGAGCCATCCGTTGGGTCTTCATGGTGGCTTTTGTTTGATTCGTTAGTATACATCGTAATTTCTTATTTAAGTATTGGTCTAATTCTTGAAACTAGAGTGGTAATTTCTGTGGTCATAGAACAAGATCTGTTCCAAATGAAGAATTGGCTAGAGGACACTCTTCTATGGTGACTTTTACTCTACGACATTAAAAAATTTGGTCTTTGCTATAGCACACTATGGATGGATAGATCAGAACAGTGTTAGCTACAGTAAATAAAGGCCCACATGTCATTGTCTTTAACGTTACCTTCTTCAATGGTGACTGCCGCGCCGAGCTCACCGCCCCGCCGCCCCAACTGCGCCCCCTAGCTCGCCGACGGCGTTCCGCGCCCAAGCTCGCCGACGGGAGCGCGCCGCCGACCCGTCGCGCCCGAGCTCGCTGAGCCACTGCCGTCGGGCCTCCGCCGCGCAGCTCCGCGCCGAGCTCACCGCCCCGCCGCCCAACTCCGCCCCGAGCTCGCCGACGGGTTCTGCGCCCAAGCTCGCCGACGAGCGAGCGCGCCGCCGACCCGTCGCGCCCGAGCTCGCTGAGCCGCTGTCGCCGGGCCTCCACCGTTCAGCTCCGCGCCGAGCTCACCGCCCCGCCGCCCAACTCCGCCCCGGCACCGAGCTCGCCGACAGGTTCCGCGCCCAAGCTCGCCGACGAGCGAGCGAGCCGTCGACCCATCGCGCCCGAGCTCGCTGAGCCGCTGCCGCCGAGCCTCCGCCGCGTGATGATGCCCAAGCAGGCATACGCCGCCATCGACCTCCCGATCCTGGGCCTTCTCTTCGGCACCATGATGGTCAGCATCTTCCTGGAGCTCGCCGACATGTTCGGCTACTTGGGCAAGGCGCTGGCGTGGCGCAACCGCGGGAGCAAGGACCTGCTGTTCCGCGTCTGCCTCGTGTCCGCGGTGGCCAGCGCGCTCTTCACCAACGACACCTACTGCGTCGTGCTCACCGAGTTCATCCTCAAGCTGGCACGCCAGAACGTGCTCCTGCCGCAGCCGTTCCTGCTCGCGCTCGCGTCCAGGTCCAACATCGGCTCCTCCGCCACGCCCATCGGCAACCCGCAGAACCTGGTCATCGCCGTGCAGAGCGGCATCACCTTCGGCCAGTTCCTCGTCGGCATCTTCCCGGCCATGATCGTCGGCATCGTTGCCAACACCTGCATCCTGCTCTGCTACTTCTAGAAGTACCTCTCCCCTGCTCTAGACAAGGACGCCGAGTCCGGGAACGCGAACGCGGCGGGGCGGCCGGGCCCGAGGTCATCGCCGACGATGAGGTCACCTCGCACCGGTTCACGCCCGCGCGGATGTCGCACGCGTCCTCCGTGAACGGCGGCCTCGGCGTCCTCGACGCCTCCGACTGCGTCAGCGAGCCCATGCGCCGCAGCGAGAGCCTCAACGCCCCCCCCCGTCGACACGCTTAGCATGCGCAGCCGCAGCTACAACTCCGAGGGCGACATCCAGGTCGCCATCCGGTCCATGCGCGCCTCCAGCATGTCGCAGGAGATGGTCGAGGTCTCCACCATCTGCGACGGCAGGCGCGACGACGTCGGAGTCGGGCCCAGGAAGATCACCAGGACCACCAGCCACCAACGCAGCGTCATCATCGTGGACGCGCCAGACGACGGCGAGAAGGACAAGGAGGGGGCGCAGCACGAGGATGAGGCCGGCGACGGTGTCTGTAAGGTGGGAGCAGACGGAGGGAACGGCTGGCAAACGACGATGTGCTATGGCAAACAAACACAAAATTTGAGTGTGCTATAGCAAAGAGCAAATTTTTTAGTGTCCTAGAGCAAAAGTCACCATTGAAGAGTGTCCTCTAGCGAATTTTCCCAATGAAAATAGAAAAAAAACTGTGAGGATGCTCTTGTTATAATTAATTTTAGGTAGAATGCTAGATTCTTCCATTTACTTAAATGGATGGTGACTTGAGTATGAACTGCAGAATTGTAATGTTGGACGCTTTTGTTCATTTTAGTTAACCATTAAATTGTTTTGTTGGCAGGTTAAGAGAAACCCATACCTCGCGCATACACATTTCTTACTTTTTACACAAGATCTGGAACTGGATCCAATGATCCTATTCCTCTCCAAGCTTATGATCTGGAGGAACTGTTTCTTTTGTTGTGATGTTTCATGCTATGGTCATGTAATTTAATGTGCTTGTGGTTTGCAATCCTGCTACTTATATTGATGACTACTTATGTTGGTGAAATGAACAAGTACTTGTTATTTTGTTGCTCTAATTGTTGAATGAAACATTGAGTGTGCCTCACTATTGTTGTTATTCTAAGTTCTATATGCTTAGGCCATATTGCTATTGTTTAATTATCAAATCAAATTTCTTCTTTCTCAATTGGTATGTCCTTATTACTGTTATATCTGAAATTTAAAAAAAATGGCACAATAGGATGTTCACCCTCCTCACGTAGAGGCTTTATTTTTATTTTAATTATTTATTTTCGTTGTGTTTCTTATTTTTTATTAGATCTGAAATAAACTAAAACAATTGAATCACCTTTCCTCACGGTACTCTCCTCACGGATGCACTCACGGTCCCAGGCGCCCAAACTCCCCTCTGCACAGATCTTTCCCTCTCTGTTCAGCAGCTCAAGGGTAAAAATGTCTTTTTACAACTCCGTTAGGTACTGTTGCACCCCATTCCGTCCGGTAAAAAAAAATTGGAGGCAGGGCATACAAGTGCGAGTGATCTTTTTAAAGAAATGGAGGTCAAAAGTAACTTTCATAAGAGTATAGAGGTCAAAGACTCTTGCAGAAAACACAGGGGGGGCGTGGGAACCTGTAGCCGACAAGCCCATGCGCTCCCGCCCCGGCAGCGCGATGGCCTGGCGTGCATCAGTTTTTTTATTTTTCTTCTCTAATTTATTGTTGTTGAATTTTTCTCTTTGTAATTTGTTTTCAAAAATTTTATTCACAACATTTTTTTAACAAAATTATTTTTTTTTTCCAAATTTTGGTCTCCAAAATTTTTCCACATTGTCCAGAATATTTGGTTTTGTAAATTTTCTTTGACTCAAAATTTTGTATGAATAAATTTGCCCTTGTTCTTTGTATAATAATTATGTACGTAAAGTTTGTTACCTATAATTATAAAAAAAATATAAATTTTGGTATATAATTGTGACAGAACCGCCAAGTTAAATGGCTTAATTAAGCGTAATGGCCATCATTTGAAAGCATCAGGTGCATTAGCTTAATTAAGTATAACCTGACAGCCTATTCCCAACCCACAGGCCGATCGAAACACACCAGAAGTCACGCATAACGGTGAGCGCAGACGGTACCAGCATGATATAATTTCACAAAAATAGATAACATAAAAATTTGCAAAACATCTTTAAATTTAGAATTTACATAAAATAAATAACAGCAGCGGAAGAGAATATGATCTGAGAGAAGGAAATTTGATGGAGAACCAATAAAACAAAACGATAACTATGAACACGTGAGGACGTCACATCGAGCCCACTAATGCGAATCATGGTTAACTTCTATACCTGAAACAGAGTAAACAACAAACCCTGAGTATACTAATACTCAGCAAGACTTACCCGTCTATGGGTATACTTAGCCCACATATCTAGACATGCAAGGATTTTATGGCCGATAGTTTGTTTTGCAAAAAAAGCATCTAAAAGTATATCCTTAATTTCAAGATTTTAGCTCCAGATTATAGCTATAAATTTGCTACACATCTATGATTTGCATATCTATAACAATCAATGTGGAAACATAATTGATTAAATAACATCAACGTATATCATATCATTTCGTTTCATTTCCTTACTACGATGTGACTCGAAGATCAAGGTGCTCATATCCGAGAGTGACTGACGGCGAATCGATCCGATTTAACCTTTCAAAGTGGACCTAACCAACACGGCACGTATAAGCCCCGTCGGACCACACGCACCAACCATTCCCTCCCCGTCTCGAACTACAGAACCGCCCCACCTACATATAGTCAGTCGGGCTCAACGAGAGACCACCAAAAATAAATACATGCATCCCAATTCTCCGCGACTACCCGACTCGCCCTAAGGGGTGGTGATGAAGTTCTGTACTTTCGAAACAAAGCAGTACTAGGCTTACCGGTTTCGACTACCTCCTACTCCCAGTATGCGGTTAATACATTTCAAACATGATCAACAGGGCCAACAACGGTACGGTCCTCAATCGACACCGACGGGCTAGACAGTTCCCGCCCGGTCTCCAATTCCTTTCCTTTCCTTCATATTCTAATATTCCATAATCAAATCATAAAGACATCCTACATCTCTCGCTAGTAACAGGAAATTACTCGACTTCTACCGGATCCAATTTAGCATGGCAGAGCTATCGACCTACACATACTAGTATAAGATTTAAGAAAACTTAAGGATCATGCAACTAGGATTTCAATCAATTCATGAAAACGTAATGCACAAGTAATAAACACATATTATTTCATAATTTTAAATTATTGGGTTATGCACCGGGGCTTGCTTTTTGCTGAGCAAGGTTAGTATTACTTGCGGCTTTGGGCTGGGTCTTCACGAACTTCTTCATGGGCCTGCATTGCCGGTTCTGGACTTCACGACCAACTTATAGACGACGTCCTCGGCTACGATTCTACATGAGTGCATATGAGATACCAACTAATGCAATTGCATATTTCTAAAAATACATAGGCGATCATTGACCGAGCATAAAATAGACTAATGAATTACATAAACTCGCATGGTTGTCTGTAATAGTGACACTAAGTATTGCTATACATTATGTTTTAAAGTATTCCTTAATTCTGACCAACGCCCGAACGAATTCGGAATTACATTTAACTCCATTACTCTTAACACGAAGTCATTAACTAATATTATAATCGCATATAAAATATGGTTTAACCCCTCCATACTCTAACTGTAATCCAACTTAACATGATTAAAGATTCGGAGGATTATTATCTCAAAATTAGATATATAAAATTACACTGATACGGCAATACAAACTTAATCCCTAATTGCTAGGAACATTTAAATTAGTATCGACTTAGAGTATAAATTAATACAAAATATAACCTAACCGGCAAGAACACCATTCACATATTTTTCATAATTTTTTACATAATTGTATATGCAAAGATATTATTTACTCCTAGTACAATACACTATAGAAAATTTTATAATTACATACTAAACTATGTTTTCTCGATATGAAAATTTTACAGTGAATCACTTATAGCTAAACTAGGTTACCGCATAAATCTCATAATTTTTGGACTAACAGACCAAAATTAAACAAGTCTAAGCACAATTTAAATTTTTGCATGGGCAAAAAGATCATGTCACAAGAATTAATATTTTTTCCTTATAGATATAGGCGTAACCAATATAACAAAACTAGTTTTGTATTTTTACTATTTTTCCTTGATTTGTTATGTAGTCTACAAGTTTTCGTCAAATGAATAAAAGTCAGAAGATCCTACCCGGCCATGGCCGGCGGCGTAGCGAGCAGCTCCCGCCGGCGGCGAGGACGTCCAGCGGCGGGGCATGGTGGCGCGGCGGCTAGCGCAGCCAGGAGGAGCCGGTGCGCATGGCAGCGCGGCGCGGCGAGCAACGGCATGGTGGCGGCGACGGCACGATGAACGAGCGCGGAAACTCGTGGAACGCGATGGAACAAGGGAAGCACGAGCATCAGTGCATCCCCTAGGCTTGATTTGAGCCGTCGTTCGGGAAAACGGTGGCCGGAAGGTGTGGTTCCACGTTGAGGTCAATGGCGGCGCCTATGGTGGCTCTGTGTCACTGGGGAGAGCTGTTCCGGCGAGGGACTCGGCCGGCCGAGTGTGGGGATCGAGGGATGAGGTCGTGGGACTCCTACCTATGTGAGGAATTGAACTTTGGTGGCTTGTGTGGGGAGTATTGGAAAAGGGGGCGAGCTCGAGCTTGAGCTCGTTAATGGTGGCCCGGTTCTGGAGTTGGGCTTGGCGATAGCGCAGCGCGCGACCGGGGAGGGGGAAGAGGGCAGGCAGTGGCAAGGAGCTCGGGAAGGACGGCAGGGGGCCAGGCAGCGGCTTGGGCAAGGCCGACGGCAGAAGCTCGGTTCGGCTCTGCTCGAGGAAGAAGAAAGGGGTGAACGTGCATGCGACAGGTTTTGGGAACAGGCGAGCTAGCTGGTGTGTGGAGACTTCCGATAGTGAGAGAGTGAGAGATAAATATCCTGTCCCTGTACAGTGCCAGCAAAAAAATATCACTCCACCGTGAATCTACTCCAAAATTCATTAGATAGACTAAAATTCTCATGTTGGTCACAAATTTAGTATTAAGTCAAAATAAATTTAAAAGTCGCTCAAACATGGCTACTTTGAATTAAACAACGACTATCATTTTATGTAATTAAATGTTTAAATTAGAAATTTTAATTGGTTTCTCTTTGAAAATTTGTTCCAGAATGATAAATGCGTCATTTGGCATTCAAAACAAATTTTTAACACAAATTTACTATCTTTCATATTTATGCATTTTTAATATTATTTAATTGTGGAATTGTATAAACTCGTGCTAGGAAACATTCTAAAAGTAATTCAACATTATATGAATTAAAATGCTATACAAATTTATTTAATGTCTCTATACATGAATGAATTAGTGCTAATGATCATGCTAAGTATGTGACTAACCCTAATTACCGGTAATTAACACCCGGGGTGTTACAATAATTTTGTAAATAAAAAAATTTGTATATATTTTATTTAGTTGGAGATCGACGGAATGTGACGTGGGGCTGTTGGGGGAGTGCAAGTGCTGCGGTGAGGTGGGGCTGGTGGAGGACTGTGTGCGTCCGCACTACGGAGATGTCAAATGCAATTAGAACATTGGCATAGCGTTTTGCACTTAGCAATGCTTGTCTGAAAATTGACCGGACGGAGGGCTCCGAACGGTCGCCCGTGAATTAGCCACTTAGCCAGTCATGGCCGCTCCATCTGGGTCCGACATGCGCTTGCACCCTGCCCCGATACCGCGCGCCTAGCCGCCTGCACCGCGGCACCTGTCAACACCATCTACGGGATCCAGCACCAGCGGCGCGCCGGGCGGCGAGGGTGCCGAACTCTCCTCCGGGGGTTAGTCGGTTAGATGGTACTGAAACTGAACGACACAGAAATCACTGTAATCGACAGAGCAAGGTCAGCCATATTGATCGCGAGATAATAAACGCCATGAGACGTCAAATATATTCTGATATCCTTTCAATTAATTTGGACCTGGTAGTTGTACAACACTGCAATTTGGAAAGTTTTCCCATAGTACAATTCAATACAAGGAATTTTCTATTTGCTAAAAAAACAAGTATTACAACAAGGTTTAATCTCTCAGTGCAGGAAGAGGGACCCCGAACTACAACTACAACGCTTTGGTAAGGCAGTTGTCACCTTTGAGCATTGCTCAACCCAGACAACCGGCTTCCTGGTTTGGTATCACTTGCCCAGCAACCGGCGTCCCTGTACATTCGCACCTTTCAGTCGGAAATTCAGTTCATCAACGTCATCACTGAAAGGAACCAGAGCTTTGTTTTGCCTGAAAGCAAGAGAAGAGTCTCCATCAACCTGTATAAACAGAAGAGAGCACAGGCGAGATGTGGTGTATTCACACCTTTTCCCATTGCGAGCACAGTTCATTTACAACTTAAGTACAACTTATAGGATAGAAGCTCATAGATCTTGACATGGTTTAGATCCATGGTTGTACTTGAGCTGTGCTCATAGTGTTTCCCTTTGCTTAACAGTTTACTATGGTCACTACAGACTTATTACCTGTCAATTTCTGTGCCCATATCAACTGCCATTTCCTTGAGCTGTCCCAATGTGTTACTCAGGTCAGAAAGCACATCATCCTGCTTTGCTTTCTCAGCCTATATATATATAAAAAGAAATCAATGTTATCATTGAGAAGATAGTACTCAGTTCCATAGCTCACACTTGTATCAACTCTGAAGACATACCTGAATTTTTTCCATCGCAGTTGCAGGTGTGGTTTGTACAGGACTGGGGGATTCTTGACGTGTTGGGGCAATGCCTAGCCTCCAACTCTGTTCTGTGTGGTTTGCCGTCCTCACAGACCAGTTATCTGCCACAATTCAAAATGATTAACTAAGCAAAAAACATGTCTAACAAATTATTTATGATCTACAACATACTTTCTGAGACAGGTCCTTTTATCTGTTGATTTCTCTTGGGCCTCCATGCCTTAGAAAATAGCCCACCCAGGCTTCCCAGGAGCTTCTCACTCTGGGGCAACATAAATTTTGGCATATTGTTGCAGTTAGATCAGATGAAGACCAAACACTATAGCTCAATAAATAAGAATGCAGCGAAGGCCCACACAAAAATTTAAAAATGAAATCATTGATCATGAATCAGCAACCATACCACTGTGAGGGCCTAGTTGTGCTGAATTCTTAGATTCCAAATATTAGCATCAGTCATTTTGATAATTAACATCCGCAATTTGGCCCAGTAATTGGTCATTCAAAACACACAGAAATAAAAAGTGGAAGAGGGTTGCAGATCATAGTGTGATAACTAATAAAGATGTATCCTTAGAAAGTTAGGGATAGTTTCTGTTGTAAACAGGTGCATGTCCATCAATATAAATCCTCATACTAGCGGTGTACAGATCTACGTATCTCCATCAAATATTACAGATAACTGGTCTGTTCTGAACAGTTGCTTGGAAAATGACTATTTTATACTTGATCTATCCAATATCAGCAGGTAGGAACTTACCACAGTAAGGTCCCTCTCAATATCAGCTGCTAGTTGATGCGACCGCATGATCTGCTCACCTTGACGGTGCAAAGTTTGCAGAGTTTGTGTAGCATCTTCCCTGATGGCTTCAGCAGCCCTTACACAATCATTTGCTTTGTGTGTGGTTTCTCGTGCTTTGGTTATAGCATAATCTTCCAACTCTTGCACAGATTTATCAGTGCGTTGCACTGGGACAGACTGGGCCCTTGATGGCTTTGAAGGCACTTCAGAATCAGAATCGGAATCAAAGGGATTTGTCTTGTGGACAGGAGTGCCCATAGAGTTTTGCTTCTTATACATTGGCACCGACATATCTCTGCTTATTCACTTCAAGCACTGTACTGACAGACAGATATCTGCAATGGAATGGAAAGGAAAGGAAAAGGAATGTATCAGGATTCAGGAGAACAGTCACTCAATCAGGTGGTGATGTGCAATCTTGTCAACAAGAAAATGGTTTGTTAATGACTTTTGTTGTGAGCAGAAATAATAAGTGATCATTAAAAAGCACATTGAATCAGAGAACATAGAATGTATCATTCTACAAAGATCAAGCTTCATGTGACCAAGGCCATGTCTTCTTGTCCTGTACACCAATTGCAAAGCTTTGAGCCCTGAAAGCAGTAACAACAAACTACAACTCGATCACAGAAAGAGTAATCCCAAGCGAAATATCCCTAATAAGATCATGACCTTGAAATTGACTATCATCAGTTTCAACAGGCCAACTGCACTTAATTGACAATATATGACATTACCAGATCAACTAATAGTCGGGAAGATCATGGCAACCTCTGAATCACGGGTGTGCTATCTGCCAACAGAACATTGAAAGGAGTGTTCCAGTACCATGATTACCAACTCATAAGTCCATAATAGCACGCCGTTCTTGGCTTATTGCATACTCGATTAGTCGGCTATCTAACTGCTAAACATACCACGAAACCCTCGCTTAGAGATCTGAATCTGATCAGTTTTCGAAAAAGATCTGAATCTAATCAACCGAGCTCCTGATTTAATCAAGACCGCGCCAACAGACACACCCAGCCACACCCGCGCACGATTGGGAATCCGTCGAAGGGCCGGAGGCGGACTAGGGGTGTACTCACTGGGCAATACGCGCTAGAAGAGGAGGACCTGCCGATTGCCTCCGCTGCCCCCGCCGCTTCTGATGGCTGGAGAAGGAGACGGCGTACTGCGATGCGCGGCGACGCGTGGGAGGCGTGGGGAGGGTGAAAGCCGAGAGCGCTCCCCTTCCGCGCCGGAGAAGGAAACGGCGTAAAGCGATGCGGGGCAGCGCGTGAGTGGGAGGCGTGGGGAGCGCGAGATCCGAGAGCCCGAGAGGAATATGACCGTTGTGTTCGGCGTTGAGTGGGGAGGGGGTTTTTGCCTTGTCGTGAGGGCAACTCCAACTGAGTTTTTTTTTTCTGAACCTTTACCTCGTCTTTGAGAGCTGAAATGTAAAAAATAACTCTCATTCCATCCCTGACGAATGAGATGACCTTATTTTCCCTATTTGGACTCTCACTATAGAACCCTCTTCTCTATAGAACCCTCATCCGGCGACGGCACCAGCATGCCATTTATTTAGGTCGTACTTGGTTAATCGCTATCTCGTTTGTTGCCGACTGTTTGGTGCCTGCACCGGATCGATAATCTCCTCCAACTAAAATTTAGCTTGCTAAAGTTTAAAGTGTTTTTAGCAAAATAAACTTTAGCAAAGGTTATTTGGATTCCCTTACTAAATTCTTCTAAGTGACCATGCTATCCTTCATTTAATTTTATGCATCAACAATCCCACCTATACTTTGTTTCCCTTAAGATGGTAGAGTTATTGCGGGGTATTTTGGATTTCCTCACTTTTAGCAAATTTTTGCAACTCTTGGCTGGCTAATGATTGAGTTTTTTTAATCTAATTAGAGTTTAGCAAGATTTTAGTAGACCTGTATAGATCCAAAATTAATAAACTTTAGCAACTAAACTTTAGCAAGAGGACCTAAACAGAACCTTAATCCGGTGATCTGGTACATTATCACTACACGATGCCCCACATTTACTTTCGCTAACCAATTTTTTTTAAAAGCTTGGTAGGAGCACTACCGAACCATTTAAGGAAACAGCAAGAGTTTACAGGTTGAACAAGGAAAAAAATTACATAGAAATAAAAAAAACTCCTCTACTCTACTCATTAACAAGGTTAACCAAACTCATTAAAAAGGTTAACCAAACTCTCGCTGTATTTGTTTGGCTGTGGCTGATGGCTGGTGCTGATTTGTTATGAGAGAACAGTACTGCTGACTGGCTGGTGGCTGGTGGCTGGTGCTGATTTAGTATGAGAGAACAATACTGCTGGCTGGTTGGCTGATAAGCCAAGCAAACACAATAATTAACAAGGTTAACCACCGCCGGATTGCCGCAGGTTACCTTCTCAGCATCACTTCTTTGATCAGACTAAACACTTGAAAAGGTTGCAAGCTCTTTAAATAAAAAACTCGGCGATTTCTCTCCTTCCACATATTTCAGGTGGTATACATGAGCAAAGCTGCCACGGAACGCCTCTGAGTTTGCGGCAAGGGAGTAAGTGTTCTCCTTCACCAATTTTCAAAATCTTAATAAGGGTCTCCCTTTAGCGGCAAAATAATTGTCTAAATTCATCAAAAAAATCACACATGTATATGATATGATGATACACAACTTTGTAAAATATCTTGTCCAAACTCGATTTAATTTGTGAGATATAAGAAATTTCTAACAAATTATTTGGACAACTTTCTAGCTTGAAAATTGTTATATTTATATCTCACAAACGAAGTCGAGTTTAGATAAGATATTTTACAAAGTCGTGTATCATTATATCATCTACATGTGTGATTTTTGGGTGAATTTAGACGACTATTTTGCCGTGGTTTGCACGGGTTTTCACAAAGATTGTGCTTTCCACCAGATACGTTCCCTTTAGCAAAAAGATAATGTAAGCAAAGATAAACAGTAGTTTCATGCTCCTGTGGTCACGAAGAGCACAGTTCGGTTCACAGGGCCAGTGTCTAGCTTTCCTACTTATCCGCCATCATTATTTTTGTTTATACCAGTAGCCTGCCAAAGAACTTGCGTTTTCCTTCGGCGTGCGCACGCCAGATCGATTGAACGAGTACAGGTGTTGACGTACTACCACTAATTTCCCTCATCTGTACTGCTGGCTGCATTGGGGAGGGAGTGAACAGGAGCAGGCCCCCACGCCGGCACGCCGCGGGCAGGGAGGAAGAAGGGTAGGGGAGGGAGGACAGAGAGGGGCGGCGGAGAGCAGCGGAGGCGGGGTGGCGGCGGAGAGCTGCATTTCACTAATCTCTAAATCAGCTCTGACAGGTGGGCCATGCTCATTTAGAGGTAAGTTTAGAGATGGCTGCGGATAGCCGCTGCAGCTGGAGTGGAGGACATGTTAACAAGATGTTCAACAATGGCTCCACCTCCACCATTGCATCATCCATTGTGACATAACAGGATCAGGCACGGCCTTCATGAACAACTCCACCAAACAAGCTTCTGAATTCTCATGACACGTCGCAGCAACGAACTGTTTGGTCCCTTCATGTACATGCTGCCAAAGCCAAACCAATTAATTAATTTCAGATTAAAAAGGAGAAAGCACATCAACGTGCTGGTTACACCGCACAAGAACATAATCCTGCACCGAACCATCAACGTGGCAAATCACTATGAGACGGAAAAAATGCTTTTATCCCACCCTCACGGCTCAAGGAGCAATAACAGCTTTTATTACATGACCCTCGCTAGCATATGGAAAAAAAATGCTCAGGCCAGAACACAGAGATGGACAACAACAATACGTACATGCTACAGGCTACAGCAGATCATCGACCGATGACAAATATCACCTACGGATTTACATTAATCATGAGACCAAAATCAGGTTTCTCAAGCAGGTGATGTTCCAGGGACAGGGGATGAGAGATTCCTATAAAGAACAAGTGAGGCGTTAAATCAAAATGGTGAACTACTGCTGTACAGATTCCGAGAGGCAAGGGGGGAACTGCTAAAGCTTTCACAGTTGAAATGAAGCCTTCATCTCTGGCTCAGATAAGGTCCTGGCCACTGGCAGTGTCACTTCCATCTTCGCTAGAATCCTTTCCAAACACCTCTTCAATGACATTGTTTGTTGACAGAAAATCATGCTTATCCCACCCTGTAGTGAAACCAAACTCCCAACCTTTTGTGTCGCAATGGTCTCCGAAGAACCCATGTTCTGCATCACCAGCAAAACCATCACTCCTGTAGTGGTGGTCTTCAGCAATATCAGTAGGCGTCCCACCTTCAACGCCAGCCTGATGAGCCTCAAATGATGTGCATGAGTCATCTTGTGCATCTGGATCTAGCTTGAACTTCTGTTGATTATGATCCATAAACGACATGACAGCAAGATCCTCTGGCATGAGGCCCCTCTGCACGCCATCATGCCTGTCTCCACTGGCACCATCATCCTCATCCTCAGAATCTTCATAGAAATCCCCCTCTGGAGGAACTCGATTGCATGCGACATCATCTTGATCAGTAAGGGACTCAGTTGGCAAGTATTCGTCAGCTCTTCCTGTGACTGTGAACTCACCATCACCACCTGCTTGCCATTCATCATCGTCACTGTCAATGTTCATTGGATCAAACCTGTTCTGCTCAGCCCTCTTCCTCAACATGAAGACATTGAAGTAGTAACTAACTAGTTCTTTGCTGGACTTGGATGGGAAGGCAAGAGGGAGTTCATCCCAGAAATTTCTGCGCAGAGAAGCAGGATTTGATGAGACCACTTCCTGGAACAGATGTTCCTCCTCTTCAATCCATCTTGAGGCAACCTCCTCTCCCATATCATAGAAACCCAACTCCCTGAAGGTGTCTGCACCAACGGAAACCTTCAGCTTTTCTCTTGCTTCCCTCACATGCTTCCTCACACAATTGATTGAGTCTTCATCAACACAATCACAGCCTGCCTTGCAGTGAACAGGTTTCAGCATCAAAGACAATGCAACAGTACCAGGCATTGGCATGACACTGTTTCTGATCCACTTGTTACTCTCGTCATCTTCCGCTTTTCCACCAAATGGCCTATACTCAGGTAATTCAGCCTGATGATTTGGTCCAAGAGGAACAGGTTTCCTTGTGGGGCAAGGTCCCACAGATTGATGAAAGCCGCCAGGCCATAGATCATCTTCAATATACGTATGAGCAAGTGAAAAATGCACAGGTGAATCTACACCCTCATCTTCACTTTCCTCACTCTCATATATCGGCGAGCCAAAGCTTCTTTCATGTGTTGTGTATGTGGGATACTGATGAACAACCTCATCAGCACTTGTATAGTTGCCCTCCTTAGGTGTAACTGAAATAAACAAAATGGTTATCGAACTGTCTCTGCATACACTAACTTTCAGGAAAGACAAGTAAAGAGAGGTATAGTTCACTTCCTTACTTTGATCTTCCTGCTTCTGCCGTTTGCATTCAACCATGTCTGTCATGTCACTGGATGCATGTCTCTTGTTATGGTCCACTGTAGGCGCTTCTTTGACACCACTTGCCACCAACGGTGACTGAACAGAACCATTTACTAGATGAACACCATGCACCAAGTCTTCATCGAATGAGCCAACCATTTCATCTCTCTGACAAACTTTGGGACAAACTAATCATGTATTAGAGTCAAGCAAGCATATTATAGAAGACAGAGAAAAGATGATCAGTCATTACCTGCAATCTGGCATTTCTCAGGAAGGAAATTTGGACGACTGGTATCTGCTCCCCTTATGTTGCCACATGCAAGCTGTTCAGAGTGGTGCCTAACAAAAGCCTCACTGTTTTCCTGATGCAGCATGCTTGTCCTGAGAGGATACAGAACGAAATTAATTACAATTATAGTTTACTTAGTAGCAGACAGTCACTGCACACAAGACTGAAAGGAAAACACCGATTCAGGGGTAACAATAAATGATTTAAGCTATGTACAGGCCCCACGAACACCTTATATGGAGGTCAACAGACCAAATGTAATTCGCATGTTTAACTGCCTAAATGAAGGACACAAAAGAAATGCTATCCCTAATGATTTAGCAACGTAACAACGTTTTTGTTCATGCAACAATAAAGTGGAGCAATAGGCTCGAATTTCGCGGTCTGAAACCCTATCGAGTTCGAGAATAGGATCAAACACCTCAGGACCGAACGAAACCCTAGGTCGCATCCGCCCACCAGAAAAATCACGCAAAATTGACTCTCGAAATTGCGACAATCCCACCTGAAACCTACAGATCACGCACGGATCCGACGTTCCCGTGCAAAATCCGGCCTCAATCGAGCGGATCGGAGCCCCAAACCGACCCTCGCAAACCCTAACCTCGGGACCCTACGGAATCGAAGAGAGGGGGGAAAGCTGGTACCAATCGAGAGCTCCCGTCGAGCGACGAGCAGATCCGGAGCCGGATCGGGGAGCCGAGGCGGCGCCCTGCAGGGATCGGGATCGGATCGAGAGTTGGTTCGGTGCGGGGGGAGGGGAAATTTTGGGGAAAGGTTTGTTCGGTCCACGACCGCGTCCTTTTTTCGGGCTGAATTATTTATAAAAACGGGAAAAGAAAAAAGGCAGCGAAATCGCGATTCCCGACCATGTCGACCGCGCGTTGTGGTGCTATGGGCCGCTATTCCGTTCACACACAAACAGATTGCGGCCCATGGACTGGAATAGAATAAGCCCAGTTTGTTAGAAGTTGAGATACTCCCGGGCTGAGTGCTTTTTTTTCTTGGCGATTCTCGGGGAGAGAGGGAGTACGTTTTTTTTTTTTTTTTGGCGAGAGAGGGAGTACGTTTTTTTTTTGCGAGAGAGGGAGTACGTTGAGACTTGAGAAGTTGAGATACTCCCGTGCTGAGTGCGAACTCCACCAAAACGTTCGTCTGGGTTTGTCTGTTTTTTCAACTCCTCGCACAAACTTTTATTCGACCCCAAATTTCTCATGAACATAGGCCATTGCATCATCTATCCATTCATAATTTTCTGTTGAATTTTTCTGCACTTTGGTGGATGTTTTTCGCGAGGAGTACAGGAGTACCTTAAGGTGCTGAAGCATCTAAATTGGCCTCCAAAAAGTGAAAAAGCCATCAGCTCGGCAGCTAGGTTTGCTTATCTAGTTGCGAGTTGCGAAAAGTAAAGTTGATGGCTACCCATATGACCGCCAACGAACGCCGCAGCTGCGGGCGTCAGGCCATCAGTGCAGCGCAAGTGTGTGCAGCATCCCGTCACACTGCAGACGACGAGCCCGTTTATTCCTAGCGAGAGACAAGTCACGCCCAGAAGATGCTGCCACGCTGAAAAAAAGAGCTTCGGCTGGACACGGCTCGACACGATGCTGCTCCAACTAAACCGAGTCCCACGCTAGAGACAAGCAGTCACGCCCAGAAGATTGCACTTAATTTAGATTGGAATCCATCAGCAGTTAGATTGGAATCCCTAGTGGTCGCCGACGACTCTTTTAATAATAAAACATGAAAGCCAAAGCACATCAGATCAGGTGAGCATCGTGCCGTTCTTCTTGCGCACCTCCACCTTGAGCACGTGCTCGTCGTCCTCGCACTCATCCTCCCACTCCTCCTCGTCGTCGTCGGCGCAGGCGCCCTCGCGGATCACGCGGAAGAAGCAGGTGTCGCCGACCTCGAGCCCGTTGTCGACGCAGAACTGGTGCCACCCGTACTTGAACGCCGTGCGGTCCCCGCGCACCCGCTTGCCGCGCTTCAGGTTCACCGACCACGACCGCCCGCCCATCCGCAGCTCCACCCGGCGCCGCCGCGCGTACCCGTGCGCGTCCTGGAACTCCACGGGCACGTTCTGCGCCCCCGCGCGTGGTGGTCAGTGGTGGGTTGCGGTCTGAGCAAGAAAGAAACGCGGCGTGGCGGCGGCTGCGACGATGGCGACTCACCAGGTACTGGTTCTGCTTCGTTCCCAGGTTGCACTGCCTCAGGCTCACGGCGAAATGCGACGGCTCGGCGATGGCCAGCGAGCGTCGGCCGGCTGGACCTGGACACCCGATGACACGAGCACAAGGTTTTATTTATGTTGTCTCGCCACTCTGCGAACGAGTGACTGGATGGACGGGGAGACGTACCAGCGGCGGCGCCGGCGTGCGCGTACTGCTTGCGGCACGTGCTCCGGTCGAAGACCATGACGGTGAGCGAGGCGGCGCCGTCGTCGTAGCGGAAGACGAGCAAGTAGCCGTCGCGCAGGTCGTGGGCGCGGGCGAACTTCTTCCACCCGCGGCCGAGGTGCATGTCGCCGCGCTTTTCGTCGGCGAAGACCTCCACGTCCCACAGGGGCATCATCTCCCCGCCGGCAAGCCGCAGCTTCAGCTCCCGGCGAGCTCCGAGCTCCCGGGCGAACTTAGCGGGCAGCCTCTGCGCGCAGGGCGATCAGATTAACTCAGCGGCGATTACTTGCTCGCCACAGCACGGCATAATTCCATGCACATCTCGTGAGCTATTTATTCCGAGCCGGTCAGATTCAGCGAACAGCAAGACACTTGCTTACCAGTGACTCCTCGTACATCCCAGGGAGCAAGATCTTGAAGAACTCGAAATCGCCCAGGCTCAGACCAGCCATCTCCTCTTCCATGCCGTCTCTGCACACACATAGGATTAGTGTACTCGAATCAGAGTGGTTCCAATTTTTCTGGCAGTAGTATGCTTTACACGAACACAAGCTGACAAGCCAAAAAAAATGTGCGTGAAAAGAAGAACGCCTAGCTTACGGGAGATGATCGAAGATGGCCAAAAGAAGAAAGCAAGTCACAAGGGTCGCTGATGCAGAGTTTCAGGTCAGAGGGGTTGATGATGCAGTGTTTCAAGTATCATACGTGAGCCTATGACCAGAAGAGGGGCAAGAGGCTGATCTGAGCCAAACCTGTTGGCTGCTGCCGTCCGCTCCGCGGCTCTCTAGCCTTCGGTCGCCGTCTGAAGATGGATCAACAGGAAAGCGGCACAAAAGTGGCAGGTTAAACTGAAGCCTTCATGGGGTTTTGTTGTCTGAAGGTTGAACTGAACTAGAACAAGAACAAGAGCAAGATCAAGAGCTTGTAGTTTGCACAGACCGAGAGAGACGGGAGGAGAAGATGGGCACGGGACCGAGAGAGTGATGACTGGCTATGTGGAGTGAGAACTGGGAAGAGACGGAGGAGAGAGCGTAGAGGTGAGACTGCCTCGAACTGAAGCCGTGTCGAATAGAGGTTGCACAGAAAGAGGAGCAGGGGAAAGAGATGGAGATGGGCGCACGGGCCGCGTGATTGCTACATCTAGCGGTCAGGCTCAGAGTAAGCACATGGCTCTGTTTGCCTTGTTCATGCTGAGTTTTTACACGCAGAGCTCATACAATTGATTTCTTAAGCATGAATTATCATTCTCTAACTTATTTACAGATAATCAATTGGGAATTTGAGTTTTTACAAAGACCATCTACCTGCCAATCTGCTATCCAGCTGCTGTAAAAGCATGAAAACCCACATCATATCTCAACCTGCCTTGTAGTCTAAAGCAGGAAAACCTCAATTTCACCCTTGGCTCGTGAACAGCCTTTGACAAGTAGAGACCCAACCATTGCTTCAAGTAGTAAGCAATGCTTTTGGCTTGCACCGCCATTTACGTGCAAATGAACAAAAAACGACCTGTCAATCCGCTGCAACAGTTTGACAGAAATAGCGCCAATTATTGATAGCAGTAAAATCACCAAAGCACATTTGATTTCTGAAATTGTGGTTCTTTTCACTCCCCAGTTTACAGGGTATTGCATTAGTATGCAGGAATGCATTGAAGCTTTCTAGTTCATCACACAACCACACACTCGAAAAAGTTAAGAAAAGGCGATCATGCTAGGCACTGTCGCTTCACGTAGCCGACGATGGAGAAGTGAAAGCAGCACCAATCATGTCCTGTTCACGTCCGTATTATTTTTCTCCCTTGCATCACTAGGGCGGAATCTGGTTTGGCCAGTACTCCAGGCTCAGTTGCTTTTTCTTTGCAACGGCAGTAGTCAGGATGGACCTCAGTACCTCACTAGTAGTAGTGGAAAAGATGGGCTGTGCACCAAATGCAATCAATATGTTTCCATATAGGAACATAATATGTGCAAGCTCTCTTACTGCAAATGTTCAAGCAAAAATCAGGAATTTTGGCTCATTTATGTGCGTTTGCTGTTTTTCCTTACGGGAAAAGAGATTGATGTGTACAAATCTACAATTGCCCCTGACCAATTAGAAAAAAATGGAAGTGTGACAGAACCGCCAAGTTAAACGGCTTAATTAAGCGTAATGGCCATCATCTGAACGCATCAGGCGCATTAGCTTAATTAAGTATAACCTGACAGCCTGTTTCCAACCCACAGGCCGATCGAAACACACCAGAAGTCTCGCGCGACGGCGAGCACAGACGGTACCAGCATAATATAATTTCACAAAATAGATAATAACATAAATATTTATAAAACAACTTTAAATTTAGAATTTACATAAAATAAATGACCGCAACAGAAGAGAATATGACCCGAGAGAAAGAAATTTGATTGAGAACCAATAAAACAACACGATAACTATGAACACGTGAGGACGTCACATCGAGCCCACTGATGCGAATCCTGATTAGCTTCTATACCTGAAATAGGGTAAACAACAAACCCTGAGTATACTAATACTCAGCAAGACTTACCCGACCAGTGGATATAACTTAGCCCACATATCTAGACATGCAAGGCATTTGGCTGGTGGTTTATTTTGCAGAAAAAGCAACTAAAATAATTCCTTACTTTCATTATTTTAGCTCCAGGTTCTATATAAATTAACTCTCATCTAATATTTGCATAGACCTACTATAGCAATCATGGTGATGCAAGCAAAATAATTCAATGAGATCAATATTTTATATAAACATACCTAACTCACATTCTACATTTTTGCTACGGTGTGACAAATAGACCAAGGCCCTCATAACCGCGAGACACGGCGAATCGATCCGATTTAACCTTGCAAGGTGGACCTAACCAACACGGCCCGTATTTGCCCCGTTGGACAATACAAACCAACCATTCCCCTCCCCGCCTCGAACTACAGGACCGCCCCACCAGCGTATAGTCAGCCGAGCTCAACGAGAGACCACCAAAAGTAAATACATGCATCCCAATTCTCCGCGACTACTCGACTCGCCCTAAGGGGTGGGAAGGAGTCCTGTACTTTCGAAGTAAGGCAGTACTCGGCTTACCGGTTTCGACTACCTCATACTCCCGGCATGCAGTTAGTACAATTCAATCCCCGATTAGCACTGCCACAACGACCGGTCCTTAATCGACACGGGCGGGACTAAGACACACAGGAACCCTGTCCTGCTGCCATACCTATCCATCATCCCCGCCCGGTCTCACATCTGCATATCCATTTCAATCCATTTCTCAATTACTGAAGTATAACGACAATAATGTATCTTGCGAGTAACCGGCAATTACTCGGCTTCTAAAGTTTTCCTATATCTCGGGAGTGACGAGAAGTCACTCGTCTTCTATCGAGAACTTATTAAGCATAGCAGTTCTATCGTCCTATACATGCTAGTACAACTCCAGGAATCTAAGGATCATGCAACTAGGGTTCCAATCAACTCCTGAAACATAATGCACAAGTAATAAAAACGTATATAGATATCATAATTTAAAATAATCGGACATGCACCGGGGCTTGCCTGGGATTAACACTAGGTCAGTGTTAGTTAGAGAATACTTGCTCGACGAACACCTTCTTTCGGTCGTGCACATCAGGATCCATCCGTCCATCTTCTGGATATGTCCACCATTCACCGTCTTCTGGCTCGGCTTCAATGTCACATCCCTCACGTGGTTCATCTATCGTACCTAAATGAAATGCAGCAATGCATATGTATGAATGTACAGTTCTGAGTTGCTCAACAATATAAATGCTATTATTTTTCCTTTACGATAAAGTTGTAGTCTAACAAGTAGCAAACAATCATATCACATGGACAATCGTTTATAAAGTAGTTAACTACATTTCTAACTACCCATGGCATCATGATCAATCAGCACCAAAGAAGTTCACTAACTGCACAAACAAGCAGTAGTTGATTCCTATAACATGCGGTCTTGGCTTGCTAATAATTAAATAACTCAGTACATATACAACAACAATTTCAGCAACAATTATTCTAAACAGAAGGTACAAAGAGCAATCTATTCTGTAAAAATCATATCATTTCATGCATCCATTTAATCCGAACAATTCATTCATTCATACAACTCCTAGAACAAGATTGAATTATACAAGTCAGACCAGAGCAAAACAGAAGCTGAAAATTTAACAGGAGGTCTAAACAGGGATTATTTAGCTACTGTGAATTTTTCATGATTTTATCTATACAGAATTAATTCTGAGAAAATAAACAAAACAGACATCAATCTAACAAGATTCATTTTTAACTTCTGTTCTAGTCATGAACTGGTGCTCAAACTTCATAGACAAGCTAATATATTCAAAAATAACACTCAGAAATATTTTCATGATTTATAATGAATATAAACTATTTACCATAATTAAAGTCTACTAAACAAACATTAAATCAAATAAATAGTTACTCATGAGAACTGACCACGAAATTTTTATACCAACACTAGTGTCACATGAACAAACCACTATAAAAATTTCAGAGCATAACAAGGCTCCAAGAATTAATTAAGAAAAAGAATAAACAACTAGCCTTTATGCACCTAGTAACATAAATCAAATTTTCTAGCAAAAAGTTTCAACTAACAACCAGCATATTATGATTCTACTGCATAGAGATTTTCACAAGGATTCCAAAACAACTGGATTTGCTAATTTACGAATTTTCTACAAATTTCTATTGAATTTCAAAGTTTACAGCTAGAAATTACAAAGGAGTCCTTAAAGCACTATTCATATGAGTCACTGTCTATTCAAATAACCCCCTGGACTTTCTTGAATTTCAACCCGAGGTCCCTGGCTGGGGTTTGAAACAGAGGAGGCGGTGGTGGCCGGATTCCGGCGCTTGGGCTCGTCGGCGGCGAGGGCCCGGTGGGGGAAAAGCAAGAGGAGGATGAGCTCTACCTCGGGGTGGCTTTGGTTGGAGCTGGGATGGCCGGAGCGGGCGGCGCCGCGGAGAGGGGCGGCCGGCGGCGGACTGGGCCGGCGGCGGCGGCGTTCCGGCGGGCTTGGGCGTCGGCGAGCGGGTCGGGGAGCACCAGCGGAGCGTGAGGGAGCTAGCTGTGGGGTCGGTTGGGCGCGAGGAAGGCTGGAGGAGGGAGCTCCGCGGTGAGCAGGGCGACGGCGGCCATGGGTGCCGCGGCGGCAGCTCGCCGGTGGCTTGGGGCGGCGGTGAGCGGGCTCAGGAGCTTCTCTGGGGCGAGAGGGTTCCGTTCCCGGGGTCAATTGGAGCCGGGGAAAGGTGGACGGGTGTGCTCCACGGCGAGGTGAGCTTGGCGGGGTTGCTGGCCATGGCGGACGGCATGGGAGGGCTCAGCCTTGGCTCTGCAGTAGAGAGTGGAGGGTGAGGGGGTGGAGGCTCGGCACGAGTTTTGCGACGTGGCCTAAAGGAGGAAGGCGTGGTCATGGGCGTGGACGCGCGTCGCGCACGGCGTTAGCGGGCGGCGCCGTGGTCGATTTGGCCACGGTGACCATGCACGGGAGAAAGAGCAGAGAGAGCTACACGTGTGCTTGACATTTTTGACTCAATTTGAATCTTCAAACTTCGTTTAAGGCTCCTAATCGAGTGCTAATTGAGGGGTGTTACAGGAAGCCACTTGAGCTCGCTCTACAATCAGTGGAAATCAACCCCTTCATCCAGGACCGTGGAGCCCAGCATGACACGCGAATCGATCTGCTTATCAAATTTCTTCCGTCTGCGCGCCTCAAACTCGTTGAATCCAGCCATCTGCAACAAATGGGAAAATTTGAAAGGAACTATGATCAAAACAAGTTTGGTTAGGGTGGAGGAAACTGTAGATGCTTTGTGTAACTTAATACTTGTTGGAACTGGTCCATTGTGATTGGGTTGTCATGCAGCGATATACTCTGAAGAGCCGTGCAGTCTTTCAGTAAGTTTTGCGGAAGCTGAGAATGAAGGGTTGAAGTTGGGTGACAAGCTGTCACCAATTTTGTAACGGAAACCAACAAAAATCAAGTGCGAATACCTGACGAATTTTGTTTCCATTCAGTGATAAGGATTTAAGGCACACAAGGTTGCAAATTGACGAGGGCATGTCTTCAATTGAATTACCTGCATATTTTGATACAGGATTAGTTCGAGAGGTAGAAGGTGCTAAAGGAACTGAAAAGCATCCTGTATTTGTATTAGTTTCCAGCAATATCACTGGCTAGATGCCTAAATCTTATTTGATTTCACCAAATGTGCATAGAAGTGCACATGGCTTTCCCTTGCAATTGGACTGTAGGTGCCAGCACAGGAGATAGGAAAGCCAAAAGAGAAATGTTCCGCAGCAGTCATGTTCTGCTGTAGTGCATGCTGTTTGTTCCAAACAGAGCAAGGGCCACCTTTACTACAATCATAAAGGATGAGCATCCTAGGAGGATATGGATCGTGACATTGCAAACTTTTCTTTTGTAGATTGGAAAATGGTAAGCGGGTAAAATACCATATATAGGATTAACCATGCAAAAGTATTCACGAGCACATGAAAGCAAAGGAGGGGATGTTGGACTGAAATAAGTTCATGGTAGAATTGCAGAAAGTGATGGATACCATTTGCCCGCAATTCTTCCAGGGAATTGCAACCTCCAATTGATTCCGGAAGTTCCTTTAATTTGTTATCAAATACATTGAGTATTGACATCTGCATCAGACAATAAAATGATAGGACCCCAGTGATCAAATTGCCCATTGACCGCTATAAAATAAAAACTTCAGAAAAATGTTACAATGAACGAAAAATTTATGGAACTTATCAAGATGAATTAGTTTCAGGTTATGAACTGTAGAATCAAGAGTTATTTAATATGAAAAACAAAAGTAACAAATTCTTGTTCTGTTGTATATCCTATAAAATCAGTACTCACTAAACTTTTTGAGTAAAAAGACATTATTCATGTTCTGGACATAACTATTGTGCTCAAGCAGTTCCAGAAACAAGATAAAGATTTTGGATCTTTGAGCCAAATAAGAAACTTACATTGCGCAAATCTCCTACACTCTTAGGCAGGCACAGTAAAGAATTCTGAGAAATAGAAAGTTGCTGAAGGTTTGACAAAGAACCCACTGGATGAAGTAAAAAGGATAGGTTAGAAATGCAATACTAATAGAGTATAATGGTGTTATATCTCTCTAACTGCTAAGATGAAGGTTGTAAACACCTAGGTGAGCGCCAATAATTTTAGTTATAGTACAATAACATTCTGCAAGTTTCATGTCCATCGTTAAGGAAAGATAGGTTCGTAGGAACTAACATTCTTCAGGCAACATAGAGATCCTATTTCTGTCAAGGGTGAGGATTTTAAGATTCCGCAGGTGTCCAAAGATAGCTGGAATGATTTCAATCAAATTAGCAGCCAAAACCTACAGAAACAGAAAGAAACAACAGGTTGACTCCAAACCACCATAATCTAAAATATAAGAAAACATCAGAAAGAATAATTATTTCTTGCCACTATGGATCTCTAATCACATATCTATGGTGAATCCTAATAATGGAAACTCTTACAAGTCTTTGCATATTCACAAGTCTGCCAACATCCTGGGGAATCTCAACTGCAACATAAAATAGAATCAATTAATATCGCTCACAAGAATATAAATATCAAAATATAAAAAGTGAAATAGCATGCAGTATGCAGTTTATAGGTAGTTTGGTTATTTGGTTTCAAATTTAGAAAAGGTGCCCTCAAATCTGATAGTTCTGTGCATAATAAAAGACAGAGAAACAATTGAACACTGAATGGAACAGATAGCTATGTGTAAAATCTGACGACCTAGTTTGTTGTTTGTCAAATCCAGAGTTCTCAAGGAATTTCCCACTTGCAGCACTTCATTTGGCACTTCCTGAGAGGTAACACTGACATTAGATAACACTGGAAGAGAAAAGCATGACATCTAAGTTACAGAAGTGTACAAAGTATGTTTGTGCGTGCAGGAGGCATCAAATCAAATATAAGTTGACATACATGCATATCTCAAATGTGAAGCAATATAATAAAACAGATACAGAGATAAACAACTGAACATGTACTACTGGTGTAAACATGTTTGTGCATAGATGTATAATCTACTAATCTATAGGAACGGCCCAGCTTTAGTTAACTTGATGACCATGGAGTAGTTGTAATAGTTTGCGACGGAAATCCACCCCAACCGAGGCCAGCAATCGAAGGACCCCTTCATAATTCTTTCACCTTCACATGTTAAGCGAATATGGCACCGGGTCGCCACCTTCATAATTCACTTTCACCCACAGCGAATCAACCTCGCGGTCGCCACCGGGTCTCTGGAAGCCCGGTGGCCGGCGAGGAAGGCGACGGCCGACAGCGGAGCAAGGCGGTCGATGGGGGCTTCCTGCGCCGGGGTCAGATGATGCATGGTAGGCACGCCCAGAAGGCGTGTCGAGGTGGTGACGGCGCGGATCCGGCCTATCGGTGGGCGGATATGGCACTCTCAACACCCAATCTGAAGGGTGGCGCTGCACGACGTCCGTCTCTTGGCGTGGGGGCACGCATGGCGACTGTGGCCTGCAATGGTGAGAAGGGGCGATGTGGCGGCATGGCCTGCGCTCCGGGGAGGAGAAGCTGGTAGCGGTGATGTGTGTGGCGGCGGCGTTGAGCTACAGCCGGGGGTGACCTCCCCCGGCAACGCCAAGCTGACCAGCGCGACGAGAGACGGCAGCTCCGGCTCGAGCGACACCATGTACTCGCCGGTGCTAGCCGTGGCGGGCCAGGGAGGGCTGCGCCTCCATGCGGTGCAGCTCGGGCGTTGTGGCAGTAACATGCATGCAGAGGTGGCCGTGGTGTTAAGGTGGCCACGTGTGAAGAGCTCTGGACGATGAGCACAATAGAGGTGGAGGTCACTGGCATGGTGCATGGCCGCGGGGCGGCAGAGCTACCTCGGATGGGCTGTCGTGTCATCTGTCACTCGCTTTCGTGTGAGACTTCTAGTGTTTTTGATCCCTGATCACCGTGGTTTGTTGGAATTTATTTGACAGACTATCAGATTACACTATTTTAAATGTGTGGTAATTTAATTAACTAATAAGATGATAGTGCAAATAAGTTGTTTTAATTTGGGCGGTTCTGATGGAGATGCTCATCAACGCGGTGCTGGGCGATCTCGTGAGCAGGTCGACCTCCTTCATGTTCGCCAAGTACGAGAGGCGGGAGGCGGAGGAACTGCAGCGGCTGCGGCGCCATCGTGGAGGAGCGCGGAGCGGCGGCTCGTCACCAACAGGGGCCGTGCTCCGGCAGCTCAGGGCCCTGAGGGAGACGAGATGTTCCGGGGCTGTTACGTGCTCGAAGCCATCACATGCCGATCTGCACCCGGAGGAGACGGGCGCGATGACGACGAAAAGGACGATGAGGAAAGGATCCTGGAGTTCTTGTTGCAGATGGAGCCTCCTGGTGCAGCAACGCTGGGTGTCCTTCCCATTGTTGGCCCAGCGCATATCGGAAGGGTGCGCAATCACTTCTCCTTAATCTCGTTTTATGTTCAGAATGACCTGAAGGCCAATTATAAAGACAGATGCTTGATCAAGCATCGGAATGATACGGCTTCAGGGGAGAGGCGACTGGTTGTCATTCTGGTCATGGGATGTGGACGAAGAGCCATGGAATATGTTGCACTCTTCTAAAAGATGTTTTGCACATGGGAGTAGAATTATCATCACCAGTCGATCAGGGAAGACTGTGAAGTTTGGGACAACACGTGAAATGTTTGCCTGCTGAAGCCTACTGGTATTTCTTCAAGATGGCAAATCTGATGCAAGGATCTTTTATGTTCACAACCATTGGTGGTTGGTGCTGTCCTGTTAAGAGACAATTTCAACACTCAAAAGTTGCTGGCTGGTAGCTGCGACTAACATACCAGCACACGTGCAATTGGCCGGGCGCCAATCGGTAAGTGCACTCTTGTCGAACAATATTTCTGCTACGACGAAAGGGTGCGCAACCATTTCTCTTTAATTTTGTTGTACCGTCAGAACGATCTTATGAATGAGAAAGTGGCCGGTTTTAGAGACAAGTGTGTGATCAAGCTCTGACCGATGGTAAGGCCTCAGGTGAGAGGTTGCTGATAGTCATCGAGCTCGTAGAGGATGTGGACGAAGATACGTACTCTTCTGAAAGAAGCATGGCTCAGGGAAGTAGGATGATAATTACTAGTCGATCGGAGAAGATTGTGAGGTTTGGGATAACGGATGCTCTTAGGCTAGTGATGATCATCACAGATGAAATTACAGTATTATTTGTTGACTTATAGAGCAGTGAGCCAGTGACTTTGTTTTGTGCTTTCCCAGTTCAGCTGATATCGATCATGTCACGTAATCGAGCAAAGATTTTGATTCTAATGCCGACCGGTGGGTTATCCAGTTCAATGGCGCATGCGATGAGTTTGGATAGTTTGCTCAGAGACAGAGAGACAGATAGAGCTTGCTTACCCATCTGTTCATTAACTATTGCTCGACTGGGGAATTTCAAAATGCTGAGATTCGACGAAAGATTCAGCAAGAAGCCAAACGGGGCCAAAGATAAAGATGCCCAGCGACGATCATCGATCAGCAACCTCGACCTTATTATCAATTTGATGCTTGACCACACACTAGTCGCTAAAATTGGCCAATGTCTCATCTAATGTTATCGCTTTATGTAGAAACAGACTATTGGAGACATGCATGGAAACACACACCTCGCGGCTGGTCGTTAAATCTCATTGCGATCGATATCCATTTTAAGTGCTATTCTAGCGAATCAGCCATTTAGTTGCACTATTCCTGGATTCGTATGTATTTAATTTGCTGCTGAATTTTCAAAACTTAAGGAGAGATAATGCCATGAAAAATTATCCTCATCCTCCGATTAATCATATTATCACTGATATGATCCACCACCTTAATAAAAACAAATCATCTCCAGATGATGAGTAACGATTTCATAACTTACACTAACAATACAAGACTGTTGCATTGGGGCCACAAGAAAATAAGAAAGCCTGCTCTCCTTTTTGGTGGGTAGAAATCCTCACCCGATCTGGCAGGCTGGAAGGAAGCAGCAAGGAAGTATACCATGATCACAATCAGATGATTACACGGATATGATCCTTCTACTCATCCTCCTTTCATCCTCCTCCTCCACCGAGTTGCCGACCCCACCGTCCTCCCAAATCACCTCCTCATCTTCCTCATCTAGCGTGGGAGCAGTGGGAAGCTGATGGCGATAGGGAGGACAGACGGCGTTACGACGAAGCCACTCGAAGATGCACTAGTTGTGGAAGGTGTGGGAGCAAGGCATCGCCCTGAGCGCCTCCTCAGCGCGGAAGTCGTTTAGGCAGGTAGCGCACTCCTCCCCCTCACGGTCCGTCACCTGACGCAGGCTCAGGATGGCCTCGTCGGTGGCGGCGATGCGAGCACGCTTCCTACTACTGTCAGGACGGGTAGTTTGCGGCGGCAGGTCATCGAAATCGTGCAGGTTGAAGACTTGTGTTCTCATGGCCCTAGGAGACACGAGTCTCACAAGCAAGTCGCCGAAGGAAGTAGGATACATCAGCTCTAATCTCACATCATCCTGGTCGACCAGCTTCTCCATTAGGGGAGGGGATTGGAATAGATCAAATCGGCTGTGCTTCTCCACACGGCCGAGCTCATCAGTGCGGCGCTAGAGGCGCTTCCATTGCCCCCTGACGGCACCATTGGCAACTCCACGGGCGAGCCATATGACGACGCGTATTTTCACCTCTTCGTCTACAACGGCCGTGTCGCCCCGGAGTGCCAGGAGGCGTGGAAGAAGACACCGCTCGTCTTGTATGACGCCGGCGTTGTAGCGGAGGTCCGCGACATGATTACCTTCCCCGAGTACCTGCGAGCACAGCCTGACGATGTTACCAGCGTCATCACCCAGGTGCTGCTGGACCACACGGGCCCCGTGGCCTGCCTACGCGTGGACTCATCTGTTGGTCACTGAGGTGGCCCTAATACTCACTATGCTGAAGATCTACATATAAGACACACCAACTCACTCTAGAGTCGGTTAAATTTTCCAATTTCTAGCTACTTAGTGTATAAGGTCCTTTCGACGGTAGAGCCGTTTTCTCGGTTCCGGTTGACAGAACCTACCAACAGATGAAACTGGCTTCCAGAAGGCAGAGCCTTCCTACGATGAATCCCAGACTCTTTGTGCTCCCGAGAGGCAAAGCCAGTCTACGATAAATCACAACTAATACACTAAGTACTTAGAAACTGGGAGACTAACGCTTACAAAATACCTGTTTTATTAAAACACAATAGTATTACACAAGAGTACACAACACACCCTCTCTTTGTGGCTATCCTAGCACTCACTCTTCTCATCTACCATACTCTTGGATATATGACATGGCAAGGAGGGGTCCTCTATTTATAGGCCAAGGTGGATCATAGTGTGGTGACATGTGTCCCCTCTTCCAGAGAATTCCTAAATATTACAAGGTTTTCTAATTTATTTATTACTAATTCTATAGTACACCATGAAAATATCTTCTTATTGTCTTGTAGAGAATAGTTTAGAAGGTTGCCTTGCATTCTTCCAACACTCCCCATCAAGGCAAACTTCTTTCCAGACTTGTTTCGCAGACCATGCCGAGTGCTTCTCGAAACTTCTCAGATTTTGCCTTGTTTAGCCTTTTGAGAAGATGTCAGCAAATTGCTTATCTGTATTTATAGACACCATCTAGACCTTAACTTCAACGATATTTTCCCTTATGTAGTGGTAGTGGACTTCTATGTGTTTATTCCTTGCATGAAAAACTAGATTTTCTGCTAGGCGTATAGAGGATAAGTTGTCACAGAAAATCCTTACTTAATAATCCGTCGGTTGATGAAGATCCTCCATCAGTTGCTTAAGCCAGATGCTTTCTGGAGCTGCCATTGCTGCTGATCGATACTCAGCTTCAGTACTTGATAATGCCACAGTGGGTTGTCTATTGCTGCACCATGATATGGGCCCTAACCCAAGACTGAAGAAGTATCCTGTGGTTAATCGTCGTGTGCCACAATCTACAGCGTAATCGGCATCGCAATATCTCATCACCTGGCAATCCTTTGTCTCCTTGTATAGAATACCAAAACTGATGGTGCCTTTAACATATTTGAGGATGCGCTTGACTGCATCAAGATGAGGCTTCTTTGGATTGCTCATGTATCGACTGACCACTCCAATTGGATAGGAAATATCTGGCTGAGTCAGTGTAAGATAGATAAGGCTCAGCTATTGATACATAGTCACATCCTCCAAGTCCTTCCCTTCATCTTCTTGTAGCCTCACATTGGGATCTATAGGAGTAGACATGGGCTTGTAGTCAATCATCTTGTACCTTTATAGAAGATTCTTGGCATATTTCTGTTGACCCAGAAATAACTCTTCTTTTGTGCGCTCCACCTCAAGTCCAAGAAAGTGCTTCAACTCTCCAAGCTCCTTCATTTAAAACCGGACTGAGAGATTTTCTCTTGTCCTTTGTATCTCCTCAGAATAGTCCCCAGTGATGATTAAGTCATTAATATAGACGAGTACTATTGCTAGTCTACCATCATTGGTCTTCACGAATAAGCTAAATTTTGATGGAGCGACTTTAAAACCACTATGCACAAGAAACTCACCAATCTTCCCATACCATGCTCGTGGTGCTTGCTTCAAGCCATAAAGAGCCTTCTTCAGTTTACACACGTACTCGGGGTGGATCTTGCTCTCAAAGCCTATTGTTTGCTACATATAGATATCCTTATTAAGTTCGCTATGTAGGAATGCGTTCTTGACATCCATCTGTCATAACTTTCAAGACTTGCAAGCAGCCAATGCGAGCAAGACTCGAACAGTTGTGATTTTTGTCACTGGGCTAAATGTTTCCTCATAATTCAGCACATACTGTTGAGAGAAACCCTGAGCCATAAGTCGAGCCTTATACCTTTCAATTGATCCGTCTGGATGAGTCATTACTTTGTACACCCATTTGCAAGATATAGGCTTTACTTTCATTTGGCTTTGGCACAAATCCCATGTTTGGTTATCATTTAGTGCCTTAATTTCTTCCTCCGTCATCTTACGCCACTAAGGACTTTTGATGTTTCTTCATATGAAGATGGCGCAATAAATATAGGCTCATCGACAAAGGCAACAATTGCATACCTTGGATTAGGCTTGATCTTCCTTGTTGTCCTCTCAACTCGGTCCTTTGAGTTGGATCTTTTCCAACCACTCCTTCTTTCCACTATCTTAATCCTTTCCACCAAAGGGAGCAAGATCACGCCCACACAGACTTGCCACTGCTCACCACACCGTTGGGAGCTAGTCGGCGACGCCTAACTGTCTAGGAGGCACACATCCAAGGGTAACAAATGCAAATTGAAATCTTTGACGGAACCAAGAGTGCTCAAGTTCTAAGATGCTCTATGGTGCTCGAAATGCACCAACTCACAATGCTCACTTTGCTCACACAACCTCAAACCCTCAACCCAACTAAAAGATATGCAATCTAGTTAGCACAACTCACAAATAGTGTTGGGGAGAGCTAACTGGTCAAGAGGAAGACTTTAGAAAGCTCAGGAATGCCAAGGAACCAGCCGCCCTCGCAAGAGAAGGCCAAGGGGTATAAATAACCAACTTCTAAAAACTAGCCATTATAACTATCAGAGCAGACCGGTCAGACCGACCCCCCGGACCGGTCAGACCGACCTGGCTAAAACTAGTCGTTAGA
This sequence comes from Panicum virgatum, assembly GCF_016808335.1. Taxonomy (NCBI): domain Eukaryota; kingdom Viridiplantae; phylum Streptophyta; class Magnoliopsida; order Poales; family Poaceae; genus Panicum; species Panicum virgatum. Next base: position 74,513,059 of record NC_053153.1, read on the forward strand.
CCCTAGGACCGGTCAAGTCAGGACCAGAGAACCCCAAACCCAAGTTAAGTTGACTCACTTGGTCCACCAAGCTAACGCTTAATCATCCAAGTATTTTAGAGTTAGTTTTACAGAGTTTTCTCTCATGTTTCTCACTTGGGTGACCTATGAGCACTTTTGACCGTGTCAATTAATCAATGTTGTATCCCTCTTGATAGTATGACATACCTATAGTCAAGATAAAATGTAAAACATGTCAAACGCTTAAGCCTTGAATCACTTCGGTCTTGCCATACTTTGTCTTGGTCAACCTTGGCATTTCAACATTGCATCTTTTTTACTTGAGCAAGTCTACACTTGAGCTAGTGACTTAGAATTTCCAACACATTTTCAAAATATGTCCTTGGAACCTTAAGTCACTTCATAAAGTATTTGATGCCTTACATTGCTTCTCCCAATAAGGCTTAGATATGATACTTCGAAAACTCCATGGATACTAGCAACTTCACCCTAGCAATTCACACATGATAAGCCGCCACTTCACCAAAACTTGCTTAGTCCCTCGCACTAGTCATCTTGGTTGGTTTCTTCACCACTTACCCTTGACACATTGAGTTAAACTTTGCACACCAACAATGAATTCCACTTTCATTCTCATATCTTCATGTCTTTGTCTTTGTGTTGTAATCATGAGCCTTTAATTCTTTAGACAAACAACTCTTCACTTTGTCAAGCCATAATTAGAAACCATCATTAATCATTGCATGAATTTTTGTTTCTATTTTCCTTCACATTATGGTTGACTTTCAATAATATTTTTCTTTTGTTTGATTCTTCATTACATGACCTAATGACAATAATTTAATTCACAAATGAATCCCTGCTGATGACAACCTAAACAAAATTATTAGTCCTTTAATCATATTGTTATTCAATTCATCAAAACACATTAGGAGCCTACATGCACTTTCAATCTCTCTTTTTTGGTGATTGATGACAACTCTGATTAAAGCTTATAGATAAATCAAATAAAAGGTTCAAATTCTCATATATATCCTGAGCTCCCACTAAATATGTGCTTTGAATTTAGTTCAACATCCAAGACTTTAAATGTTATTTGCACATATTTAAAACAAATGGAAGCTCCTCCTATATCGCAAATTTATGGGGTGCAAATAGTATATGTGTATCTACAAAAGATAAACGTGATGCATATGACAAGATAATTCACTTCATCTCAAAAGAAGAAAAAGGTGGTTCTGTCAGGGGCTGACCGGTCTCCCAGACCGGTCAGACCAGTCTGCCCTGGCAGACACCAAAAATAGCAATTCATCAACCAAACATGCATCACACTAGCACAAATTCACTTAGATAATTTAAAAGATTCATTATACAAAGTAGCACACATTACAATGACTCAAGTCTACAAATGGATCGAATTTGAATTTATTACAATCTCAGAGGTACAGGATACTACAGACCGGTCGCTCAGACCGGTCTAGCTAAAACAGATACACTCTGAACTGAAGTTCTTCTTCTCCTCGTCCTTTCTTCCCAAATGTTCCTCTCTTCTTTGCCAAGCTTTTAAGATTTAATCCATGTTCTTCTCCCCCTTTGTCATCTATCACCATAAAAGGTCTTGGGAGAAGAGGCTTGGCGACCAATCACTGTCCATTGCCACCAACATCTCCATTTCCACCTGAGGGAGATTGATCATTCCAAGCATGCATACCTAACCAAATATTTGAGGTCAAATAAGCATTGTCAGGTAGTGTAGTAGTCTCAAGTGAAGTGGTAGTTGTGTCTAGCGAAGGATTTGGAGATAAAAATGCACGGCTAGACATACCAAGGTGAAAACCAAATATGGAGGCAACGATGGTCTTAGCAAAAATCTCGGCTGTCGAGGGGCGAGAAGCCTCAGACTGAGAGGCATGCAAAGGTACCATCATGGAAGTCCCTTGTGCACCAAGAGTGAACGGTGCTGCCCCAGAAGGTCCTGCTCCTCCATAGAAGTATCCGGGATATGATCCATAGTCTGGTGGAGGAGGAGGAGGTGCAGAAAATGCTCAAACATCTGGATAGAACATGCTGCTATATTGCTTAAAGTTGTCAGACCCCAAGTATTCCCGAATACGATCTGGATCTGGCACTGAAGGGATCTCAGCCTCTGGAGGTGTAGGAGAGATGGGTGAGCGAGGTGGTTGGAGATTCATTGCATTGTGCATCATCTTAATTGAATCTCTTTCTTTCTTGCTTGCCCTCCACTGCCTCTGCTGCTCAACCTCAATGTCCCTCTGACTCTTGCACATGCAAATTAAGAATTTTATCAATTTTTGATACAGGACGAGGGCCTCTGCATGTAGCTGTGCTGCCCCAGGTGTGACCGGTCAGACCGGGCCCAGCCTGGGTAGCAGTTTGCTGCTGCTGATGCTGCTTATGTACTCCAATCTCATCTTCTTCTACTTCTGGAGCTTGAGATGGTAGCCAGAGATTTTTGCTTACTGGAGGCCTCAAAGGCTTGTGACTCACATCATTTGGAAATCTCGTTCCAGTCACTTTTTTGATCATAAACATAATGTAGGGGCTGTAGCTGCAAATTTTCTGAGAGATTCTTGATCTCTTGCCATATAAAGTCCCCAACACTGAACTGAGGTGCCCCCGGTCTCATAGCTGCCATTAAATTTATCTGAAAAAGAGTCACATCAGAGGTATTATCATCTCTGGAGGTAAGGGTCTTTCTAAACAACCTGTTGAGAATTCCATCATCTCTGGAGGTAAGGGTCTTTCTAAACAACCTGTTGAGAATTCCATAACAAATGTAGAGATTCGAATTTTTTTTCCAATTTCCTCTCAAATTTTTTTTCCAATTTCCTCTCAAATTTTTTAGGTACATGAAGTGAGTTGAAACGGAGGCTTGCCCGTTTCACAATGACATCCAATCGGCAGCCCGCCTAGTGTCCCGTCCGCTCGCTCCATCATGGCTGCGGCGTCCGGGACGCAGCAGATCCTCCAGCAGCGCGCCCACGACCTCGTACGAGGACCCTCCCGCCTCCACCGCGCGTCGCGCCCGCCCGCCGATCTCCCCCGCCCTCCGCCGCAGTGCCACGTCCGCCAGTGCGCCGCGCATCCGCTCCACCACCGCCTCCCTGCCCACCACGACCCCGCCCAGTGCCTCACCTCCCCACTATGATGCACTGATACTGCACAAAACTAGAGTATCAGTATCTCGATACGTATCCGATACTTCGATACACCGATACTCCTTCGATACCGTATCGGAAAAGTATCAGAAAATAATGGCAGAAAAATAAATAAAATTAATCTTGATACTTATTCGATACACGTCGATACCTCTTCGATACTTATGGCCCATAACCATTCATTTTGCAGCCCGTAGACTCAACAGCCCAATTCTACAGCCCGTTTCTGTTGTTGGCCAATGGCCACCCATTACGCAGTTAAATAGGGAGGGCTGCCGGTGTTTAACCTTAACCCTAAACCTAAACGATTCATATCCCGTAGAAGCAGGAGCTGAACAGTCGGAGTCTCGGATAGACGGAGCGTCGCGGTCTTGTGGAGACTCCCGGCCGGCAGTTCCATCCTGCGATCGTTGCATCTTTTGTTAAAGGAATAAAAGGTACGTCAACTCAAAATCTCAGTCTCTTAGTCTCCTAGTCCTAGGCATGCATCCTTTTGTGAGACTGACTCCATCTTAGATCAGAAATCTTTTTTTATTTTTTTCAATCTGCTACTGCTATAGGTCAGTTTGCCTTTTAGAGATGGCAAGTGCTGGTGGAAACTCTCGTGTTAACGTTGGTTCTGCTCCTGCTGATCCTGTCGGTGAGAATGATCCCACTGATCCTAGGTATCCACTTTGGAGGCATGTTAAAATAATTCAGAGCAATGGTCCTAGTGGAGGAAATACAAAGTCAGAGTGCTTGTTTTGTGAGAAAATAATAAGTGGAAGCTATACTAGAGTGAGGGCACATTTGCTGAAGATACCAAGGCAATGTGTTAGTATTTGCAGAAAAGTGACAGTATCCATACTTGAGCAACTTCACAGAGAGGTAGCTGAAGCCGAAGCACTTGTTAATGGTCGTCAACCCAACAATATTCCATTGCCAACGCAAACAGGGAGTGCAGGAACCACTAGCAATAAGGGAAAGAGAAGGAAGCAAACAGGGATTGAAGAAAGTTTTCATACTGAAAATCGTCAGCAAGCAGATGCTCTCATTGCAAGGATGTTCTATTCAGGCGGTATGCATCCTAGATTTCTACAATTGTATATTTGTATTCTTAAATTGTCAACATGATTCCAAACAGGACATTTGTTTATTGCTATTTTTTATTTTGTAGGTGTTCCATTCAATTTGGCAAGAAATCCAAATTACATAGCTGCTTTCAAATTTCTTGCAAACACAGATTTGGGTGGGTATGTTCCTCCTGGATATAACAAGCTGAGGACGACCCTTCTCCAGCATGAGAAAATTAATGTTGAGAGGCTGTTGCAACCATTCAAGAGTACATGGTCTACAAAAGGGGTGACTATTACATCTGATGGCTGGACTGATGCTCAACGACGCCCACTCATCAACTTTATAGCAATAACTGAGGGTGGCCCTATGTTCTTAAGAGCTATTAACTCTGAAGGAGAGGTCAAGAGGAAGGAATACATCGCTGAAAAATTGATCGCAGTGATTGAAGTAGGAGCAAAAAACGTGGTCCAGGTGGTGACAGATAATGCTGCGAATTGCAAAGGTGCTGGGATGATTGTTGAACAGAAGTACAACCACATCTTTTGGACCCCATGTGTTGTACACACTTTAAATTTGGCACTGAAGAACATTTGTGCTGCAAAAAATAATGATGGTGAGAATGATGACCTCATGTGGATCAAGGAAACTGTGGATGATGCCTTCATGATCAAGCACTTTATAATGAATCACAGCATGCGGCTATCAATGTTCAATGAGTATAGTGATCTTAAGTTTCTTGCTATTGCTGATACAAGATTTGCATCACATATCGTCATGCTTAAGAGGTTCCTTCGCCTTAAAGATTCTCTTTTGCTAATGGTGGTTAGTGACAAATGGACAGCTTATAGGGACGATGATCAGGGCAAAGCAAGATTTGTGAAAGGAAAGGTGCTTGATGATTTATAGTGGGACAATGTTAAATACATTGTTGATTTCACTAAGCCCATTTTTTCAATGCTAAGGGCAGCAGACACCGATAAGCCATCTCTCCATTTGATTTATGAGATGTGGGACACAATGATAGAGGCAGTTAAAGCTTGCATATATCAACATGAGAGAAAGCCACATGATGAAGAATCTACCTTCTATGACATTGTTTATGCCATTTTATATGATAGGTGGCTTAAAAGCAATACACCTCTCCACTGCTTGGCACATTCTCTCAACCCTAGGTAAATTTTAGCTACCAATTATCATTTTTTAGTTGTCTTTTATTCATATTATATCAGATTTGGGACTGATGTAGGCTCTTCTTTATGTAGGTACTATACTGAAAAGTGGCTTTCTTTAGTTCCTAATCGTGTACGTCCCCATGAAGACACTGAAGTTTCGGACATGAGAAACAAATGCTTTAGAAAGGTATTTCCCAATCCAGAGGATCTTAGGAAAATCAAGCAACAGTTTGCAGATTTTTCTCTTTTTGGAGGATGTTTTGGTAGCCGTGAATCAATTGAGGATAGAGATCTTTTTGGGCCAAAGCAATGGTGGGGCATTCATGGTCAACATGCTCCAGAATTAAAATCACTTGCACTCAAAATACTTGGCCAACCATCATCTTCCTCTGCATGTGAAAGGAACTGGAGTACATATGGATTCATCCATAGCATGAGGAGAAACAAGCTCACTCCTTCACGTGCTGAGGATTTAGTGTTTGTTCACAATAACATACGCCTTTTGTCTAGAAAATACGAAGAGTACCTAAAGGGCTCATCTCAGATGTGGGATATTGGAGGAGATAATCATGAGACCTTTGATGGTGCTGGTGTACTTGAGCTTGCTGATCTCTCACTAGATGACCCAGAATTTGAAGTGATGCTATTTCAAGGCGACGAAAGAGGATCTTTTGACGTGGAGCTGGACTAAGACCTACCTTAGTCTTGAAGTCTCATTTAGTCTAACCATGTAGCTAAATGTTACTTGCTATCTTATATTATTAGTCATTTCTCTTTTGAACTTTATTGCAAGAACAAAGTACTATTCTGTCTGGAATGTGTTATTGAACCATGCTTTTTTTAATTATCTTCATTGTTATTTTTATTTATTAATTTTTTATATACTTGGAGTATCGGAGAATCCTTATTTTTCTCAGCTGCCGTATCGGAGTATTAGTATCGGAGTATCAGTATCCAGTATCGGTGCATCATAGCCTCCCCACACGTACCCCCTCTCGGCGCCAATGCCGACGCCCGTGCCTGCGAGCCCCACCACCAGCGCCTCGTTGTAGAACTGCTCCGCGAACACCGGCCACGCCAGCACCGGGACGCCCGCCGCCGCCGCCTCGGTCACCGTGCCCCATCCGCAGTGCGTCACGAACGCGCCCACCGCCGCGTGCCGCAACACGGCCACCTGCGGGGCCCAGCCCCTGACCACCAGCCCGCGGCCCGGCGCCGCGGCGTCAATGTCCGGGAGCGGTGGCACGTTCTTGTCCCCGACGAGCCAGACGAAGTTCGAGCCGGAGTCGGCGAGGCCCATGCCGAGCTCGGACACCTCCTCGAGCGGAAACCGGGTGAGGCTGCCGAAGCAGACGTACACCACCGATCGCGCGGGCTTTGTGTCCAGCCACTTGAGCACGCGCGCGGCCTCGGCGGCGGCGGCTTCCTCCCCTCCGCGGCCGCGCTCTAGGGTGTCGGCGCCGTCGCCGTTGACAAGGCAAACCGGACCGACGGCGAACACCGGCTTCCCCGTGATCTTCTCGTAGTGCTCGATGTACCGCTGCTCGAGGTCCGCGAACGAGTTGACGACCCATCCGGACGTGGCGCGCTCGACGTCGAACATGCGGTTCAAGAACTCCCGCGAGTCCGCGCCGGGGAACGTCGCCTCGGCGAGCCTCGACCTGGTGAGCCGCACCGCGTCGGGGAGTCCCGGCACGAGGAACGGTTCGGTGTCCGACGCCACGCCGTTCTGCGGGCTGTGGAGCAGCAGAGAACGCTGCACCGAGAGCGCGAAGCACCCCGTGCCGGTGAACGCGTACCGCGGGATGCCGAGCTCGGGAGCAGCCGTGGCAGCCCAGGGGAGGACGCCGTCGAACACGACAGCGTCTGCAGGGTGGCGGCGAAGGAGGTCAGTGAAGAGCGGCCCGAGAAGGTCTACGGCGATGGCGAAAGGCCCGGCGAGCTCGCGGTTGGGGAGGTCGTCGGCGCTCTCGTGGCCACCCGGGAGCCCGGCTGCCTCGGCTGGCAGCGTGAGCGCGTGGATGCGGATGCGGAGGCCCGCGGCGGCCGCGCGGGCGACGGGCCCACCGAGCCTTGCGGCGTTGGCGTGAGTCAGGACGAGCGTGGCGTCGGCGCCGCGGGACGCGAAGAGGCGGGCGAGGTCGGCCATCGGCAGCGCGTGTCCCGGCGTCGGAAACGGGATGAAGTACATGCGCGGCGGCGCAGTGTCCCCGGACGACGCGACGGACGAAGACGGCCGCATGGCGCAGGTCGGCGCGAGGAGAGCTACGATGGGGAGTGCCGGCCAGACCGCAGTGTGCACGCTGGATGGCGCATGCAAATGCCCATTGGTCATATATAGCGTTACATATACGCCTTGAAATGCAAAGATGATGTTCCTTTTATGACCGTCAGTTCAGTTTGGTATCTGTAAGACACGCGTATGGCATTTCTTGCCTCTACCAACCTTCGGTGCAGACAAGTATCCACAGACAATAGAGATTATATTCTTCTCATCCTTTCAATAGAGATTAAATTCTTCTCATCTTTCCTAAGTAACATAAATCCTGATCAGTCATTGACCTTGGATTCTTCAGCAACTCCCTGCTAATCTGAAACAGTGAATAGCTCTTTCTTAATTTTATTATGACAGCTTCAAAGACACTAGAACTAGTATAGAAATCATCTGATAACTTTTGCTATTATTCATTTTTCTGTAATCAGGTAACAAAAGGCAATACATATAGAGTACATTACAATCAAAACACGCAGGGCAAACTACCTCTGTTCACTGTGAACTATATGACCGGCTATAGAAGATGGAAGGGCAGGGAATGTGGATGCAGACTGTAGAGTCCTCGAACAACCAGCAACATTTTGTTAGGATTTCTACCATTTAAGCCACGGCAGGCATGTCGTTAAGCCAAGGGTCAAGGGGCTTTCCAATGGAGTAAACAATGAAACCAATCTCCCGCATCTTCTCAGCATCAATTACGTTGCGACCGTCGAACAAGAACGCAGGCTTCTGCATGCTATCATAGATCTTCTTGTAGTCGAGTGTCTTGAACTCATCCCACTCGGTCAGTATGCAGATACCATGTGCCCCCTTGGTGGCTTCATAGGCATCCCAGGTCACAGAGACCTGTTTCACGGCAGTTGGGCTCATTGGCTGCAGGTGGATCGGGTGGTCCCAGTCAAACTTGTTCATCGTGAGATCACGCTGGATCTGGTCCTCAGTCACCTGCGGATCGTAGATGCTAATCTTGGCCTTGTCTCCAAGGAGTCCCTTGCAAACATCAATGGCAGCAGTCTCCCTCGTGTCACCAGTGTCCTTCTTGAAGGCAAAGCCGAGCACTGCAATTTTCTTTCCAGAGACAGTGTTGAACATGGAAGACACCACACGGTTCACAAATCTGCTCTTCTGGTAATCATTGATCTTGATAACCTGCTTCCAGTAGTTGGCGACCTCAGGCAGTCCATTGCACTCACAGATGTACACAAGGTTGAGGATGTCCTTCTGGAAGCAGGAGCCTCCGAAACCAACACTAGCATTTAAGAATTTGGGTCCGATCCTTGAATCTTTGCCGACAGCATATGCCACCTCTGTGACATTGGCACCAGTGGCCTCACACAGAGCTGAGATTGCGTTAACTGATGAGATCCTTTGAGCCAAGAAGGCATTTGCAGCAAGCTTAGACAGCTCAGCTGACCATAGGTTGGTTGTGAGAATACGGTCCTCAGGGACCCAATTCGCATATACATCCTTCAAGGCCTTAACAGCCTTCTGGCCTTCTGGAGTCTCCCGACCACCAATGAGCACACGGTCAGGCTTGAAAAGGTCCTCAATTGCTGTGCCCTCTGCAAGGAATTCAGGGTTTGAGAGGATCTGGAAGTTGATTCCCTTGCTATTGTGCCTCAAGATCTTCTCAATGGCTTCGGCAGTCTTGACAGGGACAGTGGACTTCTCAACCACAATCTTGTCAGACTTGGCCACATCTGCGATCATGCGGGCTGCACTCTCCCAGTAGGTTAAATCCGCAGCTTTGCCAGCCCCAAGACCACGGGTCTTGGTTGGTGTGTTCACAGAGACAAAGATGATATCAGCCTCAGCAACATGCTTCTCAATGTCATTGCTGAAGAAGAGGTTCCTGCCACGGCACTGCTTGACCACTTCATCAAGGCCCGGTTCATAAATAGGGAGCTGATCGCTGTTCCATGCTGCAATGCGTGGAACGGAAATGTCGACGACACAAACTTCAATAGCAGGGCATTTCAGCGCAATGACAGCCATGGTTGGGCCGCCAACATATCCAGCACCGAGGCAGCATATCTTCACCATCTTTCTTAAACTATCCAAGTAACTGCATGTCGAAAATGAGAATACTGACATTAGTTATCTTAGTAAGCATGATTAATTGGGACAAAATAATCATTGTTATGTCATATATTATGCACAAAGACTCCAAATTATTTACCCCCCATATATTTCAGAAGATTTTGGAGCTGAAAGAATTAAAGTGAAGACAATGAATAAATTATTTCAGATATTGACAGTTAAATTTACAAGGTTTCCTGTGATTGTTAGCATTAACAGAGTTTATTTGCTCAAAAGCTGGTATTAAAAAATAGATAATGACAATCTTGATAAACTGAACTATTGACATCAATTGAGTAGCGGCCAAGCAACCGATACTGCCAAGATCAAATTTGGTGGCCACATTGGCTTATGCATATGCTTCAGATTACCAACTTTATGCCAAAGCCCGTAGCTTTTAGCATGCAACATCCATACATAGACAAGGAATTCTGAAGGTATGAATCTTGTCGGGAGAGAAAAAAAGCTGTGTAAACTCATCAAATGATTTCAGTGCACAGCTGCTTTAACTTAAGTAAAGACTTTTCATGAACGACAGTTTCAGTGCATTCACTTGGCATCGTGGTGTCTAGTGGAGATCTGACATTTGGTGATAAACTAAATAAGTGACCAGATTGTCTCGCTTGTTGGCATTTGGCAATCAGTGACCTCGCTCGCTTATTTTTTAGCAACTAGAATAATCTTGAGGCACCTGAAATACTAATGCGGCCTGCATCACCTGTCAATCCACTCAGGCGTAAACTTATAGTGTCAGATGCCATCTCTACATCTCGTGAGACTAAGGCCACTCTCAGTGGATTTTCATGAGAGTTTCATGGCATTTAATTTTGCTGATGGGACAGGATATTTATGAGGAAAGAGATTGAAGAGTTTTATGGGATATGAGAGGAGTTTTATCCCATAAAACACGTCCGGCTCGCTTACCTAGTTTTTAATATAGATAACTGTGTGATGAAACTAGACCGAAGAAAATAAAGAGAAGGTTAAAGTCGGTGATCGTTGGGGGACCTGGGGTGCAGACAGTTCAGGGGCGTAGACAGGGGGCGGGCAGGGGTTGGCGCTATGTAAAATTTGAATTTTGATTAAATTTTTATATAAATTAATATAGTTGGTCCCCTCTAATAATGAAAAAAAATCCCAGCTCCGACCAGAGACAGTTGCCCCAAAAAAAAAAGGAACAGTAAACCGCACGCAGGGAAAAAAAATCTCAACCGCCTGGGCCCTGAGGGTGGCAATGGACTGAAATTACCGGAACAAAGGGGAAATCCGAGACCAGATCGAGGGAAGGAAGCATACCTCGTGAGTTACACCGGCAGCCTCTTCTTCCCCTCGCCGCGGGATCTGGATCTGGCTGGCCGAACCGTTGAGGAAGGAGAAGTGAGGGTGTTCTGAGCAGGGGAGATGGAAGGAGCAGCAGGTTAAATAGGAGGGGGGCGTGGAAACGCAACGAACCAACGCGACGCGGCCTCGTATTTCTCTGGCATTTTGGCTTGTTTGGTTGGCCCTAAAATTTCTAGTCGTAAAAGAAGAGAATTTTTTTTTACAAGGACTGAATGAAATTTATTTTCAAAATTATTTTCAAAATAGGTGTAACTTTTCGTGACGAATTTAATTACGGTAATTAATCGATGATTTACTATAGTGATGTTATAGTAACCATCCTCTAATCGCGCGATCAAAAGCTTTATTAGATTCTTTAGGGTCATTAGCACGGGGTTCTGAAGTTGGTTTTGTAAATTGGTTTTGTTTGACACCGTAATTAGCGATTAAAATATCACTATTTGTTGGCACAGCCCAAACCAAATGAGATTTTTTTTCCACTTCGCACGGGGTGGGGCCAGCTGACCCACCAGCTGGCACCAGAATCTGTCCCTACGGCCACTGCACTGGCAATGGCTTGCGCCCAGGCTGTTGATAAGGCCTTGTTTACATTTCAAAATACAAAATTTTTATAAATCGCTTGCATGATATATCAAATGTAATCAAAAAATAAATCGTATTACACAAATGGACTGTAAATCGCGAGACGAATCTAATGAGCCTAATTAGGACGTGATTAGACACTAAATTGCTACAGTAATACTACAATAAACAAGCTCTAATGATGAATTAATTAGGCTCATTAGATTCGTTTCGTAGTTTACAGACGAGATCTGTAATTAGTTTTGTGATTAGTCTATATTTAATACTTCAAATATTGAAAATTTCCTTCTAAAAACACAAAAATATAAAATACAAAGTGAACTAAACACACCCTAAAAAAGATGGTGCCTAGTGCATCTTGAAAATGACTTTCTTTCAAAAAAAACTAGAGATGAGGTGTTATTTCTTAGTTAAATATTCCATTAGGGATGCGTTATGTCTGATCGGTATAAGCTCAACAATCTCAACATTGACGTCATTTGTTCCGTAATTCCGTTTTCATTTGCGTTTTATATGAAACGAATGGAAGCTAAACCAAAATTTGGGTACGTTGACATTGCAGCTGCTATCCTGTACGGAAGTTTTTGCCAAATTTCGCTCCCCCAACATCCATGAAGTCGGAGGCCCGGGAGGCTCCTCACGAACTCTCTCGCTCCGCCACCGGGGACGGCGGTCTCCTCTTCCTCCGATGGCCTCAGAGTCGTCGGGAGGGGCGGAGACCGCTGGGCTCCGGGCAGACGGTGCGGGTAGGTTAGGTCCTAGTAGATCTAGGTGTTGGTGTTCAGGCGGCATCGGCGAGGCGGCGGCGACGACGGCGCATCGGAATAAGTCATCTCGGATTTGTCCCCGTCCCTTTGCTGCTTCACTCCAGCGGCGATGGTGGGTCCGTGGAGGTGGTGCTCCCGTGGTGGAGATGTTGTACAGGAGGTGGTCGCCGGCGTCTCGTCGTCCTGTGAAGGAGATGAGCTCGTTGGCTTTTTGTTTGGTAGATAGAGAGGATGCTTCGGGTCCGGTGGAAGCTTGGCGAGTGGAGCAGGTCCAACCTTTTCGTGACGGTTCTGGTCGTCGCCAGCGGATCTGTATCCAAGGTCACTGGAGCTCGGGGTGCGTCCCCAGCCGATGGGCTTCCCGTGGTGGTTCCATCTCGTCGTTCATGGCGAGTGTTTATTGCGGCTCTTTTCAAAGCTTAGCGATGGGGTTCCGGTTGGCCATGGGTGGATGGAGATCGATTCCGGCGGCGGATGGCGAGTCTCACCGGCGGCGGAATCTTGTTCACAAAGGTTCTAGGGTCTTCATTGTAAATGTCGTGTTTTTCAAGGACCTTTGTGTCAAATGTCTGGTGGATCACATATCCTCTGCATCTGGCCATAACGTGCCTGTATGTGTACTGCTCTTTGTACCGTATCTTTCGATTTAATACAGGTGTGTTTAATAAAAAAAACATCCATGAAGTCTGATTGGAATTGAGAAGCAGCACCCTTTGACTCCCGTGAACATCTGACCGAACCAAAGTCCAAACACTCCTCTCCCCCGTCGCTGGTGTCGGTGCGCGCTGTGTGTGTACTGTATTGCCGTGTAGCATGCCATGCGGTTTGTCCGCGAACCGCGTGGTTTGCGGTTGCGGCGGCCAACCAGTTCTGACGGGCCGAACCGGAGCAGGAGTGAGGAGCGCCCACGGCGCCACGCGCCCACGCCAATGCGTGCCAGCGCGGTCGGCAGACGCCAGACGGCAGCTGACCGCGTGCCGCGGACCCGCCTTGCCGGCGGGGCACGGTGGTGTGCGCATGGATGTCGTTGGGCTTCTTGCCAAGTTCTCAGGCTCCGGCCTCCGGGCTTGCGCTGGGCCGTGGGTTGTGACTTGTGGGTTTTCTGATGGCGGGGCCGGTGCTCCGTGCTCGAATGGGCCCCGGAACATGCTTGCGGCCTCTTAAGTCTTGCATCCTAGGGCTTATAGGGTGAGCTCACATACTGTCTTAACTCCGTTATCTAAAAAACACACAAACCACATACTTACAAATAAACACTCGAGTGTTGTTTACGAATTCCTAAAAAGGAGTCTTAACTCCGTTCTTCTCTTCAGAGTTCAGACTGCGTCCAAACTGAACAGAGAGTGCTTTGCATTTTTTTCTGCCCTCTCGAAATTACTACTTTTGCTGACGATCAGTTTCCTTTTCTGTCCTTTCAAAAAAAAGTCATTCTCTCCCCCCTCAAACAACGTTGCACAACTTCTACCTTTCCCAACGTAAAAATAATTGCACACTTTGGCTCCCCTGATTTTTCAGATGCGGTTTTGCGGTGAATTTTAAACCCTCAGCCAGCGTGATAGCTGAGACAGGACACAGGCAGTGACATGGATGGTGCATCGGCAGCACCAACCGGAACGCTTCCTCGCTCGAATTTCCGCCACGGTTCGGGGCCGTTCGGCGGCGTTCCACTTCCACGTCGTCCTCGGCCCCGGCGCGGGCGGAGATCCGGTAGGCGACCACGGCCGCACCGCGCCGCCACGGTGCGCTCCCGCCCAACGCAACGACCAGACCTGCCTGCCTAACCCACCGACGCGGCAAGTGAAACGCGCGAGCGCGCCATGTGACTGTCAGTGAACAGTGACAGTTTTGATCACTAGTTACGGTGTCAAACAAATTCAGTTTATAAAATTAATTTCAGAACCCCGCACTAGTGACCTGAAGAATCTAATAAGATCTTTGACTGCGCAATTTGAGGAGGGTTACTGTAGCATCACTGTAGAAAATCATCAATTAATTACTGTCATTAAATTCATCACGAAAAGTTACACTTATCTCTGAAAAAATTTTATAAATAAACTTCGTTTGGTCTTTTATATGGAAACCAGAAGAAGCGCCCTAGAATCCTATCGCGCCAACCAAACGAGGCCTGTGTGTTCACTCGTGACCTTGAGTGCCCATCCGCCCACTCCCACAGGCCACAGGCCCACTCAGTCCCCCCAAGTGCGGCGCCACCTTCCCCTTCCGCAGTTTCGCTCCCCGTCTCCTCTCTTATGGTGCCCCGCCGCGTGCCACGCCACCACTAGCGCGCTGCCCCTTCCCCGTCCGTCCATGGCCGCCGCGTCGTTCGCCCGCGCCTTGCTTCTCCTCGTCGTCGTCCTCCTTCTGGCCGGCGCGGCGCGCGGCAAGACGGTGAAGAGAGACGGTACGTGACTGCTCCTTTTTCTCCTCCCACCCGTGGCCCTTACCGATCCCGTCGGTGAACTCCTTGCTCACTGCGAATTGGAGTTAGTATAAGAGAAAATTTGGTTCTTTTGGCCGCACCATTGGAGATCTGACCCAACCTTCCATCTGGGACCATGCGCTTCCTTGCTCAGCGGCGCTGAATTGGGCGTCTGCTCTGATGGTAGCATTGGCCCTCCTTACAATTATGGGCTCGGCTGTGCATTTCAGGAGCCGTGTGATGTACTGTTCTCGCATAAACTCCGTTGTAAGCGCAACAGTCAACAGTGCGATCCATTTTGTAGTTTCTCATTTAAGATTTAAATTTGTTTCTCTCATTGCAAGTCACCCCTTCGTACTGTTCGGTCCCAATTCTGTAATATCAATGATAATGAGTTTGTTACAGAATGGTTATGGACTTATGATTCCTAGTGTGTCATTTCCTAGTGCCACCTACAGTTCCTAATTGCTTGAGGGCTCATGAAGGTATTATGCTCGAAGACATTAGTCAGAGTTAGCCTAGTCAGAGTTAGCAACGTTTTGTAAACTGCTCAGTGCTTAAATGCTGGAACTAAAATCGGTCTTTTTTTATGCAGTGAAAGCATTGAATGAGATAAAATCTTCACTGGGCTGGAGAGTTGTATACTCATGGGTTGGCGATGACCCTTGCGGGCATGGTGATCTACCACCCTGGTCTGGTGTGACATGCTCACAGCAAGGGGATTACAGAGTTGTGACTGAACTGTAAGAACATTTTCTTGATTTACCTTATCTCCTGGCATAAGCATTTGAAGGTTATTTTATGATTTCAAATTTCCTTCACAAAGATCAAAAAATTGTAAGACTTGAAGCCTCAAAGGTTGAAAATTTTGTTTTGCTCCAACACAGTAAACTCTTCTCACCTATTAATTTGAAATGTCTCCTCACAATGCAAGTACCATCACAAAAACTATTAGTCCACACACCCACCTCCGTGTTGTATCCATTTGAGGGGGCTTTTGTTAAAGCTACCAAAAAAACTTGCAACGTAAAACTAAAATTGTTGTTAGAACAAGGTGGTGGTATGTTCAGCTGGCTTGTCAGCTAGCCAGCTAGCAGTGTTTTTTCTCTCACACCAAATCAGTATCAGCCACCAGCCAGCTAGCAGTACTTTTGTCTGACAATAAATCAGCACCAGCTACCAGCCACAGCCAGCCGAACAGAGCGGATACTTGTCTGCTACGGTTCTGTGGTTCGAGATATATAAGATAATTAGCATCTATGACCAATGCATGTGTCCTGGTTCCGGGGTTCAACTTCATGAATTGCAAAATCATGTTTACTGCTTTTCTGAAGCTTTATGCACTGTTTCTATGCATACATGCTGAGTGCCATTGTGTATCTTGTTTCAGGGAAGTCTATGCTGTATCTATAGTTGGTCCTTTCCCAACAGCAGTAACTAACCTGTTGGATCTGAGAAGATTGTAAGAACCTTTTCCTTGTCAGTGCTGCTTTATTCTTATGTTAAATATTAGGATCTTGAGGCACATGACAATATTGTTGATGTTTTGTAATTATTTTATATAACCTGATTTGAGTTCATGTTCTTCATATACTTGTTGTTAGTGTTTGTTGGTCTTGACTCTTGAGATAACGATTAGTAAGAGACCTAGTGTGCATGGCAAGGCATCTGCCAGATTTATATACTCTTGTACAAATGAAGCTCTAGTTCTGCTATGCTATGCTCCCTTAGTTTGGAGAGCTCATTGGGACTATGGAAAGCTAGATTTATCCCTTAACCATCATCACTCGTTAACTTTGTCAGCTTTCGTTTCATTTTTTTTTTGTCTCTGAGTTGCAACTTTCATTTCCCATCCAAAAAAATATCAGAGACTGAAAGAGATCTCATTAGTGAATTGTCATGTGAAGGGCTTCAGTAAAACATCTTTTTGACTTTTTCCTTACCCTACAACATCTTTATTTTATGTTCAAATCATTATGTAACTTAATCACTCAATTACAGGGATCTTCACAATAACAAGTTGACAGGGCCAATTCCTCCGCAGATTGGACGGTTAAAACATCTCAGGGTATTGTAAGTATGGAATATCTTACACTCTGCTACATAGAACATAAGTCTATTCTGTGCAATCCAACAATCGCCTCAGATACTGAATACCCTTGAATCAATAGTTCACTGTTATTATTTTTTCGCCCCCTTTAGTCGATGTTTAATTTGAATATAGTTGCTCTTCATCTAAGCAAGTGTGTTTGTATCTTAGGAACCTGAGGTGGAATAAGCTTCAAGATGTGCTTCCTCCTGAAATTGGTGAACTCAAGAAACTGACACACTTGTAAGTTCATTTTTAGAATGTACTGGATTTTATCTGGATAGATAAATGCTTCACTTTTGAAGATAAATGCTTCACTTCTGATTTCTCTTGGTGTTATTGGGAATTCTATAGGTACTTGAGCTTCAACAATTTTAAAGGCGAGATTCCAGTGGAGCTTGCAAACCTGCCAGAACTTCGTTACCTTTATCTTCATGAGAACCGATTCACGGGGCGGATCCCTTCAGAACTTGGAACTCTAAAGAACCTACGTCACCTGTAAACATCTTACCTGGTTCCTTCTAGTTCTTGTTCACAGGGAAAAAGAAAATGCTCACTCAGGTTTTTAATATTTGACATGACAACTTAATTATTTCAAAATGATAAATTCTCCTCTTGCAGTGATGTTGGGAACAACCACTTGACAGGCACTCTCAGGGATTTTATTGGCAACGGGAATGGCTTCCCTTCCTTGAGAAATCTGTAAGTAGAAATATAAACCTGCTACCAAATTCATCCTTCCCTCCTGAATGGTGAGTGCTGTCTTCCTTTGCTGACTGCTAAATTGTGTCCCACAGTTACCTTAACAATAACGAATTGACTGGTGTGCTGCCAGAACAGATTGCAAATTTGACAAACCTTGAGATTTTGTAAGTTCTCTGAAGCTAAAGACATTGTTGCATCAGGACCTTTCATCATATACCTCCTTTCAAAAAGAAATAGTAAATCATCTGATCATCCTCATACCTTCTACAGGCACTTGTCCAATAATAAGATGATCGGATCAATATCGCCGAAGCTAGTTAACATCCCAAGACTGATCTATTTGTGAGTCTCACTGCTTGAAATTTATTGAATTCTATAGTGTAGGAATGATCATCGTCATTCTTTATCATTCATCTGGTTCTCATGTTACAATGGTTTGTGGCAGGTACTTGGACAATAACAACTTCATTGGAAGGATACCCGAAGGGTTATACAAACATCCATATCTGAAGGAGCTGTAAGTTGGCTTCAGAATCTAGATTATAAGGAAACCTAAATTATTTTCACAAAGAATTCCATTTTACTTCCACTGTACAGTTATTGAAATACTTCCATGTGCTTGCTTCAGGTACATTGAAGGAAACCACTTCAGGCCAGGAACCAGACCAAAAGGAACGCACAAGGTGCTGGAACTGCCTGATGCTGACAGTTTAGTTTAGCCATGCTCGTTTAGGGTCCTGTAGTAGACTGCTACAGCACCACAATTACTTTGTAGCTATGTTTCTCACTGTACTGTTCAGTGACAAATCCACACTTGCAAAGAAAGGGAGGAAAAATCATTGTCATACTCCCGTCATCATTGGATGAGTGTACAGGCTGTATTGTTTACCGTACCCCTGCGTCTTTGCTGTATGATAGAGATGCTCTTCAGATGTAAACCCCTGCAAATTGCAAATTTGCAAAGCCACCGACAGTTCTGGTACAACCAGTGGCCAATTATATTCCTGTTACACCACTGGATATGATCTGGCCTTTTTGGAAGCAATTTTGGTGCCATCAATACTTGAAAGCGTGGACATGTGGGGTGGAGAATCTGCTAATGCCAGGCTGGATCTGCCCAATAAAAAGGGCACTAGAGAGTCGAGTCACAGACAGGGTTTCCAAATCCGACCGGTCCGGTCAAACTGCTGCCCTCCGGTAGTAGTTTACCGGACCGGTTTGACCGGAAACCGGTAGAAACCGGTTGAATTCAAATCCAAATTCAGAATCACATGTGCAACCGGTTTACCGGCCGGTATGACCGGTTTGAGATTTTTTTATTTTTTTAGTTCAAATTTGAATTTTGAATTGGGGCCGGTAGACTGGTTTGGGATTTTTTATTTTTTTGAATTCAAATTTGAATTTTGAATTGGGGCCGGTTTGATACCGGCCCAAACCGTAACCGGGCCGGATTCGTTAACCCTGGTCACAGGCAGCCCATCCCCTTCCCAGTTTTGCCTTGTTGAGAACACGGGAATTTTTGCCGATATTGCTGTAATGGTATCGTTTCTTGTAAAATAAAACTTGCACGAAATTCATGCGAAATCACTGCATTCCAAACATGCCCTTCATTTCCAGGAATTTTTGCCCATCCCCTTCCCAGTTTTGCCTTGTTGAGAACACGGGAATTTTTGCCGATATTGCTGTAATGGTATCGTTTCTTGTAAAATAAAACTTGCACGAAATTCATGCGAAATCACTGCATTCCAAACATGCCCTTCATTTCCGATCAGAAGTTGGGTTAATGCTCGGGAGAAACGTAATACACGGTCTCCTACAAACTTGAGTGCAGAAGATCCAGTTATTCATATGCTGCACAGTCTGATTGGATGATTGCTGCAGCAAAGAATACTGTCAAGGTCACATGCATTTCCCACACCATTTATTACTTTAGCGCTATTACCTTTGTTGTTAGTGGTCCATGCTGCTTTTTTGGTATCCTGTGTTTCCTTCTGAACTCACACTGCAGTATCATGATTGGTGCATTTCAGGGAATTGGATGCGTCTCAGAAATCCATGTCCTGATCGATGTCGCCAGTGTTGCAAATGTTGATGCCTAAATCTGGTGAATAGATAGAATACTGAATGCATCGAATGAGAAAATTACATTCATCTGCCAAATGTGCACCCTGCATTTGGAGCCCATTACCATTGTACCATATGAGTTTCTGTAAATGCTCCCTGGAACTCTGAATATGCTAAGCAACCCAATTTATGGTAATGCCAGTACTACTGGCATTCTTGATCTTTTCGCCTTAGCAAAACATTTCCTTTCAGATTTTTCATCTACGTCCCAATGGTCCAGTTCCCCAGTTCCCTTGCAAATCCAGTGCTATCTTCTTTGCCGGATCGAACTCTGTGACGCACTGCAGTCTCTGCTGAATTGCTGATGCTTTCCTCAGACTGTAGCTAGCTGCTTCATCACACTTGTAGCTTTATTTTAGCAGTAAATGCTGCATACAAACATGTGATCTGCACTTCTGCGTAGTTCAGGGAAATGTCGGAGGGTTAGGTTTGCCGACACGAATTTGGCGAGTGGTGCTTCCTGGGATTATGTGCTTATGTTTCCCGGATTAAACGTTAATCAAGGTCTGAAACACCACCCGTTTGGCCTCTGCTCATTTCCTGAAGAGGCAGAGATACGGAAGGGAGCATGAAAACTTTTGAATACTGAATCCGCAGAGTGGCGTCCGACTGTATGTGCCTGTTGGATATGGTTGCCACGGCAGCAGGCCGAGGGACCAGCCCAATCCAACGTTGTTTTTTCACTTGTTTTCGCCGTCTGCAAACGAATCATGCAGGCCAGGCCAAAGCTTTTGCCACCGCGTCTGCCTGCGCTGCGTGGGGACGGTGACGAGCGATGCGCGCCTGGGGTCGCCTGGGGGGCCGTAGCACGCGGCAGCTTTGCCCTTGTTGTTTTCTGACCGAGCGCCACCAGCCAACGCCATGGCCGGCCGGCCCGGCGCTGTGATGCCAGTCTGAGTCTGAGTTCCAGCGTCATCAGAATCCGGTGGTATGATACGAATACGATACCCGTTTGGACATTGCTCTGGGCGTGAGAAATCAGGGGACATTTTCTCTGCGTATCCGGAATGGCACTCCCATCTGAGGACCGGGCTCGAGTTTATGTGGTTTGGTAGGTTTGGGTCGTGGAGTGGTTTAGACTTTTGGAGAATGGTCGTAATTAAAAAAAGAATCTATGTACTATTGTTAAGCAGCAAACAATCAGAGTTTCTTTTGAGGTGAACAGACACCATGTCAAGTTTGCTTATCTTCTGGTCTAGTGCCCCTGCTTGCCATCTAGTGATAGTCACTTAGTCAGTCATCAGTGGCTGGTGGCAAAGACCAGGTACCAACCCAAGGCCACCAAAACCACCTCCTCCCCCGAACCAAACGGCCGGTGTCCCCTCGGACAGGGGAGCATATTGAATTTCAGTCCATGTCCCTACTAAAACACCCCATTGGTTGTTTCTCCCTCCCAAAAGAACTAAAATTAATTTCACTGAAAGCAAGGGACCCAAGTCCCCAGCACAGATCTGCTCAGCATTACCGGGACCTCATCCACTTACTCAGTAAGCATACTTTAGTCTTAGCTAGGGTAGAGACCACATTACATTAACCGGCGGGTGGATTTGCCATTGGAATGTATAATGAATCAACAATCAAGAGCCGGCACAAGGCCAGAAGCCAGAAAGCACCAGAATACTGCAACTGCGTGCATGGGGGGTCCTATTAGCGGTAGTAAAGAAGGCGAGCGGCGCCGTATTTTATGCCGCGGGCACGTGGTTAGCTCGGCGAGTCTTGGTGAGCAGCCAGATCTCTGAGGTGCCGGGAAACGGAGGAACATGCACCTTGTAGCTTGCACCCATCAACCCTGCATCTGCATGGCTGATGGCTACTAGCTGCATCAGTATATTTTTATCAAGTACAATGGAAAAACATCTTGTTCACTGGATAATTTCCCCTCTTTTTAGAGCACCCAGATACTACTTTTTCTATGTCCCGAGTAGACGTAGACGTGTAGTCATGTAGGCGCCACTCTAACAGAGGCAGGCCTGGACCATCTTTGTATTCGCATGGGTGGGCACTAACACCTGCACTGTGCAACAGCTGTGGTCAGCAGTGAGAGGACACGTCCATGTCAATCTGTAGAATCTTGCTTCCATGATCCTGCTCATATCTGGCATCCAACTTTTTTTTTCATAGAAGGATTGATTCACAAGGAAAAAATGCCATGGATTTGAATCAAGCAATGTGGTTGGTCAACCTTGCGCAACCTCGAGCTTCTGCCTTGATGACGGAGCAAAGCAAGTACTTACTGGTACGGTTAAGCACTTACTAAGCATCAGTTACCGGTCAAATCTCAGCGGTGTAATGCATAGACTCTGCACAAGTCTTTGTACTACAGCATGTCACAAGTTCCCTTCGCATGCCAATTGGCAGCCTCGACCAATGCGGGCTGGTTTGCAGGTCAGCCTGAGCTCTTCCAGGCCGTTCAACTGGGGCAAAAATCTGTCGGTGCAGAAATCATCGGCGCCTTTTTTTTGTCTCTTTCTCTCAACAACCATCTCATTTTGACACGCTGATGGGCACGTTTTTGCACGACAGAAGAAAAGAAAAAGGAAAAGAAGAATAAAAGTATCGTTACGCAGAAATTAATCGCCGCGCAATATATGCGAGCGTTTCTTTCTTTCTTTTTCTGGTCGATGAGGAATCGCTGTCAGGTGAGTCAATTTGACAGCTTCAAAGCTTTGATTGTGTAGTTCCACCTGCTCACGCGATGTCTCCATTGGTTTCGTCTCTTTTGGGGGCTCAGCCGTTGCTTCCTCGCTCGTCTTCTCGGCTTAGAGCGCGTTTAGTTCAAAAAAATTTGTGGAAAAATTACTGTAGCAATTTTCAACCGAAGATTAGGAGGACTAAACATGATCTAATTATAAATCTAATTACACGGATGGACGGGAAATCACGAGACGAATCTATTAAGTCTAATTAATCCGTCATTAGAGATTGATTACTGTAGCATAACATTGTCTAATTATTGCATAATTAGGTTCATTAGATCCGTCTCGCGATTTTATCCAGAGATTGTGGAATGAGTTTTGTCAGTTATCTATATTTAATACTCCTAATTAGTGATCAAACGTTCGAAGTTACTGCAGTGCACGGAAATTTTTGAGAACTAAACCGGCCCTTAGCTTCTTCTCTGGCCTTCCAAGAAACTCGCGCTACAGAGAACGTTCAGATTTCAGAAAAAGGTTGACACGGTCTGATCATCGGGTAGATGTGTGAGTAGCTAGAGAGGGTTACGTCGGAAGAAGACTCAAGTACGTACTCAACCAAGTTAAAAATCAACGATAACGAACAAGCTGTTTCACTCAAGGTGAGTGTGTGATTAATATCATGAACTAAAATTGGTATATGCTCCATCATCATATAAAATTTATGATCAATTATCTCTAGACCATTGCAAAATGGAAAGATACGCTATGACATAAGAGAATTTTGGTGAAAATAGAAGGACACTCACCTTTTGACGAAATCACCAATACACGTGCAAGAAAACGATGGTATACGTGTAAGTCATAAATTTTGCCCCACTTACATACAATATTCTATAAATATTCTATGTAAAAAGAATTCCGGTACAATACATTAAATAGTTTCATAATCCCAAAAATCATGCTACGACATATAATTCACAGGATCAATGACATCCGTCAATAACTGACTTGCATACAAAGTATAAATCATAAAATATCTCCAAGCTAAGATAATAAGCTTTCAAAAATTTGCCTGGAGGGGAAGAAAAACCCACGAATTTGGAGAAAAAGGTAAAACAACGTTTACAAAAAGAGAATAAAGTAAGAGAGAGAAAAACATAAGAACCAAACAAAATCCTCCCTCCCCTGCTCTCTGTCTCTCCAGCCGGGACGGAAGCAGGCAAGCAACCTGCAACCCCATAGCCGCGGCCATCATCGCCTAGCACCCCCGGTCCCGGAAGAGAAATCCCCAATCCCTCGCCCCCAAAATCCCCTGCGAATTTCGCCGATAGGCCCCTCGCGCCGCCCCGTATTTGCACTCCCCGCACGCGGCGACGCGCATTGCTATTCCCTTCCATTATTTTCCTCTCTTTCTTCCCTATTAGTATCACCCGTGCGATTAGCATGTCTCAGCCCAATGCCACCGCCTCGCCGCCGCCGTCGCAGGAACCCTAGGCCACCGGAGTCGGAGCTCCCGTCGGCGGGGGACCGGGAGGGGGAGGATGCAGCTGCGGATCTCGCCGAGCATGCGCAGCATCACCATCTCCAGCAGCAATGGCGTCGTCGACTCCATGAAGGTGCGCGTCGCGCCGCAGCCGCCCCCACCGCCGCCGCCGCCGCTCGTGCCCGGCCGCCGCGGCGGGGGAGGGGGCTGGGGCGCCGGCTGGTACTGGCGGGCGGTCGCGTTCCCAGCCGTTGTGGCGCTCGGCTGCCTCCTGCCCTTCGCCTTCATCCTCGCCGCCGTCCCCGCGCTCGAGGCCGGCGGAAGCAAGTGCTCCTCCATCGGTAAGATCGACGGGCGCGATCTCGCGCGTTTTTTGTTTGTTTGCATCCGATGGGTTGAGTTGTTGATTTGGTGCGTTTGGGGAGGTAAAGCTTGGATCTCAGCTCCATTGGGTGTAGTTTTCGCGGTGTCGGTGGGAATGTGATAATGTAGAAATGCTTATGGTCTAGATTCCTTGCCGAAAACGTGTGATTTGTTCGCCTACGAGCTTAAGATTCAGGTATCAAGGTCAGGGCTATCTCATTTGCTCGATATGCTGTTTTGAACTGAAATAAAGAGAGTTGATTATTTGGGTTTATGATTCAGTTTCCAGGTGGGTAAATATGTGGATCTTAGCCATATAATTTCCTGGCATTGGCCAAAATGTGGTATCCGTATGCTATAGTTTTAAGCCATCACTTTGGTTAGATTGGGGGACTGCATTTAGTGCTATCAGCTGGAGTGTTGGCTTTGGAAGGTTTCTTGTTGTAGTTTTGAGCTGAATCGTGCAACACTGTAGCAGAAACTGTACTATGATTGATTCCTGAAATTTACTATCACTTCTTCCCTGTGATCATTGGTGCATGAAGGTATATAAAACCGTAGCAAAAATCATACCAAAATCATACCAATCTAGCTGCATACCATTACCTGGTTAACTGGACTCCAAAATATTTGGCCCTCTTGATTACTGTGGCTTCATGGATCGAGATACAAGTTACAGGGATACTGCTAAACCCTTGATGCACCCGCCCAACTTAATAATTGTAGGTAGATATGCTAAGCTTCAGCAACATCGCTTATAGGTTATACTGGGGCAGAACCTAGAGTTTGTGCAAAAAATAGGAATTTCAGTTTTGGTACTATGAGCACCTTAACCGTCATATGCTAGGGATATTTGTACTACAATTTGGGACTTAGTGCTTAAGCTCACCTTTGATGGTATAAAATGTGACTTATAGCACCTGCAACTTGATCTTGTCCGAATAGCCTCCATGGTATGTGGATGGCAGATTGTATCAACTTTTGTTTATAAAATTTTTATTGCAATTAACTATCTAGTAGGGTTATAGGATATGGTTTTCTGTAAGTTGCTGATACAACGAGAATTGTTTTTATTCATGCGTCATAGGTCATTTGGTATGGCAGTGGTGCTATATGATTATTTTCACTGCTTACTGTAGGTGTCCCACCCTGTTCCATGGTTAGCTAGTTTCTCTGTACGGAACTGACTTTGCATCTTAGGGTTTGTAGCATGTGTTGTAACATTTGTAATCCTGTTTTGCAGATTGCTTGGGGAGGCGGATAGGGCCTAGTTTCCTTGGTAGGCAGGGAGGCGATTCTGCAGTAAGTTAATGATTTAATTCGAGTAAATCATTGCTCTTTGTTTCACTGGTTTTCTTGAAGGCGAAGCAAGATTTATTTATTGTTCTTACAATCTTACTTAATGTGAACAGAGGCTGGTGCAAGATCTGTACAGAATTTTTGATCAAGTTAACAATGAGGAGTTCCCTTCCAATGAAAAATTACCAGAATCATTCAGGGATTTTCTTTTGGAGATGAAGGATGACCATTATGATGCTAGGACATTTGCTGTTAGGTTGAAAGCTACGGTATGGAACTAACTTTCCTTGTTTAATCTCACATTGTTGCATGAAGCCTTTAAATCAGCAATACCTAAAATTGGAAGTCTTTTTGTGATGTTTATTTGGTAGCCCCAAATATGATATGAACTATGTATGTTTTTGGGCACACATAGTTCATATCATGTTTAGGACTACTAAATACACATCACAAAAACCAATTCAGCTGTACAAGAATTGCATGCACATGGGAACTCCACCCTATTCTGTAACAATATTGATAGCATGGCATTTTATGTTCTGCTTTGCTAAAATTTTGTAGACGCACTTGGTTTATTTTATGTGTTCTCTGAAGGAATGATATGAGCTCCGTTTTTAATAAAAACAAAAGTGCAAGACATGACCGCTCAATAAATGGAGTTACAGTAATGTTTGGCAGTTGCATAAGTGAGTCTATACTATTTCTGTTCTAAATAACGCAAGTATTGGTATATATTTATCATTTTTCCAAATTTAGTTTACCTTTTATGTTGATAATCTTTTTCAGCATGTTGGCGACCTTTATATTAGTCATTCTTGTTGTACACCGCTTAATGCAATATCAACTTTGGCTCTTACTCCTGATAAGGTTCTTTAGTGCATTATGTTGTGTCTTCAACATATATATTCTAATGCATATGCTTTTCTTGCAGATGGAAAGCATGGATAAGGAGGTAAAGAGGTCAAGGTTGGCAGAACAGCTGTATAAACATTATGCTGCAACTGCGATTCCCAAAGGAATCCATTGCTTGTCTCTGCGCCTTACTGATGAGTACTCCTCAAACGCCCATGCACGGAAGCAGTTGCCACCACCAGAACTGTTACCTTTGCTTTCTGATAATTCCTTCCAGCATTATATTCTAGCCAGTGATAACATTCTTGCTGCTTCAGTTGTTGTCAGCTCAACTGTACGGTCTTCCTCAGTGCCTGAGAAAGTAGTTTTTCATGTTATTACTGATAAGAAAACATATCCTGGGATGCATTCATGGTTTGCTCTTAATTCTATATCACCCGCCATAGTTGAAGTAAAAGGTGTTCACCAGTTTGACTGGTTGACAAGAGAAAATGTCCCAGTACTAGAGGCTATAGAAAATCATCGTGGAGTCAGAAATCACTATCATGGAGATCATGGAACAGTTTCCAGCGCAAGTGACAATCCTAGGGTGCTCGCTTCGAAGCTGCAGGCTCGAAGCCCCAAATATATATCCCTGCTGAACCATCTCCGTATTTATTTGCCTGAGGTGCCTTTTCATCAGAAACATACTATTTTAGCTTTCAATCTGCTGCACTTACTCTACAGCTGTTTCAATTAATATAGTTTAGTCATTTCAATGGTAATGCATTAGCAAATTCCATGGTCATGGATGGAATAGTCTACTGTTAAATGAAGTAGGACATACTCAAACCAATTCCAATGTAGCGAATATACTAGAGATGTCAATTGGTGACTCTTAGGTGCCCCTCCAACCCTCTTTAGTTTAAAGTTTTGTACTAATTTTTAAAATTGAGATCTCATTTTGGAGAATTAGTACAAAATTTTGAACTAAAGAGGGTTGGAGGTGCACCTAAAGGTTACCAATTTGCACCCCTAGAATATACCTTGATCTGCCATATTCAAGTGCATTTAATTGACTCAATACCGCTAGAATGGGCTTAACGCTTACTAACCAGATCATTACCACGTGATGCACACTGAAACTTTGGAACAGATTTCCCACGCTAACCATCCCACTACTAGGATGCATGCTTAGTTCTCTTTCTATATGTGATTATAATGAAGACAATCAAATGCGTTCTATTTTTCTGTATGATTACGACATGTCGTGTTGTGCACTTACGCATGCTGCTAAAATGTGCCAAGCTGCTATATTCCACTTTCCTTTTTTAAGTTTCCATTATCCTTTTCCTTTATTCTGGTGATAATTGGCTTGCACAATCAGCACCTTACAACTTTCAAGTTAACTTGTAAGAAATGTCGTGAAACTTTGTGGTGGGGATTTTTTTTATCTGATCCATCCCATTTATTCAACCAGCTCTTTCCAAACCTCAACAAGGTGGTCTTCCTTGATGATGACATTGTTGTTCAGCGCGACTTGTCTCCCCTTTGGGAGATCAATCTTGAAGGGAAGGTAAATGGAGCTGTGGAAACGTGCAGAGGTGATGACAATTGGGTGATGTCTAAGCGTTTCAGGACATATTTCAACTTCTCTCACCCAGTGACATCTCGAAGTCTTGACCCAGATGAATGTGCTTGGGCATATGGGATGAATATCTTTGATCTGGCGGCTTGGAGGAAGACAAACATCAGGGATACATATCATTTCTGGTTGAAGGAGGTAATGCTTTTACCCTCACACGAATCTCCATTCCCAGCCTTATTTATGTTCCATTATGTAGTTCATTGACTATGTTTTTGCATTGAAAATGTTCTTGTATTTTGCATGCCTATTTTGTGCTGTGTCCATCGTTCCAAAATCTTGAAAAAAAATTGATTCAACAATCTGGTCTAAATGTAAAAGGTTCAATTTCATTCCCTTTCTTCTATCTGCTGTTGCACTATGTGCCATTATTTGCCATTACAATAATTTCAATTCAATCTCTTCTGCAGAATCTAAAATCTGGTCTTACTCTCTGGAAATTTGGTACTTTACCACCTGCGCTTATAGCATTCAGGGGTCATGTGCATGGAATAGATCCATCTTGGCACCTTCTTGGCTTAGGATACCAAGAAAAGACAGATATTGAGAGTGTCAGGAGGGCTGCAGTGATCCATTATAATGGTCAGTGCAAGCCATGGCTAGACATTGCTTTTAAGAACCTACAACCATTCTGGGCAAGGCATGTAAATTACTCCAACGACTTTGTTAGAAACTGCCATATTTTGGAGCCCCAGTATGACAAGGAGTGACTTAGCAAATACTGGACACAGTGAGTAATTGTTCACGATTCATTTGTTGGCTGGAGAGGCTGATTGCTGTTGGATATGAATATATTGGTTAAACAGGAAAGCAATCGGCATAGGATACAACTGACCATCCCCTGCATCGACCAGGATGCAAATACATGGAGTTTTCATCTGTATCATAGGGGAACACAAATTCTTTTCATCTGTATCATATGAGTGCATCATTCTTTTCCATACTGTAACTGCACAAAAGAGCTCTGGGACTGGGCTGATCCTTCGTCACAGAGTAAGGGCTAGAAGATTGAAAGTGGTTGATCACGACGAAGAAAGGAGGCGGATATTATGAGTGCAAGTTTATATGCTTTCCATCCATCCATTTAATTCTTTTTTACTTGGACACACTCGAGTCATTGAAATTTTGTTCTGGTAGTTTTGTGATTGATTTGGTAGGTTGGAGATGATTGTAGTAGAGACACCGTTGTTTGTGAGTAACCTACAGGATATTGTTACAACTGTTGACATATTAAAAATGTGCAGATAATTCTTTCAAGAGTATTTATGCTGAAGCTGATCTCTGATGGTGACGACTGACGGGGAACGCAACCCGGTCTGTCGTAAGCTTGCAAATAGCTGTTGCCAGATGCCTTGGCGCCTGTCCTAGATAAAATGTTTGCGTATAGCCAAATCGAGCAGTTGGCGAATTATTTGCGGTCATCGAATGGTCAGTCGCCAATTAATGTGTGTGTGTGTGTGTGTGTGAGAGAGAGAGAGAGAGAGAGAGAGAGAGAGAGAGAGAGAGATCCTGTGGGCTTGGCCCACGAGCTCATGGGCTGTAGCCTCTGAGGATGTTACTCGCACGTAAAATTTCTACAGCAAATTAACCGATGGAACACTCCCAAGGCAAACTGCAGCGAAAAATATTTATTTCAAGATTCAAGATTAAACCTAAGAACAAGCCTTGGCCTCAAACTTGGGTAAAACTACAAAGGCGATGGATGTTGGTGCTAGGTACAGTGGCGAATCGACAACAACGAGCACTGGATTCATAGCTGGAACACTGCCATCATCTCCCAGTTCCAACGGAACACCGTTGAGCAGCATTGTCTTGCTCTGGAGATTGCCGTCCTTGGCCGTCAGATGATACTCCTCCCTCTTCTTGGTGTCGCTTGATGGCTTACTTCCCAGCCATGAAACTGCTTTCCTGAGCCTTTGTGTGAAGGAACTGCCCTTCTCAAGGTTGGGTCTTTTACCAAGGCTGACGTTGATGTCATTCTGAAGAGTGACATTGTATCCAGTAGTGTTGCTTAGGTTGATCAAGAGAAGAGTGATGCCTTGCTGCAATTTGAAATGAACATTTTTAGAATGGGTAATCTAACCGACTGAAAACTAGACATAAGCTGACATCTTGGTGGAACAAATTCTCAGAAGACGAAATCTGTTATCTAGTAACTGCCAACCAAAATAACCATAGCAATTAAGCTTTAGTAATATAGTCCAAAATCTTCATGACTCGTCAAGCAATTCACTTGAAAAGGTATGTGACCAACTTACAAAGAGGTGCATCTCATACCTGTTGTCTTCTACAATGAGCATAAGCACGCAGCCTACGTGGTGCAATGACATCAATAGAAAGAACTCCATTGCCCATAAGCCGATGCCATAGTAGAGCACTGATAACAAAATAAATGGTCATAAAATATTTATCAAACCAACCTAAATCACCTTGTGAATTTCATAACTGAAGTCTTGCCTGTAGTAATCGGGATTTGGCCGAAAAGTTTGTGTGTCAAGCAGACCGTAGTTCCCACCGATGAGAGTCTGCCGGCAGAACACCTTTGTGTTATACTTAGATGCCATTCCAAGCTGATCTAGATACCTGCATGCATAAAAGAATTCCATTACAAACTCGCACATCATACTGGATCCCAGCATCAGAGAAGCTTGTGTCAACCATGAAAAGGAACGAGAGCTGACCAGATGCTGTTGATGAATGTATTTGACACCAGCAGGCCGCCATTGTTGAAAACACCACCACTTTCACTAACCCAAGCAGAAGCCCATGTTCCATGCCTTTGGATGGTAAGCTGCATGTCTCTATAAGTATCTTCAGCACGATCTAAGTACTTTGGATCCAATATCTTCCTTATAAGGTGAACATCATCCCCTGAAAACGAAGTGTCATTCTTGATGCATATTGTCTATTGACTACATTAGTTAGCACTGCTAATGAGAAAATGAGAACACCTGGCTAATATTGTAGTTATATTACTGGATAGAACTGATGACAAGCTATTTAAGACAAAAATTTGAAAGAGTAGCTTATAAATTTTTTTGCCCCTTCTAATGATTCCATGCAGCCTTTCCTTAACTCTTTCACTCGCAATTTTTATCACAAAAGAAAGCAATTAATTTAACCAGAATGCATCTGAAATAACAGAAAGTATAAATAATTTATCATTTGTCATCTCATTAAATTATAGAGCACTTTTTCATTTAGCAGGATCACATGTTTTTATTTTAAAAATACTAAAGCATTCATATCATATACGGATTTTTGGTATGTATGGTTTTTCCTACAAAAATGCCTAGCCATTTATTCAGATATATTCAAAATAAGCAAAAAGGCTATGAAATGGTTTTGGACACTGAAATAAGACTATTGGACGAGATTAGAGTCAAAACAATAAATCACATACCTCCTCCGAGATTATATACATGGTGAGTTAAGGCATTAACAACACCATGACCTGAAGTCTGAAGCAGCTGAGAATACCATTGTTGATCAAAAAATCCTCCAGGGGCTAACAGGAGTGGCTGGGACAGTGGCGCCTTATACAATTGTCGAAGGATGGATTTAAATTCAACTACATCCTTTCCGTAAAGTTTAGCATCAACTTTTGCTCCAATTCCATGCCCACTCAGCTCATTGCCTGGAAAAACAAGAACCTGTGTAAAATTGTGGTTCTCAAACTTTATCACCCCTTGTCATCAGAACTCACCAACTTCCCTTGCAACATAGTAAGTAGTACAAAAGGTTTCAGTAGAAAAAAAAAAGTTAACAGTATTACCGAATTCCCATGAGCCAACTGGATATCCCTTTGAGATTGTGTATTTTACAAAATCATATGCATTTGTGGAGTTCCATTTGCCTGCCCAGATGGAACGTCTAACATTGTACCTCCCGTAGAGTGCATTCACACCAAATGTGACAATTGCTCTGCAGATAGATGTTTGCTCACCCATTAGCTAGTTGCAGTTAGCATATGAAAACCTCATATAAGGCTTTCAATCCATTAGGAAAATACATTTGAAAATTCCCTCTTATGAAGACGTCCATGTATTAACATGTCATGCACATGCAGTTACACTGACAGGTTGAACTTATCATATCTTAGAGTATCTGCTAACAAATTAGTATTCCCAAAGATGTCTAGAGATAGCTTGTAGATATTTTTCTCAATTACCAGAGGAACCCACAAAATCCATATGTCACATTACATGGTTTGGTAATATGTGAGCTCAAAATGTTTTAACATTTGGCTACAATTAAGTTCTTACAGTACGGTAACAGAATGAAGCTTAAAATTAGAAGTCTCACCCTGTTTTCTGGAATAAATCATTCAGTTTGTCCCACCTATCCATACCAAGGCAACCAACTGAGAAACCAAACAAGCCATTGGACACATTTCTGAACGGGGAGCATGGACTTTCTGTTCCCACATCATAAACAACTCTATCTTGCAAAGAGCCTCCCAACCTAATCCTCAAATTGTCAAATGCTGCAGATAAAATTAAATAAGACTGTTTGAGACATGGAGCAAATTAACGGGCCATCTACCTGCCTATTAGGCCCTTATTAAAGGTACAAGGGATGACAAGTATTGAACCAGCAACCACTGATTGTAACTCCAAGGGCCTACCTTGAATGGCTTGAGCCAGAAATGGGTGATCCAAATCCTGAATGGATCAGTTGATGGCATGAAAAGTTAGTCCATAGTCCATACATCAATATGCATCTGTAGCCCACCAATAACAAGAGAAGAAAAATGACATAAAGCATACCAAATTCAGAATTGAAGACTGGCCCCATGGACACTGATTGTAGTTGCACTTCTCCGGGGGCCACCAGTCAATTGTAGCACAGACGTAGTTCTCATCCGTCTCAGCAATCCTAGTCGAGCCTTTAACTATGACCGTCGCCTCCTCCGGCTGCTGAGCCGAAGCCCAACGAGGAGCAGCGTGCAGGCAGATGAGCGCAAGAAGCAGCAGCCTCACCTCCATGTTTCGTTTTCCTACCTAGAAGACAACCACAAGCCAGATGTGTGTTATGCTCTGCAAGACTAGCCGCCGCACCATTTCCTCCTGAACAAATTCTTGGAACATAACGACTTGATGCGAGAAGCAAGTAGAATTCAAATTTTAAGCTCTAAGTTTGCCCGGACCCTCGGAACTCAACAACCGAACACCGGACACTAGGCAATGCAAATGCAAACCGGATCACGATTCAGAGCAGCAATTGTACGAGCAAAACTTTCACCAAGAAAAGATGCCATGGTTAAGCCGGGGAAGGAAGCAAAGAATTCACCTTTCTCGAGTAAAACTTCGCATCTGCCGGAGAAGCAAGCGCGGATTAATCGAGATATACCTCCGACGCCGGTCGCACTGGCGCAACGCTCCTCGTTCCCGCAGTCCCGGCCCCAGAAAAGCCGCGTATGGGAGGGAGACCCCAGGAGTTCCGCCGGAGATCCGGGTACCGGAGGCGGATTGGGAGCTCAGGCCGACGATCCTCGGGCTTCAACCACCGCAGATCAGCGGCCTTTTGGGATGCTACTGCTACGCGCAGCAGAGCCGAGCAGCCGGGCGTTGCGGCTGCTGGTGGGCTGCTGGTGGGCTGCTTCACGGAGCAACGTGGCCACGTGAAGACAGGAGAGTATGCCTCGATACGCCTGTCTGGCCGTCTCGATACTCTGCAGTCTGCAGCACAGCCAGTCAGCCAGAGCGCGGTTGGGTTCTTTGATTCAGGTGGTCTGTTTGTCTCGATGACTACGATTTCCTCGCCAAGAAACTCATTCGTTGAAACTTGCTAGAAAGCGGTATGAGTGAATTCTATTTCTTTTTTTCTAAAAAAATATAGATCAGCAACAGCTGTGAAGATTCAGGATTTTAGCACGAGTGATGGTCTGCTGAAACATATGGACTGTACTTTATGGGAATTTGTGGATTAGGTGAACACGAGAGCAGCCAGACAGTGACACTGTGCCCACTCCCCCTTGTTCACTGGAGATTTGCTGCAATTAGGCAGTGTTTAATTCCCAAACTTTTTTCTACAGTATCCGTCACATCAAAATTTTGAATACATGCATGGAGCATTAAATATAGTTAGAAAAAATAACTAATTATACAGTCTAACTGATTCCTACGAGATGAATCTAATGATGTTAATTAATTTATGATTGGACATTAATTGTCAAGTAACAACGAAACATGCTACAGTATCCAAACTCAAATTTTTTCACCAACTAAACACCCCCTTAGTTGAAAACACACGCAGAGATCTTGTGTCCTGGGTCAAAAGGTTTTGATTAGCAGCTGCCGTACGAGGCGGTTTCGTTCCACCATACCAAGTCATAAAACCACGTCGCAGGACACAAGCACGTTTCAGGAAAGTTTTCCATTTCCCCGGCTCAACAGATAGCAGTTGGGGGATGCTTTCCTGTTGCTTCAGCTTCAGTCCAAGAATCCAGCCTGCCGGTGCGTGCACCAAGGCAGCGTTGGATCCAAAGGCATCCCCCCGGTTGTCATCCTGCAGATGGGGGCACTCTTCTGATTTTGCTGCGGTTTTGCAGATTAGATTCCGTGATCAAGGTGGTTATGAGCTTCGAGGGCGACTAATTGTGCCTTTCAAGGAAATTTGCAAAGCTCGTGCACGCCTACTACCACCTCGAACGATGCCGTACAACCACCTGAAAACAACTGCACGTACTGAACTAGTGATGAAGATGAACCGTGCGGCCCACAACGAACTCCGGAAAGGCCTAGGCAGATTAAAACATTTTCTTTGGCCGATTAGCGCGTCCGTTTCTTGTCGTGGTACCAATACATTCTCTTTACAGACAAGTTTCATGTACTATCCAGGCAGCGCAACCATTCGGCTCTGTACGAAGGGAGGCACCTGATCCTGTCTGCACACGCACTCGTTCTTGCGGAACTGCGCAGCTACGAAACCGCTGATCTTCCTTCTTCAGGAGTGCAGTCTAGTCTTAGTCTAGTCCGTTACTCCGTTGCAATGTGCTGAAGCATGAACGCCCTCGTCTTGCCGTCTGGTATGAGCCCCATGCTCCGCATCTTCGTGTACACCTTGTTGGCTAGCACGATCTTGCCTCGCAGACACAGCCCGTGGATGACGGCGTTGTAGATTGAAGAATCTGGAGCGACCTCCTGAAGACGGTTCATAATTTATCAGTAGACAATACATTAAAAAAAGGAGATTTGGGAGCACAAGAACTACAAACAAGTACCATGAGATAATTCTGCAGTTTATGCAGCATAATAAGTTGTTTGGGAAGTTCGACAGCTATCAGGTGTTGTGTTGATACTTGATAATTAATACATTGTTGTTCTAACATCCATAGTATTATTCAGTAATTTACACAGCCATACCATTAATGTACATATAATATGCAGGGTGAGAAGAATCTGGAACTTTTTGCAACTCTTTCTCTCTCTCTCTCTCTCTCTCTCTCCAAGTGTAGATAAACCAAAACCATACAATCTAGATGCTTGCAAACCCTAAATAATTGGAGTACAAAATTAATCATGTCCTCCAAACTGAACATCACTAGTGTAAATAACAAAAATACACTGGGAACAACCTGTAACTAATTCTTGAAATGTTTTAGAGGCTAAAGATGCAAACATGAAATAATTGTTGTACAAATTAATCGTGCGCTTCAAACTGAATATCACTACTGTAAAGAACAAAAATACACTGGGAACATTATGTAACTATAATTCTTGAGTTATGCACAAGAAGGCTTTTATAGTACCAACAAAATTCAGGAAAATCGGGCCTAGGCAAAAATCTACTGAAGGTTCTCATTTCCTATTATATTGTTCAAATCCTTTGCTCATAAACCAGGAACTATGGGCATATTGCCTATAGCATATTTGTATCTGGCCACAAGGTTTAAGCACTAACCCTAGAAGATTGCTTGCTAATCGAGCAAAGATAATGCAGCTTTGAGAATCAAAATCAGAGTATCAGCCATTCAAGGTTCAGGTTTGAGAACAGCACACCAACCAACAATTAAGCAAACAGAAATTCAAATCTTTTCTGCCTCTCCAACAGAAACAAAATAGAGAGAAATGGAAGTAGTACCTCTAATATATCCTCTACTTCATTCCAAAGAGATCCCCAGATGCAAGCTCGTATAACAGATAAATGTGTGAATGTGTCTGGTGAACACCTTTGGTTAATCATGCGCTGGTACACTTTAAGAGCAACTCTTGGCTCGCTAGCAACCTCACAAGCACCTATCACATGATTGTAAGATACCACTGATATTTTGAGTCCACTTTTTTCCATCATCCATAACAACTGCAAACCATGTTCCCATTGACCAAGCCTTTCACAGGACATCAAAGCAATGTTGTAGAGATGATCATTTAAGAGCATCGGATGATTGGTTTTAATTCCTTGGAAAAGCTCCAGGACATCCCAATATCGCCCAGACTTATATAATGCTGACAGTAATGCACTCCATGTATATTGATCAGGCTTAAGGCCTGAAGATGTTAATAGATGGTACATCCTGAATGCAAGTTCATCTTGACCAGCCTTCCCGAGTGCATTGATCATTGAATTGAACAGAATGATATTTGGCTCCATTCCAGCACTGAGCATTCTGCTAAACGTGGCCAGGGCAAACTCCCACTTGCCCTCTTTGGTGCAGGATGCAATGATAGCCTTCATTATATCTTTACTCGGATCAAGTCCATTCTGGAGCATTTCCTGATAAGAGGCAATAGCTAACTCAGCCTGCCCACATTGCACAAATATGCTGACTAACAAATCGTAGGTCAGTAAAGTTCCATTCAAAGAACTTTCCTTTAGCCTTCTCCATAGTCTCTCCACAAGCATCCAGTCTTTTGCTCTTCCACATACAGATATCATTGTATTATAAACGATCACGTCGACGATTTTCTTTGAATCTTCCTGTTCCTCAATCTCATTGAACATTTTCAATGCAGAAGCATAACCCTCATTGCTTGCAACAGCCTTAAGAATCAAGGTATATGTGTGCCCTGTTGCCATTCGTTTCCCCTTCATGAACTCAAACATCCTCAGCACATCAGCCAACGAACTTTTACGCACATAGCAAGATAAGAGGGAGTTGCAGGCATGCGCGCTTGGCTGCAGCCCAGACGCGCGCATTGAGTCGAACAGCTCAGTGGCACTCCTGACCTTGTTGGATTGGCTGAGCTTTATCAACCTTCTCGACAGCGTCTCTTCATCCCTCTCCTCCAAGAAGTGCAGCCTCGACCCACGATGCTCAGATTTCCTGTCCAGCTCTGCCGCCATCGCCGGCGGAGCATTTCCCGCGCCCACCCCGCCCTTGTCCACAACGGTCGGCGGCCTCACCGGACGCCGACGCAGCCCGCGCCTCTTGCCACCATCATGGCCATCAGCACCACGTGGATCACCATCCAGGCCCCAAACCGCAACGCCAGCGTCCTCCTTGCCGGCGACCTCGGACTCAAGAACGCAAGGAGACGCCCTACAGATGCAAGCTCCGGCCGTAACCATGGCGGGGCTTGAAGCCTGTATCTGGCGAGCGTCAACTCTTCTCTGGCCTCCGCTTCGCGGACGGAACCTCGTGCCATCACCACCGCCCCGTTTCCCGCGCGGGGGCAGTTCTTGGCCGAAGGAGCCGCAGCTCGTGCTGCAGCCGCTCCAAACTGTAGCCATGGCCGCGGCGAATGGTAACGGAATCCAAAGATTTCATCAACACGCGGGGGCTTTCTTTGCTGATCCGGGAGAAGAACCCAATCCAACAAAGGCGAAATCGACGGAATTGGGTGAGAAGTTGCGCTTCTAGATGGATTGGAGAAGGGGGCGAGCAACCGCGAGAAGAGAGCGAGGCAGCAGTGGACGCAGCAGAGTGGATCAGGTGATTAGAGATGATGATTGGATTATATGGGCCTGATTTCTTCTCTCTGGTGGGCCTGAATATTTGGTTTGGCCCACGAATCCTAGTCCGTCCAGCCTTCATTTTGGCCCAGCAGAAGCGATTTTGATTTTATCTTTTATTTTCGCGTAAAAGCAAAAGCCAAAACGCTAGTATGAACACTCCATGCTAAATGGTGCTTGATTCTGAGTGACTGAACATCGAAACGACAAAGAGAACCAATGCATTGCGGGCTTCTTCTTTTCTCTTTTTTTTTTGAAGGGGAATGCGTTGTGGGCTTGCATGGTACTTTCCGCCTCAACTATCTGACCTAATGGTTACTTCTGCAACAACCAAAATTTGTAAATCAGTATCTCTTTTTTTTTTGAAAGACCTGGACAACTTGTCCAGCGTTCATTAACAAGGAGAAGAGAGTTTACAAGGCGCGTAATACAGCTTCCTTCCCAGACAGAGTGCTGGGAAGGCCAAAAGGAAAAGCTACTACTCGCGCATTATTGGATCAACTAGTGAGCCAAGGTGTCTAGCTCCAGCAAACACCCGAAGTCTGAAATCTTCAGTATCTCTTTAGGAGAGAACAAATATCAACTTCTCCCTTTCTAGGGCACTGAGGCGGTATAAAGTGGCTTCTTTCAAAAGGGCAAATCTAATCTAGATTACCATTACAGAATAGATTCAGCACTTAGTGGCAGGTGATAAAGCACATTTTTCTTCCTTGAATATTCCAATTCATAGAAAGGGCAAACATCGAGCTGAAGACTGAAATGGCAAGGAACAGGTTTGATGGTTTGAATACTGCACTGCCATCTGTAACTCTGATTGTCACATGATACTACCTTACTAGCTATGCTCATAGTAGTATAGTACAAGAAACTCGAACAGTTACCAAACGTAACCCGCACATATGCCGATTTGCACCAACGAAAGTTATTCCCTGTATGCTTCAATGGAATTAGGCTAGCTGTCTTCAGAGTTCAGCCAACGGCGGAAACGGTAGGATCGGAGGCGGCACTACGGAGGGAAGAATATCACACGCTGGGTCCCCACTCCCCAGGACGGTGCAGCCAAAAGGAGCCTGGATTCTTGAAGGCTTCCATGGGGATAAAGCGATCCCATCACTCCTCTTATTACCTGCCTTGGAGACAACAGTTTTGCTTGCTCTCTGCCTTCCCTCTCGTCCACCATCTCTGTATGCAAGCAAGCAGTTTTTAATACGAGGCCTTCGCTTAGTGCTGAAGCTGCTTGCTGTGCCTTGGAGCAGCTATTGGGCTTCTCTACAAATACTTTGCGCGCCATGGACGGCGACTTGAAGAAGCTGAGGTAAAGCAGGTGCCTGCAGCAGCATCTAGACCTCAATCTGCTGAAGGGTTTGATCTTTCATCCTTTTGCCCGGCTAACCGTGAGCTTCAAAATGCTTTTATGCCATATTGTTCTTGTTAAAAGGCTTCATGTTTTTCGAGACAAAAATTTCTGGGCTTCCTTTTTGGGATTAGTGGTTCTTAAGCCTTCTCCTTAAGAGTTGAAGAGAAAAGGTTCCAGCTTAATAGAGATGAAGAAGTAGCTCATATGCCACATGTTACGGATCAAATTCAGAACACCACCTTGCGTTCTTGTGATCGTTAGACAATAGCAGATTAAGATTTCACGATTCTTTTGCAGGGTTCGGTTCTCTGGAGTAGGAAAGGGAAATAACTTTGGAAGACAGACTTCGGCAGTACCACCACAACAAAGCGCAGCTCTTGGAAGTTGTAAGTGATTAATATATGGTGATTCAGCTTTTACAAACATGGGAGCACAAAAATCATGTGAGTTTAGAAGGTGCCTTGATTGTTATTCTAGTATTCAGATAGTATTACATTTCTAGTCACTATGATCAAATGGTTAATTTACGTTGTAAAAAGTGGAGGTAAAGCCTGGAGCATTTAAGCATTCAGATGATCTGAACAAGGAAAAGCACACACCATAGAGGGATGTGCAGAAACGAGTCATAGTTTCTCCAGAAGAAAGAAACCCATCAAAATGGAAGCAAAAATCTGACAAACTGTCGTTGCCACTTCCAGCTGAGATGAGCAGTGGCGGGGAATATGACGCTGCATTCGCAGCCACAATTGCAGCAGCAGCATTCGCAATTGCTGCTCGAGAAGAGAAGCTTGCAACTCAGAAGAACCCTATACCCATCGAGGCGGTGCCGCCTGCCCTGTCGCCAGTCAAGAGAGCAGAAAGCATGAAAAGACCTGGAGGAGGAAGCAAAATCTCAAGATGGTTCAGTGGCAAAGAACCCGTTGAAGATGATGATGACGGACCAGGTAGGTTAAACACGTTTACCTTATTCCCAACCTTTTGGCTCGTGTGCTGTAGCAAAACCTGCAAATCTCTTTGTGACAATTCTGCAATGGATGATCCTTTCAGTCAACGTATCTGTAAGGAGGCCGCTGAAACCAGCACCTGGAAAGCCTGAAGATATAGCTCCAGATCATAAGGTGACACCAAAGATGCTTGAAACTTCTATGAGTGTAAAGAAGGGTTCAGGATCCTCCAACAAAACAGCAGATAGGAAAGGCAGCAAGAAGTTTGAACAAGAACAGGCGATTCAGAAAGTCCCGTCGGCCGTCAGGCCAGCTACATCGTATCATTCTAGACAGAACGGAGAAGGCACAGCTGGAGTGACTGCTATTGGTGGCACGGGAACCAAGGCTGAAGAATGGGAGAAGGCAAAGCTTGCAAGAGTTAGGGAAGAGTAAGTATTCTTTTTATTCTAGATTATGCTTGCCATTTGATTGACATGCTGATATGGCCATCATTTCATCAGGTATGAAAAGATGATCGAGACCATAGCTGAATGGGAGACCGAAAAGAAGGTGAAGGCGAGACGCCAAAAAGAACAGAAAGAGGTTTTTCTTGTTAATTTATAGTCTGAAGAACACAGCACTTTAAATCCAATATTCCCTTTTTTGAGAACATTCTATGATACAAACTCTGGAGTCTGGACACAAATAGTCAAATAGATTATTTTAGGAAGTAATCATGACTGATTAAATTGATGAGGCTGAAGAATCTGAGAACTGAACTTAAATTGCAGACCAAGTTAGACAAAAAGAGAGCAAAGACACTGGAAGAATACAACCAAGAGATGACAAGGATCAACAAAGTTGCTGGAGGAGCAAGGTCGATGGC
Source organism: Panicum virgatum (assembly GCF_016808335.1). NCBI lineage: Eukaryota > Viridiplantae > Streptophyta > Magnoliopsida > Poales > Poaceae > Panicum > Panicum virgatum. Next base: position 74,554,170 of record NC_053153.1, read on the forward strand.
GGAGGAAAGAAAATATAATGATGAGAAGAAGATCAGAGAGAAGGCGTACAAGATACGATCCACTGGAAAGCTTCCCCGCACATGTGCTTGCTTTTGAGAAAAGATCAATACTGTGAAATTTGAAACAAAACGAAGGGTGTAACTTGAAGGTTGTAAAAGCCACAAAATTGTTATGTATTGTAAGATATATTTGGTTTGACAACTGATGAAGTGATGAGTCTATAGAATTCCATGCAACTACCCACTGAAAGCAATATCTAAATGTTTGAAGGGTGTATAACTGAGGGATAATAGGAAACATCTATGCATCAATACTCAAGATGAGATATACTAGTGTCTGTGTTGGACAGAAGGATGCGTATAATGCGTGGGATATATTGCTTGAGCTCCTTGGGCTGATTATATAGGAGTACATAGCTTGGAGGGCAAGTAACCTCTCCTAGAAATGAGGAAGGTTATCCCGGAATTACAATCAATTCTAAACTAACCATATCCCCGGAGTTGCCTAATATACTCTTAACAGTCTGACATACCAAAAAATGCCAGGAGTAGGTGCAGCAAATAAAGAACGTACCCAGTGCCGTAGGCTCCCGCACTGTGCGGGGTCTGGAGGAGGTTATTAGCGGGAGGTCTTTCCCACACACCGTGCAATGTGTAGAGACCACCGCTCGAACCTGTGACCTCTCGGTTCACAGGCGGCAAGCACTACCACTTGCACCAGGCTGCCCTTTTAGTAGGTGCAGCAAATAAAATCAACTTTTCTAATATAGCATTTAGGAAATCCAAGCCAAACAAAAGCACACTTGATTTTACAGTGTTTGATTGATTTACAATTAAGTAAACTTAAAACACTCATTCCATGGAACCAAATAACTATATACTATCTGTAAACCTTTTTAGCAACTCTTGTTCTACAGGATAAATCTGCTGTACAAACTAATACATAATCCTCTCTATCAGGCTCAATTCTGGAGCCCATAAAAGAAAAGGAGCACGAAAGTCAAACGCAAACATGGCAACCTTTGAAAGACATACATATTCTATTCAGCTTCCTCAGGTGCATTATCCTCATCATTAGGAAATAAATCTTGGGAACTACCAGCTTGTTGTGCGGATGATGTGGGTTTGCCATCCTGGAGAGAAATGACTGTTTCAAAAGCACCGACTAAAGCCTTTACCTTGCTTTTCCTAGACTCCACTAGCTTACTTGCAGTCTCTTCGATTACATTATTGAACAATCCTTGTGCATCTTTCTTCTCCTGTGCATCTTGATGCCGCAGTTTCACACCGGGAGATTCCATATCTGGGTTAGTAGGAACAACATTACTTGTGCTATTCCTCTTGTAAATCCTTCTTGTTTGTTGGGTTTCACGATTCGAGACTTCATTTGCAGACTTTCTTCTAAATTTCAATCTCCTTGGGCCACTGCTATCTGGTGGGAGTTCTACAATTTTGCCCCTCTTAAACTTCATTTTATAAGGTGTAAGACTAGCATCATCCAGTTCAACAGTGGAGATTCTTCTTTGTCTTGGGTCACCAGATTTTAATGATTCACCCCTATCTATGTTGATTGTTGCCTCTTCATCTTCTGTACCAGATTCATCTGATTCACTTGATTCAAAATCATATTCTTCAAAAAATTCATCATTTGATAGTTCTTCTGGTGACTGTGAAATAAAAACCTCTGATTTCAGTCCATCCCCTTCAAAGGTATTTTCATCATTCACGCTTGCTAACTCACCAATAGCAGAATCACTTGGTTCAATTAGCATAGACTTAGGCTCCTCCAGAACTTCACCATCTGATGATGTTTCTGAAATTGATTGGCAGTGAGAAGTATTGTTATTCACCCTAGCATCAAAAACTTCATCAGCCTTGGCATTCTCTTGTGCATTTCCAGAAGCAAAGTCAAGACAAGAATCAGGCTCCTCCGCATGTTTTTCATCAATCGCCAGTAGTTCTGGGGATGTTCCGAAATCTTCGCTAACTGCCACTTTGTCCTTACCTTCAGATATTAGAGACTCCACAGGCGCATTAACTTCAACTTGATCATCCTCAATTTTTGAATTACTTTCAATTAATACAGAGTCATACACATCTGCATTTTCGACAACTATTATATGTTCTGATAATTGGCAAAGAGCTACATCATCAGCTTGCCTATCTTCATCCTTTGAAGCTTGACTATGAATGATATTCTGTTCTGCTAGTTTATGTTCTAGATCAGATTCACCTAGCATAGCATTGAATTCCTGGCCATCTAATGATTGTTGCAGCTCAAGAGTGATGGCACTTTCCAGGTGGGCTTCGCCTGCTATTGATTCACTTTTTTCAGTGCTTCCTACACCATCATTATCCGAAATGGATTTACTTGTTTCTTCTGATGCTGGTTGAGAATTGACTCCGTTTTCTGTGGCATCTGGAGACAGTTCTGCTACTGTTGACTCAATAGAATAGCTCCTAATTTGCATATCATCCTTTGGTTTTTCAACAGAAGCAATTAGCTTGGGCTCCACAGATAAGGATGACCCAGACATATTTACGCCTTGCTTCCCTTTTATAATTGCATCACTTGATCTGGTAGCACTCTGTTCAGGTTTTGCACGCCCTCTAGTAATAGTTGCTGCTGGAGATGCAACCTTTCCCTTCGTAGTACTTTTATCTTTTGAAAGTAGATAATGACTAGAAGACTGAGATGGAACAGGCACTTGTTTAATCATGTTAAGTTTACTGGGATATGAGCCTGGCTTCTTATGCCTTGGTTGATTAACTGTTGTGACTTTGCCCACAGTAATAGATTTCTCAAGTGAGGCCTTCTCTGGAAACTTTGACTTGGCAGGAAATATGGCCCCCTTGGCTGGCATTGTGCCCCTTTTATCATTTTTTTTAAGTCCATCTGAGTACCTCAAATTTGTTGGGACCAGAGTTGAATACTTCTTTCTTCCATCAGAGTTCAAAGTTTTATTTTCAGCTGCTGTAGCTGTCAGAGGAACCATATGTTCATTGGATGCAACACCTTTTCGGTTTGCTGATGCTATTCTGGGTGCATCCCGTACAGCTTCACCCAGAGATATACTCGACTTGGTTCGTGAAAGACTCGTGTTTCTGACATCCTTGGACCTATCCAAGATAGCTGATCTGTGCAACGACAAAATTTTCAGATGAGCAGGGAGTTTCTTTCTTCCTCCTGATAAATTCGGCTCCTCTTCAGAAGGATTTTTGTGTCCATACTTGCAAAAATCATGGCATGAGCCTCTAGAAGCTCTGAGATAATTTGGCACGGTCTTCTCATGCTTTTTTGACTCTGGAGGTGAAGCTGAACTTGTAGGTGTGGTGCCATCAGGTGAACTCTTTTCCAAAGCTTTGGACATTAAGGTCTTCCAGAAGCTGAGACGGTGCTGGTGTCAGATGAATGTTCTTCCTTTTGAATTCAAAAATTTTAGGCTGTTGAAATAAAGAACATGTGTCATTTCTAGAGATTTGCACGACCAGAAACTAAGAATTCACATAATTAAATAAAGCTGAAATTTTACTTGAGCAATACTTAACTGTACTAGTTCCAACTATCTTAAAAAAAAATCACAGAAATTGAGCTAGATCAATTTCCTGCTAATGTTTCATTAGATAACTGAATATTGAGTGCAGGATTTGCACCACGAGATCCTAACTATTCAAACCAACAAAAAGGAATCCTAGTCTCTTTGATAATTTGCCAGTTTGAACAGCTCGAATGGAAATTATGTGAAACCATATGAAAAATAATTAAATGAATTAGAGAAAAATACTCACATCAGAAGCATACCTCCTAAAAGCAGGTTCCTGCAGTCGTTCTCCTCAATCAGCAATCGTTAAAGAGTGCATTCAAATTCCATGATGAGTAGGTGGCCTGAATTCGAAAGGAAACAAGGTCATCAAGATAGCATATTTCATAGCCATCACTCATACATTAATTAAAGATTTGTAAAATGTGCCCATCATGACTAGTTTGCTTATAGCCAATAAAGTGCCCACAACCAATCATATTACAGAATTTCTATATGAAGAGTAGGAGAAGGGGGAGGGGATGAACATAAAGATCTTGACGAGCGTCTGGATGAAAGCAATGGAGCAGCCAGAATGTGACAGAACACCAAATAAGAATTCAACCGTCCATGTCTAAAACTAGCATACGAGACCGTAAAAAAATAGCATACGAGAAGGCACAACGGGTAACCATTTCAAAACCGAGCTGTCTCTATCATACTTGATACAGTACAAAAGTCCGAATACAAGGCCACAACTGAAAAGATGTCCAAATCAGGAACTATTTATCTCACAGTACCTTGAAGTACTCTCCAAGTTAAGTGGAGATTTGATCACTCAACTATTTTTTTTTTCGAAATGAACTCAACTATTGGGCCAAAAGAAAATAAGATGAAGAAATCAGTCTGAGGGGCTGTTTGGATCCAAATCTTTAGCCTTTGGTTTAAATCTGAACCAATCCCTGCCTATACTAGAGCCATCTTTTCAGATACCTCATCTAACTAACCGATCTTTAAACAGAACCAATGTTTTCCTAGCCAGGCTGTCTTAAAAAACACTGCTCCACAATTAGTCTTTCCAGCTCGAGGCTGCAAGGACTGATGAGTAAAAGTGCGAGATGCCAACCAAAAACCCCCACGCAAATTTACGTTAAAAAACACGGAAACAAGTGGACCAACGACATTAATCTGAAAAACTGTACCTTGACCGTGGTAATATATCGAACTTTGAAAAGTAATCGCTAACCGAAGGAACTGAAGAAAGACCAAATCACGCGTATTACACCAAGCAGAATCATTGTTCAAGTTACATAAACGTGACCAGAGACTTTTGCTCTTGACATCCAAACTTCAATCTTTCTTCGTCAAATTTTAATCTTCGTAAACAAAGAATTGCTACAGAATCGATCGGAGCGGCGGCCAACACACGCATTGGCGCCCGCCTAGCCAACCCCCAGGAACCAAGCCGCATCGCAGGACGCCAAGAAACCAGACGAATCAAAAGGGATCGCACAAACCTAGACCAAGACGGCAAAACCTCACCGGACCGGAGCAAAGGCAAGGCAAGATCATACCTTTGAGAGATGGCAGAGGCCCCCGGCGGAGCCTGCCGCCCTCGCGACCGCAGAGGGCGACCGAAGCGGCGACGGCGGTGGAGGAAGAGAGGCGGTGGCGACGCGGCTGGCTGGGCAGGTAGGCAGGCAGCTGGCCAGCGCGCACAGCCACCCTTCCTTTTCTTCCGGGGGGGGGGGGGGGGGGGGGGGGGGGGGCTAAACCCAACCCAATGGCGGCGGCGGCGGCGGCGGCGGCCGATTCAGCTTTCCGCGTCCTGGCTGTTGCAGCTACCTTTCCTGAGCTGACCCTGCCGTTTACCATTTGCATTTGCTTTGCCAAATTTCCTGGGAGATCAATTTAGTTTTTACCGTCATCGTACCGTAAGTGAAACTGCGCTTTGCTAAAACACCATCGAGTGTGTACGAATGACATAGGACTTGCTCCATCAATCGTTGACATCGCTCAATAGTAGCGTTTCAGAATGCATCTCAAGCATTAAACTCCACATGGTGCTACAGTGCGATATTTCATTTCTCAATTGAACATACAAGTTCTCTGGACGATTCGACTTACAGATATACTCCTTCCATCCTCGTCCTCGAATATACGACACGCACATCTCCTCTGAATGCAACTAAAACTGCATGTCAGTGATGACACTCTACTGTGGCTGGTGTTGATTTGGTGTAAAAAAAAATATTATTAGTTGACTGCAGAATATAGTACCACCAATCAACTACCATTGTCCATGGGGAATCGTAATGACTGGGAATACTACTGCCGTGAGTGGAGTAGATCACTAACCAAAAAGACTCCATCAATTTGACTTGCTGCTTGTGCGTTCAACGCTGCGGGAAGCTGGGAAAAAAAAACTCGGTACTGTACTAGTAGCACGAGTACGAGTATTTGCGTGGGGGTGGGGAGAACATTTTGGTACGGAGTAACTGCCAAGCATGCCGTATGTGCAGCATCCCATCTCCCACCGGCCATCGCTAACAATAGCCTTGTTTGGTTTGGGATGGATTGTAGCGCTAGTGAATAGTAACAAACTTTCACCAGTAATTATGGTGTCAAACAAAGTCAGTTTACAAAACCAACTTCAGAACCCCCGCGCTAGTGACCCTGAAGAATCTAATGAGGTCTTTGACCGTGCGATTAGAAGATGGTTACTGTAGCATCACTATAGCTAATTATCGATTAATTACCGTCATTAGATTCGTCGCGAAAAATTACACTCATCCCTAAAAAGATTTTGCAAATAGACTTCATTTAGTGCTTCATGCATGCGAGATTCTTTTTTCTGGATGTGTGCGTGCTAGAATTCTAGCATTGCCAAACAAGGCCAATGCGCAGCGCAACACGTACGCCGCGTCGATCATTCATCCCCCGTCCGTACAAACCGACCGGAAGCGAGGCGAGATCTGCGCCGGCAGGGCAGCAACCAGCAGCTGCTAGACGGCCGACGCCGACCGCGCGGCGTCGCGCGCGTAGAAAAACAGCAGGTCGTCGGCGGCGGCGGGGCACACGCGTGCGTACGCGTCGCGCGCTCCCGCGCACCGGTCGATCGACGACGGCGCGCTCCGTGACGGATCCCGGTCGCCGGTCCGCGGACGAGGAGCCCATGCTTGGCGTGCCACCTTCTCCGCCTCTCGGATTCAGATCGAGGGCATGGGCGCGCGTTTGCTGCCTCCGATGCGCGCTGATCCCGAGCAGTAGGCGCGCGGGCGCCTTCGTGACTGGAGGAAGATGAGGCAACCAATTGAGGCTGAGGCATCAACCAATAAAAGCACGTACGGGCGCGATCGGATCTCGCGTCGATCTCCCACTTCGTGATCGCGTTCTCCAAAGATGCAAAGCAGTGCGACTTGCACGACCAAGATGATCGATCAGACGGCCGCGTCCCCTCTCTTTTTTTTTTTTTGGGAAAATTCGATTCGTGCCACCACAACTCCGTGAAATTGGGTGTCACGTTCAAAATCATGCCACTCAATGGCATGGATTTCAACATGAAATCCAACTTCAAGAAATTGTAGTGGCATGGATCAAAATGACCCCTCTTTTTTTTTTAGCTCAGGAAGGGTCTAGAATTTCAGCTAGTAGCGCAACAGATTCCCCTGCTTGAATGTGATCCTGCATCTTTTATTTTAGGTCAATCTCAAATCATAGTTTCATTGCACAATTATCAAAGATAAAGACTTGGTAACTGAATCGGATGAGTGTCATGAGAATAAAATTTCTCTCACATAAACTATCCATTCTATTTTCTTATAAATATCTTGCCACATTAACAAAATTTACTTATAAAATTTTTATGAAACTCTACTGAGACTGGCCTATCTTCGCAGATCAACATTATCTGCGCTAGTATGGTTGGAAAAAGAGTGCAGGCTAGTACTGTGGATTATATAACGGAGAAAGGGGAAGGAGTCGACGTTCAGTCCGGCCGAAAGCACGCACTTAACAACATCATCAGGTCATCTTTAGTACCACCGCTGATGGTAAATCAAATGATTAGTTGGGCCAGGATCGATCAGCATCTTGATTAGTAGTACCGCGTAGCTTTGATCGCAATCAATCATTTAATACGAAAGACGCCTAATTAGTTCACTGCTAATGGCAGCACCGCCGCATCTCGAAACCAAAATCAAGCATGCATGTTTTTTCTTTATCAAACATACCTGTATTTGTCGGGTAACATGATTAGGAGGCACCCTAACCAGGAGACTAAAATCAACCTAAAAACGCAAACACATGTTAGACAACCGGGCCCACGAAGGCCTACAGGCTCCTTCCAATCCGAAAGAAAAGAAAGGACTCAAAGAAGTCCAATACGCAGCCCACGTACATAGTGCAGCCCGTTCGCACCCCCTCGAACCCGCGGGGCAATCTCCACCTCGCTCGAGGGCCTCCCGCCGAGACCCTCGACCGCACCCCGCGTCACCGCCTCGCTCGAGGCCATCCCTCGACGGGAAGGACAAACGGCCCTTCCGTTCACCCGCCCGCCGTACGGAGATATTAAATTCCAACCACTCCTCCGCAGCATCCGGGTCAGACGGCGTCAGGCAGCCACTCCGCGCAGTGGCTGTGACCGGAGTCCCGTCCGCCAACTCCGGTCACTGCTCCACCATTCCGGACGCGGTGGCGACACTGTGGGAACCTGCGACGCAGTGCAAGACGTGCTCGGCACTGCTCCAGCCACTGTGTTGCCAACTCCCCGTACTTCCCTCGTGTTCTCCCCTCCGCGGAACCCTCGAACGGCATGGGCACGGCCCGAGCCTTGACCAGGATAAGACCCTGGCCTGCAGGACCCTCGGAACGTCGCCACGACACGCCTGGAGGACGGTACTCCCTATAGCAACCACCACGCCGCCCACTGGAGCTACAAGGACGCCGGCGCGATCTCCGCAAGGGCAAGGATGATGCCTAGGATGACTGCCACGCCATACGCCATACCCCCCAGTGCACTTTGTACAGTGCTTGACCACTGCACCCCCGCGATTCAGGGAGAAGACGACGACTTCTGCGATCTCCTGTGCATGTACACCGCCCTCCTTGTGTCTATAAAAGGGGGAGGCGGGCTCTATCTTAACGTTCATCGGACACAACACTCAGCACCACTCACAGAACGCACGCGCTCTTCTGAGCCCCGATATTGGCACTCGCCTCAATCAACTCCTTCTCTAGCAGAGATCTGGGAGCTTCCCTCCCTCTCCCGCCTCGCTTGTACCCCCTACTACAAGCACCCCCGGTGCAAGACAGTACAGTGCACTCGCACTCGCACACCCCTTTGCTGGACGTACGGCCCTGCGGCCGGAACCAGGATAAACCCATGCGTGACTGTGTTGCCTCCTGCATCAACCATCTGGGACGAGGAACACGCAGCATTATCACTAGTTGGGTCCGGACCACCGAGTCAGGACACCGACAGTTGGCGCGCCAGGTAGGGGACGCTGCGTGACATTTCTCTTTTGTACCCATTTGATCTCCAGGAATGGCGAGCAGATCCAACCCATTTCTCATGGGTGCCTCGGATCCGCTCCCAGCGGGATACGAGATTTGGTTCGGGAGTCTTGAGTTCAGGGCAACCGACAACGGTTACCACATGGAGCTCCTCTCGCCCTGACGCAACCCCGACGCTCCGACTTCACCAGCCCGGCGCAACAGGCGCTCGGGCCAGCGCTCGCGACAAGCGCGCATGGAGCGGCGCAGGGCGGCACGCCTCAGCTCCCCACGTGGGTTGAGGTTGGCATGTCGCAGCTCAGCGTCGCGGCCGACGGAGCCACCACTTCGTCATCACGTGCTCCGGCGCCATCTGCGCCGGCACCACCATCGACTGCAGCTCCAGTGCCTTCCAGGGAGGGTGCGACTGCGCCGTCGCCCTTTTCCTTTGGGATGCGCAACGCTGCCACCTATGCTTCTTCATCCAGCACCAACTTCACCGAGTACGAGGATCTGCCGGGTCATCACCTCCTCTCGATCCGCAACCTCATCGCATCATCTCCTGATGACTCCTATCCCGAGATGGCGGGCTCGATCGCTGACGACATCAACTTCTTCATGGACAGCTTCACGGTCGAGGAGGCCGAAGACTATTTCGGAGTCCGTGACCCCGACGTCTTCCGCTCGTTCCAGCTTGCAGCGGCTTACTACCTGACCTGCTCCGAGGATTCCAGCGAGAAGGATTACGATCCCACTCGGAAATGCTTCATGGCAGAGCTGGCGGATGGGGCCGTCGAGGAAGCGTCGAGCGACAACGGGAATCGCAGGGAGCATCCACCTACGAACCAGGTGGTGGCACCCGCACCAGCGAATCGGGGGGGGGGGGCAGTACCCCCCCGAACCCCGCTACTTTGTCAAGCTCGGCGTCACGGCAGGCGCAACTGGCACAACTCACGGAGCTCGAGAAGAAGCTCGAAGAGGAGCGTCGGCAGACACGACTGCTGTGTTCTACGCTTGAGCAGGAGCGCGCCGTGCGCGGTGCGCGGGCTCAGGCGGCAGGACGCGTCGCTCAGGAGCAGATTCTGGCCGACGACAATGTTGACAAACTGCTGGAACTGAAAAGGGCCAGCCAAAAACTCATCGCTTCGGCTTACCTGCTTCAAGCCATGCCGGAGCCCTCTACGACCGAGGGACGCAACATGCGTAATGAGGCAAAGATGCTCATCCAGCAAGCTGCAGTCCAGCAAGCTGAGAGCTCTGCATCTCGCATGCGCTCGGCGGCTTCGAAGGACGGAGGAGCAGCGCATCAGGGCCACGAGGCCTCGGTGCACCCTCCCCCGGAAGGAAAAGGCAAAGCGGCCGCAGCTGACGGTACAAGAGCACCCTCGGTGTACGACCGCGTCAAGAGGACTCCTGCGAAGGAGCGCCTCCATGACATGCGCGGGAACGCGGGCGACGGCGATGCCCGCAACATCATCAATAGGAGGATCTACACCCCTCGACGGGGTGGCCGCTTCGATCCCGAGCACGATAGGGGACTGTCACCGGAGCCTCCGGGCACCTGCGTGTTCAGTCGGCAGATTCGCACCGCTCCCTTCCCCCCACGCTTTCGACAGTCCACCACCCTCGTCAAGTACTCGGGCGAGACCAATCCCGCGGTCTGGCTCAACGATTACCGCCTGGCATGCCAGCTGGGTGGCGCGACGGATGACGCCGTGATCATCCGCAACGTTCCCCTTCACGTTGCCGATGCCACACGAACGTGGCTCGAGCACTTGCCCGCGGACCAGATCCTCGACTGGGCCGACCTAGTCAAGATCTTCATGGGCAACTTGTAGGGCACTTACGTGCGCCCTGGGAACTCCTGGGACCTCAAAGTGTGTCGGCAGAAGCCCAACAAGTCCCTGCGCGACTACGTGCGGCCCTTCTCCAAGTAATGCACCGAGCTCCCCAGCGTCACCCATGTCGAGGTCATCAACACCTTCCTTGAAGGCACGACGTGCAGGAACCTAGTGCATGAGCTTGTGCGAAGCCGTCCCGCCAACACTAATGAGCTGTTCGACGCCGCCGCCAACTATGCCGCCGGCGAGGAGGCAGTTGGTGCCATCTTTGACGGCAAGGCGAACAAGCGCAAGGAAGATGCGCCCGCAGAGGCAGCAACAGCAAGACTAAGGCCCCCGCCAAGAGACAAAAGCGGGGGAAGAAAGGAAAGAAGCCAGCCCCACCGAACCAGCGTGGACCGGGACAGGCGGAGGACTCCGACAAGGCCTTCGTCGCTGCCCTGGACCGCAAAGGACCTCGAGGCCCCCCTCGAGGCGGTGGTGGCCGGTTCGACGATATGCTCAAGAAGTCGTGCCCTTACCACAAGGGCTCGGTCAACCACACCCTCGAGCAGTGCGAGATGCTCCGGAAGTACTACAATCGCGTCACGCATCACGACGAGGACAAGAAGAAGGATGCTGGCGACAAAGGTGGAGGCGACGAGTTCCCCCCCGTGGAGAATGCCTTCTTCATCTTCGGAGGGCCGACGACAAACATGACATCTCGGCAGCGCAAGCGTGAGCGCCGGGAAGTCTTCTCCGTCACCAAGGCCACACCATCCTACCTCGACTGGTCAGAGGACACCATTTCCTTCGGCCGCGAGGACCACCCCGACTACGTCCCACACCCGGGACGGTACCCGCTTGTTGTTGATTCCATCATCGGCAACACTCGCTTCTCCAAGGTGCTCATGGATAGAGGCAGCAGCCTCAACATCATGTACGCCCATCCCTTGGAGCTCATGGGGATCAGATTGGACAAACTCCGCCCCAGCAAGTCGCCATTCCTTGGCGTTGCACCGGGGAAGCGAGTCCAACCCCTCGGCCAGATCGACCTACCCATCTGCTTCGGCACGGCAGCCAACTTTCGCAAAGAAGTGCTCACCTTCGAGGTGGTGGGGTTTCGGGGAGCCTACCGCGCCATCCTTGGCCGTCCCTGCTATGTCAAGTTCATGGCTATCCCCAACTACACCTACCTCAAGCTAAAGATGCCGGGTCCGAAGGGTGTCATCACCGTCGGCTCCTCGTTCGAGCACGTCTACGAGTGTGACGTCGAGTGCGTCAAGCACGCGGAGGCTCAAGCGGAGGACGAGGCCCTCACAGCCACCCTCGACAAGATAGCAAGCGAGGCCTTGGACTCCACGCACCGGCACGCAGGCAGCTTCAAACCCGCCGAAGGTATCAAGAAGGTACCCCTCAACCCGAATCTCCCCGACGACAAGGCGCTGCAGGTCAGCGCCACCCTCGACAGCAAATAGGAAGTGGTGCTCGTCGACTTTCTCCGCGCCAATGCATACATCTTTGCGTGGAGCCCCTCGGACATGCCTGGCATACCGAGGGAGGTCGCTGAGCACTCCCTTGGCATCCGACCCAACTCCAAGCTGGTGAAGCAGCGCCTGCGACGTTTCGACGAGCTCAAGCGCCGGGCGATTGGCGAGGAACTGCAGAAACTTCTGGCGGCCGGATTCATCAAGGAGGTATTCCATCCCGAGTGGCTAGCTAATCCTGTATTAGTGAAGAAAAAGAATGGAAGTTGGAGGATGTACGAAGACTACACTAGTTTAAATAAAGCATGTCCGAAGGTTCCCTTTCCTTTGCCGCGTATTGATCAAATCGTTAATTCAACCGCGGGATGCGAACTTTTATCCTTTCTTGATGCTTATTCTGGTTACCACCAAATCAAGATGAAAGAGGCCGACCAACTCGCGACCTCTTTTATCACGCCATTCGGCATGTACTGCTATGTCACGGTGCCTTTTGGCCTCAGAAACGCCGGAGCTACATACCAGCGGTGTATGCTTCACGTATTCGGGGACCATATCGGGCGAAACGTAGAGGCATATGTCGATGACATCGTTGTAAAATCCAGGAAGGCGGACGACTTGGTCGCTGATCTCAGGATCGCGTTCGATTGCCTAAGGGCCAATGGGGTAAAACTCAACCCGGAAAAATGCATTTTCGGGGTGCCTCGAGGCATGCTCTTGGGTTTCATTGTCTCCCAGTGGGGCATCGAGCCCAACCCTGAAAAAGTCGAGGCCATCACACGGATGGGACCGATCCGAGACTTGAAGGGGGTACAGAGGGTCATGGGCAGCCTCGCAGCTCTCAGCCGTTTCATCTCACGCCTCGGCGAAAAAGGCTTGCCTCTGTACCGACTCCTGAGGAAAACTGAGCGCTTTATGTGGACCCCTGAGGATCAAGAAGCCCTCGACAGGCTGAAGACATCGCTCACTCATGCCCCCATTCTCACACCACCCATAGACGGTGAGCCCCTCTACCTATATGTAGCTGCGACGACCCAAGTGGTCAGCGCGGTGATCGTTGTCGGAAGACAAGAGGAGGGCCATGCTCTGCCTGTCCAATGGCCGATGTACTACATCAGCGAAGTGTTGTCCGAAACTAAGACACGCTATCCGCAGATCCAGAAGCTGCAATACGCGGTGGTCTTGGCTCGGCGCAAGCTGTGCCACTACTTCGAGGCCCATCCCGTCACCGTGGTCTCGTCTTTCCCTCTGGGAGAGATATGTAACACCCGAGTGTTAAACTTGGGTTTAACTAGCTAACTAGTGATCCAATTCTCTCAGTTACAAGTTGAGTCACAAATCGACTCAAAACTCGATTTCAAATTCTGGAGCCCGAGGAACCCAGATACTCCGGGTTTGAATCCGGAAATTCTGGATTTACCCGGATACTCCGAATATTCTTTCGGATAGTCTGGACCTGGAAGTTTATATCACGTGTTTTTGGCCTTCTGACTGTTCCCATATGTTAAAACATTGTTCACTTCAGCCTTCTCTCTCCCTCACGAGCCCTCCTTCAGCCCTCTCTCTCCCTCACAAGCTCTCCTTCCTCCCTAAGCCCTAGACCCCAAGATCTTCTAGTTCAAGTTGATTCCAAGGCTAAAGGAACTTCTATCAGTGTGGAGAATCATCCTTTCCATTCATTCCTCCTTGGGGTGGCTTCATTTTCAACTTGAGAAGGTACCCAAGCTAGGGCTAAATGGATTGATCGTTCTAGGATGTTTTAAGCGATTTCTTTTGGGTCAATCATCTTCATATGAATCACTCTACTAGGGTCTAGGAGGGTTTCGATTGTTGTGGGTTGGTTTTGTCTCAATCAAAATTTCAGTTTTTGGGGGCGAAAACTGTGTTAAACCCGGAAACTCCGGGTATGAGCCCGGATACTCCGGATTTGGAACACTCTGGGGAAAGCTCCGGGTATAGGCCCGGAAACTCCGGACTTGGGAGTCCGGATACTTCGGGTATTAATCCGGATACTCCAAAAATTCCGGATGTTCCGGATTGAATTCCGGATATTCCGGGTTTTTTAGAATTTTGGCCGTCGGGTTGTCTCGGGTAGTGGTTCGTGTATACGGTTTAAGCTTGTTTCAAGTTACAAATCATACTGCATGCATTCTCATGTCATATGCATACGTGTAGACGCCGCCGCCGGGCCACAGGAGCAGCGGGGGCAAGTTCAGCAGGAGAATTGTGAGCACCCGGCCCAAGGCCCAGCTGAGCCCAGTGCCGAGCAGCAGCCCGAAGGCAAGCCCCGGTGCACATCCTATTATTTGAAATTATGGTACCTATATATGTATTTATTACTTGTGCATTACGTTCAGGAGTTGATTGGAACCTTAGTTGCATGATCCCTAGATTTTCCTGAGTTATACTAGTATGAATAGGACGATAGAAATGCTATGCTTAATAGTTCTCGATAGAAGTCGAGTGTCTTCTTGCACTCGCGAGGTATAAGATATTTAGAAGTCGAGTAATTACCGGTTACTTGCGAGATATAGGTTATATACTTATCTACAGTACCTGAGTTGTTGAATTTGATATGGAAATATGAGACTGGGCGGGGAATGATGATGATGTATAGGTATGGAAGCAGCACAGGGTTCCTGGGTGTCTTAGCCCCGTCCGAGTCGATTGAGTACCGTACCGTTGTTGGCCCTGCTGATCATGTTTGAATTGTACTAACCGCATACCGGGAGTAGGAGGTAGTCGAAACCAGTAAGCCGAGTACTGCCTTGCTTCGAAAGTACAGGAACCCGCACCCAACTCCTGGGGTAGTCGAGTAGTCGCGGAGAAATGGGGATGCATTGTTTACTTTTGGTGGTCTCACGTTGAGCTCGGCTGACCATATGTCGTTGGGCTGGTTCCTGTAGTTTGAGGCGGGGAGGGGAATGGTTGGCATGTATAGTCCGACGGGGCAACTACGTGCCGTGTTGGTTAGGTCTACCTTGTGTTGACGTTCACTAACGCCCCCGATTTGTATACCGCAAGCGCACGGTTCGTGGTAGCTTTTCCCTTAGAGTATTCCCCCAAGGTTTATCAATCCGTGGATCGACAATGAACTTACTAGGGTTTTCCATCTAATCTAACGGATCTATCCTAACATGAAGCATTAATTGCATATAAAAGGTGAACCTTTGATAAATATGAGTGATGTACGAAGGTTGATCTCATCCATGAACATCGGTAAGGATAAAGGATGACCGAAGGCATGACTAAACCTATCACACGCATTCTAGTTGTAGTTCTAGCTAAACGAGTAAGCTCAACATGCATCTCATCCAAAGCCTCTTTAAATCAAAACCTCCAATCCGATCCCTTGATACCCAACCTACTTAGTGGCAACGGCCTATCACGACGCCACCCCTTTCAACGGGATACCCTGAAGCAAGTCGAACCCCCTTTGGGTAGATCCGGTATGAACTCCTAGCCACCATAGCTACAAGAACACCCCATGCAATCTATCTCGAGAATAGATCTAGGAATAAGCGCACCCAAAGCAAGAACGAAATCGAAAGAGGAGAGACATGATCGCTAAATAGATCGGATGACATGAAGACATTACTCACATAATAGATTCGTTTGGATCGCCACCACCGCGTATACACCATTGACGACTCCAACTAGCTCATGAACTCCACCATGACACAACCACGCAGGGAGGCCATGGCGGCTAGGGATGGCCTAAGCCATCTCCTAAACAACTTCGAAGACTTGTGGCGGCTGTCGTCTCCCTCCGGTCTTGGCCCTAGGTTTTCGTCGAGTTCTGGTTGGATGGATCCCTCGAGTTGAATAAGGTGCGAGCTATTTATAAGCCGAGGAAGCCACCGGTCGAAGGGGAAGGCAAACCGCCTCAGAAAAGGGCTGGGCCGGCCGGCCCCATGGGCCTAGGCCGGCCGGCCTACCCCTTTTCGGGCTCGCCTCGGTCTCATCTTTGGCGTGTAGACTCCTCGCATCTTCTAGAGTTTCTGCCCTTCACGATTGCACCCCTTTGGACGTTGTTATCTTGGAGATATCTTCGAGGAAAGGATAAGATAGGGAATCCTTCCTTAAGTCTTCATTTGCTTTGCTTAATCCCGAAGTATCTTGTTCTCATCTTCGTGGGCTTGGTCCTTTGGGCTCTCTTGGAGGATGGATGTGCATGAATGTGCTTCGAATCAACATGGGCCTTGGTCCTTCCTTTGGGCTTTGGCCTTCGTCTTTCTCCGTATTAGTGCTCGATCACGGGCCTCGTCATTTCATGCTCCAAAATAGGCCAAAAACCTGCAAAAACGAAGTTCCTCCAAAATATATGTGCAAGTGTGAAAATGACCAATAATTAGGCCGGGGTTAGGACGGTTAGTGATTTTGATATTGAATTCATGCCATTATCAAGGATAAACAAGGGATAAAATGGGTACTTAAGGAGCGCCAACATTCCCCCATGCTTAAACCTTGCTCGTCCTCGAGTAAGTCCAGGAGCTTTGCTTATAAAGAAATCAGCGTTGCCCCTCAATGTCCTCTCTGCACTTAGTCATACATAACAAGACATATTGCTCTCTCAAGTATTTAGCATTTAAGTTCATGTTGTGACCGGCTACTTTTTCATTATGGAAGATAGACTAGCAATTAAAGAACAAGCCACAATAATAAATAAATGCAATGCTCTCAAACTTAAGCGAACTTCAAACCTTTACCTTGTTTCATCGTGAAGAGTTTTCAAAAGAATGCATATCAAACATAAGTGAGGTTCTCTTGCAAAAGATCATGGAAATACTCATCTCATCAAGTCGCTCAAGCCTACATTAGATTGTTTTCAACCTATTCTACTCATATATAAAAGTGGAAGGCTTATGTGGAGCTTAGTAGGTAAAAACAATCCTAGCAAAACATTATATCTAAAATATTGTCAAACTAAGAGAGAGATCTAATGGGATTACCGAGACTAGTCAAAAAGGCCATTGGAAAATAATGTTGGAGAGGGGGAAAGATGAAACACACACATTTAGATAGGTGGATAGGTGGACATGTGCAAGTGGCAAATGGATGATCCCGAGACACAAATGAAGTTCTCGTTATCGGATTGCACATGGTTGGAAGATTTGAGTATGGAATAATTCTTCAAAGTAACTTGGAAAATTAATGAAACCAAAAAGAACTAAGGAGCATTTTATTCTTCTCTTTTTTTTTCTTTTCTCCCCTTTTTTTCATTTTTCTTTTTCTTTCTTTCTTTCTTTTTGCTCCTTAGAACTTTTGATAACATAGAATACTTACCCAGCCATCCCCCCATGCTTGAACGAATGCTCGTCCTCGAGTATGAATAGTGGGAGAACCAACTAGCTAGGGTAAGTATCTCAAATTCACCTTCTTCTTCGTAAAACCGCTTGAAGGTGTGTTCCAGGATCAAAACCTTTCCCTCCTGCATACTGTCACTACACGAGGATAATCGGTAACGAACAACAAGAACACGATAGTTGATGTACTCTAGGTAAACCATGCCAGAGCAAAGCAAACCCAAAGCCAAGTCGCGATTCTATTAGGCATCAAAGTATCTCTGGGGAGCCTTGTCTCCCAAAACTTTTCTTTATATGGTGCCCTTGATTCTTTTGATTCCGCCGAAATGATAATCCATACTCAAATTGGGTTGTGGTCAAGGAGGTAATCGCAAAAAGATATTTTTGGTTTAGGGTGGATATCCAGCGAGGTTTGCAAAATTCCCGAAGTGGAAACTCACAATGCATGGATAGATAGGCTAGCAGAAAGAAGGTTACAAAAAAACGGAATGACCAGCTTCTTAGTCTCATACCAAAGAAATCAATCTTAATCCAACTCATCAAAATATAAGTTTGCAATCTAAAGGTTTCATCATGAAAGAATATGCTTCTATAGGCTTTGGTAGGTAGAACTTTGCAAGAGATTCACAAATGTAGATAGTATAGGAATTAAGTTTTCAAATTAAACAACACAAGGTATAAGGTCATCGGTAGACTTAAATCAAAGAGCAACATATAATATGTGGGTTTAGAATTTAGTCATTTAACCTCCACAAATAAAAGAGCCGGTATTTAATCATTTTAATTCCATTTAATTGAGAGCAAATGGTCAAGTCATATACAACATAGCGTAGGTAAAACAAAGCAGCAACTTTCATCATTTTTCCATAAGCATAAGGCATTGCCAAAATGTATCAATGTGGTGAGCGCAAAGTGATGGTGATCCTACACTTATTGAAAACAAAAACAAAACTAGGTTGTCCTCCTAGAAGCCATGTGATAGGTTGAGAGGTATATACAAAGGTTGCATCTATGGTTGAAGGCATATATGTACAAGCATTTAGAAAAAGAGATAGTTGAGGAAGAATTACCGTCCTTCTCGATGCTCGTAATGAAGTGTAGCGCGGCCTCCCCCATACTTAAGCATTGTGCTAAGCATGGAAGAAGAATCATAAGCATCTTGTGGCAACCGTGATTATCTTACTCCATGAGATCTTTCTTCCTTGTCCACGAAATCCTCCCCCATGCTTAGCATGATGCTAGGCGTGGAAGGAGAAGATGGACCATCTTGAAATTCTTGAAGTCCTTCCCTCATGTGTATGAATATCATCTTCAATGTGTCTTCACCTTTGTTGCCTCAATTTCCTTCAACTTCTTCTTGTACTAAGTTATGGTCCCAATCATTGCTTCACGTCGTCGTCGCCACCTTCAATTCCTTATTGTCTCATTGCTGCCGCATCTTCACAAATTTTTTCTTTCAATTTCCAGAACAGAACCTGTACTAAAACATTGCTCTATTGCGAAGTGCACAAATTTTTCTTTCCAACGAGTCCTTATTCGCCCAAAATTGATTCCGAACAAGAGAGTTATGTTCATTTTATCCAAGCGCTGCAATCTGTCCCGACGAATTTCAGAACGTGCAACATCCAATGTTCTTGCCATATCTCCTTGTACGGGTCTTCAAATTCATTGATCTTGAATGCGTTGGAATGAGAATTTGATGGAGCTTCTGAATGTCAACTTTTTGCTTCTTGTACAGCTCTGAACATGTTCTCAAATTGATGAAAACAGCTGCGTCCTTCTCGGGTTTCGACGATGTTGACGATCTTGATTGAAATTCTTTTGGTCTTGAACTCATGGGAGCGCTTCTTCATGCCTGCAAAACATTTTAAACACACACTACCCCCGGGGTGACAGTCGGGAGTAGAAACAAATGCCAACAAACCTACCATTCCTAATATCTCAATTTGTGGCAAAGTTAGCTTAGCGAAACTAGTGAGTGTACATGTGTGCAAGTGTAAATGCAAATGAGAGGAAGGTATATAAACAAAGACAATGTTTATACCTAGTTCTAAACACCATGTTTACAACTAGATTGCCGAATTTCTCCATAGCCACAAAGACTTATTTAACAAAGGTCAAAACACCATGTCTATCCCAAGATCAATAGGCCTTCATAGCACAAGAAAAAAAATAAAGCGCATTGCAAAGCTTATAAACCAACCAAATGCAACCTCATAGCTTGGTAACTAAATGATGATGGTCTTCAATCATGTCTAAACACCATGTTTACACAAGATTGCAAAAAGGAAAATGCTCACGTGAAGCATTAACATGGATATGAAAGCTTTCATCAATAAAGTTGAGACCAAGCTAGCAAAATGAGTGCATGAACAATGGAATGGATGCAAAGTGCAAATGCAAAGTTAGCAAAAACAAGTGTTAGTAAGGTTGAAAGGACCTTTCAATGTTGTTCCGCAACTAGCTTATTCAAAAACAATTGCTAAGAGTGACAAAAAGCCTTCGCGGCATTTCATAAGAAGTGAGGCTTTTGTCAATGAAAAGGTTATTTATCGAAAAAGGATCAAGCAACCGAGCTAACAAGGTTTTAGAAGTAGGTTTATGGGTTTCCTATATTTTTGGCTTAAAACAAAAATTTTGAAGAGAGAGAGTGTTGGGTATAGAAATTCTATCTAAGGTGGTTTCAAAAAAAACTAGAGAGAAATAAAAGTTAGATTTTTTTTGAATGAAAAACATACCCTATGGTTTTAGGATTGCTCTATGAGTGGTTTTCCTAAGGGTTTTAGGATCTCAAAAGCAAGGCTAGTCAATGTTTTTAGGAAAGGTTTTTTTTAAAATGCAACATGCAATGCAATGCAAGGGTGAAACGAACAACATGGTATGCAATGCAACACGGGGTGAGTGAATAAAATGATATGACATGATGAGGTGGTCTAAAACAAAACAAAAAGTTAGCCTAAGTTAACTAGCCACAAGTTTAGAATCAAAGGGTGGTACAATGCTTCATAAATCTCTCTAAAAGGGACACAAAGAAAAAGACTCTAAACACTAATAGGCACACAAAAAGGTCTACAAGTTTCTCAAGATCAAATAACAAAGCGCTCCCTCAATAATATTTAGAATGAACAACATGAAGTTGTGGTTTTTATTAGAGCAATGGTACAATGTTACTTGATATTCCGATTAAAGAGTGCAATGTAGACGGTCATATTAATATATAAAATAAAAGATCGGGTTGCCTCCCGCAAAGCGCTTCATTTAGAGTCATAGAGCTCGACTTTCTTACATACCTTCTCATTGATGCGAAGCCATGGTCCTTCATGCAAGAGGTGAAGGTGTTCCATGCAGCTCTTATTCCACTTCCCATGTTGGACATGATCAATCACGCTTAATGGAAAACTTGACCAATCGTCTCTCACATCATCGTCACCTCCTTCTTTGTTGTCCTTCGTCGCTACCTTTCTTTTCATGAATTTTTTCCTCTCTGTCCAGATTGGGAGTTGCACCAACCAATTGATCCAATGCAAGGTGCACGAAATCTTCTTTCCAACAAGTCTTCATTTACCCAAAATGCATTCCAATTGAGGGAGTTATGCCCATTTTTCCCCGTTACTGCAATCTGCCTCGTGCTGATTTCAGCACGTGCATCTCCGATGTTTGAGACATAGCTCCTCCCGTGGGTTTTCAATTGTATCGATCATGGATGCGTTGAACCGAGAACTTGATGGAGATCCTGAATATTCAACTTTCTTGCATTGCAAATCTCTGGACTTGTGCACAAAATTGATGAGGCTTAGCGACCTCCGTTCTTGAAACTTGAAGATGTTGATTATGGTGTTCAAAATTTTGGGCACGGTTTCCCTCCTCATCATTTGAGTTTCATGTCCTGCATGGTTAGTGAAATTCGGGGCTTCTCCCGACATGTGCTCTTTTAGGGTCATGAGCTTGACCAAGCGCAAAGCAAGATCGAGATTTGCAATTATTTGTAAACATATGCGACATAATCACATCCTCAATTAATTTTCATCAACAAGACATGGTGTAATTAAATGCAGCATGTGTTTCTTGCATAGCGCGGAGCTCATTATTAGGCAAAGGTTCTTTAAGCATGAAATCAACCTTCTCAAGAAACTCTAGTCTATCATCATGAAAAGAACAAGGCATAGAATTTAAACTTTCATTCTGACTATTGGTTCGAGCATGAGATTTTTAATGATTATCGACAAAACCAGTAGAAGCTTGAGAATTCACTGTATACCTTAGCCTCGAAGCTTTTTCATACTCATTGGAGTTGTGGTGCTTTATGCGAGATGTCATCTTGATGCACTCTTCGTGGTCCGTCGTGATTTGCTTCTCACGTCTCCATGTGTTGAATGTTGCGCTCTTGTAATCCGTCGTGGTTTGTTTGCAACATCCTCGTTTGTCGAAGGTCGACCACTTGTGCCTTCATTTGCCAATGTCATTGGGGTTCTTCCTCTGCTCCAAGCTTCTGAATTTTATCATGTATGCTTGATGAAAACATCACCCAAGCTCGCCTTCATTGTTATCATCGTCATCTTCTCTATCTTGTTCTCATCACGTTGCTCCTGCCTCTTCTTCGTGGAATCTCTCCTATACACTTAACAGAACGTATACCAAAATATAGATCTATTGAAAATTTTATGAAATTACCTTTCCAACGAGTGGTCACTCGCTTTAAACGGAGTCCAAACGAGAGAGTTATGACCGTTTTACTTTAGCGCTGCGTGCTGTCCAGAAAATTTCAGAGTGCTCGACTTTTGATGTTTTGGCCATAACTTCTTGTGGGAAACTTCGATTGACTTCATTCTTAATTCGTTGGAATCGGAACTTCGTGGAGCTTTTGAATATCCAAAAATATACTGCAATTTTCTTCTGAGGTCGAGCAGAATATTGATGAGAATAGTATCTTCTTGTGAATTCATCCGAAGATGTCAATGATTTCAATCATGTGGTCTTTGGAGCGTCTTGTCGTGCGTCCTTAGCTTCAAGGTCATCACCATTGATTTACCAGCACATAGTATGGCTTCAATGATGTGTCTTCTCCATGATTCTTGCTTTACCCAAGGTATCGGGATTAGTGGAGGCTCCCGTGCTTTGTGTTGATGATCTGAGCGGTTTTCTTCCTTGATAGCATCACTCGACAAGAAGTATATTGAGCATCCCACTGGAGAAGATAGGTGGTGTCATGATTCTTCTAATCTTGTTGCCTCCAGCTTTGGTCAACTTCAAATCATCATCTTTTGGGCACTCGGCCTTCCAATCATCCTTTGATATCGTCATCACTTTCTCCGTTGTTTGCTGCTGCACCTTTCTTCGTTGAATTGCTCCTTTGTCCAGTGCAGAACATGTACCAAACTCCAAGCTCATTGTGAGGTGTATCAAATCATGTTTCCAGCAAGTGGTCATTTACCCAAATTGGACCTCGGATGAAAAAGTTATGCTTGTTTTACTCCGGCGCTACGCTTCGTCCCGAGAGATTTCAGAACGCGCAGCGTTGAAAGATCTTTCCATAACTCTTCACACCGATCTCCAAAATTAACGATTTTTGATGCGTTGGAAAGAAGACTTGATGGAACTTCATAATAATCTATTATTTCCTCATGGCACATATCTGATCTTGGACGAAAAACTCATCACAACAGCGACACTTCATAGATGATGATGATCCAATCGCACGATTTTCTTTTCGGACATGCTATCTTATCAAGTTCATGGCTATACCCAACTACACCTACCTCAAGCTAAAGATGCCGGGTCCGAAGGGTGTCATCACCGTCGGCTCCTCGTTCGAGCACGTCTACGAGTGTGACGTCGAGTGCGTCGAGCACGCGGAGGCTCAAGCGGAGGACGAGGCCCTCACAGCCACCCTGGACAAGATAGCAAGCGAGGCCTTGGACTCCATGCACCGGCACGCGGGCAGCTTCAAACCCGCCGAAGGTATCAAGAAGGTACCCCTCAACCCGAATCTCCCCGACGACAAGGCGCTGTAGGTCAGCGCCACCCTCGACAGCAAATAGGAAGTGGTGCTCGTCGACTTTCTCCGCGCAAATGCAGACATCTTTGCGTGGAGCCCCTCGGACATGCCTGGCATACCGAGGGAGGTCGCTGAGCACTCCCTTGGCATCCGACCCAACTCCAAGCCGGTGAAGCAGCGCCTGCGACGCTTCGACGAGCTCAAGCGCCGGGCGATTGGCGAGGAACTGCAGAAACTTCTGGCGGCCGGATTCATCAAGGAGGTATTCCATCCCGAGTGACTAGCTAATCCTGTATTAGTGAAGAAAAAGAATGGAAGTTGGAGGATGTATGTAGACTACACTAGTTTAAATAAGGGTAAGCATGTCCGAAGGTTCCCTTTCCATTGCCGCGTATTGATCAAATCGTTAATTCAACCGCGGGATGCGAACTTTTATCCTTTCTTGATGCTTATTCTGGTTACCACCAAATCAAGATGAAAGAGGCCGACCAGCTTGCGACCTCTTTTATCACGCCATTCGGCATGTACTGCTATGTCACGGTGCCTTTTGGCCTCAGAAACGCCGGAGCTACATACCAGCGGTGTATGCTTCACGTATTCGGGGACCATATCGGGCGAAACGTAGAGGCATATGTCGATGACATCGTTGTAAAATCCAGGAAGGCGGACGACTTGGTCGCTGATCTCAGGATCGCGTTCGATTGCCTAAGGGCCAATGGGGTAAAACTCAACCCGGAAAAATGCGTTTTCGGGGTGCCTCGAGGCATGCTCTTGGGTTTCATTGTCTCCCAATGGGGCATCGAGCCCAACCTTGAAAAAGTCGAGGCCATCACACGGATGGGACCGATCCGAGACTTGAAGGGGGTACAGAGGGTCATGGGCAGCCTCGCAGCTCTCAGCCGTTTCATCTCACGCCTCGGCGAAAAAGGCTTGCCTCTGTACCGACTCCTGAGGAAAACTGAGCGCTTTATGTGGACCCCTGAGGATCAAGAAGCCCTCGACAGGCTGAAGACATCGCTCACTCATGCCCCCATTCTCACACCACCCATAGACGGTGAGCCCCTCTACCTATATGTAGCTGCGACGACCCAAGTGGTCAGCGCGGTGATCGTTGTCGGAAGACAAGAGGAGGGCCATGCTCTGCCTGTCCAATGGCCGATGTACTACATCAGCAAAGTGTTGTCCGAAACTAAGACACGCTATCCGCAGATCCAGAAGCTGCTATACGCGGTGGTCTTGGCTCGGCGCAAGCTGCGCCACTACTTCGAGGCCCATGCCGTCACCGTGGTCTCGTCTTTCCCTCTGGGAGAGATATGTAACACCCGAGTGTTAAACTTGGGTTTAACTAGCTAACTAGTGATCCAATTCTCTCAGTTACAAGTTGAGTCACAAATCGACTCAAAACTCGATTTCAAATTCTGGAGCCCGAGGAACCCAGATACTCCGGGTTTGAATCCGGAAATTCTGGATTTACCCGGATACTCCGAATATTCTTTCGGATAGTCCGGACCTGGAAGTTTATATCACGTGTTTTTGGCCTTCTGACTGTTCCCATATGTTAAAACATTGTTCACTTCAGCCTTCTCTCTCCCTCACGAGCCCTCCTTCAGCCCTCTCTCTCCCTCACAAGCTCTCCTTCCTCCCTAAGCCCTAGACCCCAAGATCTTCCAGTTCAAGTTGATTCCAAGGCTAAAGGAACTTCTATCAGTGTGGAGAATCATCCTTTCCATTCATTCCTCCTTGGGGTGGCTTCATTTTCAACTTGAGAAGGTACCCAAGCTAGGGCTAAATGGATTGATCGTTCTAGGATGTTTTAAGCGATTTCTTTTGGGTCAATCATCTTCATATGAATCACTCTACTAGGGTCTAGGAGGGTTTCGATTGTTGTGGGTTGGTTTTGTCTCAATCAAAATTTCAGTTTTTGGGGGCGAAAACTGTGTTAAACCCGGAAACTCCGAGTATGAGCCCGGATACTCCGGATTTGGAACACTCTGGGGAAAGCTCCGGGTATAGGCCCGGAAACTCCGGACTTGGGAGTCCAGATACTTCGGGTATTAATCCGGATGCTCCGAAAATTCCGGATGTTCCGGATTGAATTCCGGATATTCCGGGTTTTTTAGAATTTTGGCCGTCGGGTTGTCTCGGGTAGTGGTTCGTGTATACGGTTTAGGCTTGTTTCAAGTTACAAATCATACTGCATGCATTCTCATGTCATATGCATACGTGTAGACGCCGCCGCCGGGCCACAGGAGCAGCGGGGGCAAGTTCAGCAGGAGAATTGTGAGCACCCGGCCCAAGGCCCAGCTGAGCCCAATGCCGAGCAGCAGCCCGAAGGCAAGCCCCGGTGCACATCCTATTATTTGAAATTATGGTACCTATATATGTATTTATTACTTATGCATTACGTTCAGGAGTTGATTGGAACCTTAGTTGCATGATCCCTAGATTTTCCTGAGTTATACTAGTATGAATAGGACGATAGAAATGCTATGCTTAATAGTTCTCGATAGAAGTCGAGTGTCTTCTTGCACTCGCGAGGTATAAGATATTTAGAAGTCGAGTAATTACCGGTTACTCGCGAGATATAGGTTATATACTTTTCTACAGTACCTGAGTTGTTGAATTTGATATGGAAATATGAGACTGGGCAGGGAATGATGATGATGTAAAGGTATGGAAGCAGCACAGGGTTCCTGGGTGTCTTAGCCCCGTCCGAGTCGATTGAGTACCGTACCGTTGTTGGCCCTGCTGATCATGTTTGAATTGTACTAATCGCATACTGGGAGTAGGAGGTAGTCTAAACCGGTAAGCCGAGTACTACCTTGCTTCGAAAGTACAGGAACCCGCACCCAACTCCTGGGGTAGTCGAGTAGTCGCGGAGAAATGGGGATGCATTGTTTACTTTTGGTGGTCTCACGTTGAGCTCGGCTGACCATATGTCGTTGGGCTGGTTCCTGTAGTTTGAGGCGGGGAGGGGAATGGTTGGCATGTATAGTCCGACGGGGCAACTACGTGCCGTGTTGGTTAGGTCTACCTTGTGTTGACGTTCACTAACGCCCCCCGATTTGTATACCGCAAGCGCACGGTTCGTGGTAGCTTTTCCCTTAGAGTATTCCCCCAAGGTTTATCAATCCGTGGATCGACAATGAACTTACTAGGATTTTCCATCTAATCTAACGGATCTACCTAACATGAAGCATTAATTGCATATAAAAGGTGAACCTTTGATAAATATGAGTGATGTACGAAGGTTGATCTCATCCATGAACATCGGTAAGGATAAAGCATGACCGAAGGCATGACTAAACCTATCACACGCATTCTAGTTGTAGTTCTAGCTAAACGAGTAAGCTCAACATGCATCTCATCCAAAGCCTCTTTAAATCAAGTTGTGGTGGCATGAATCGAATTTTCCCTTAAATCAAAACCTCCAATCCGATCCCTCGATACCCAACCTACTTAGTGGCAACGGCCTGTCACGATGCCACCCCTTTCAACGGGATACCCTAAAGCAAGTCGAACCCCCTTTGGGTAGATCCGGTATGAACTCCTAGCCACCATAGCTACAAGAACACCCCATGCAATCTATCTCGAGAATAGATCTAGGAATAAGCGCACCCAAAGCAAGAACGAAATCGAAAGAGGAGAGACATGATCGCTAAATAGATCGGATGACATGAAGACATTACTCACATAATAGATTCGTTTGGATCGCCACCACCGCGTATACACCATTGACGACTTCAACTAGCTCATGAACTCCACCATGACACAACCACGCAGGGAGGCCATGGCAGCTAGGGATGGCCTAAGCCATCTCCTAAACAACTTCGAAGACTTGAGGCGGCCGTCGTCTCCCTCCAGTTGGCCCTAGGTTTTCGTCGAGTTCTGGTTGGATGGATCCCTCGAGTTGAATAAGGTGCGAGCTATTTATAAGCCGAGGAAGCCACCGGTCGAAGGGGAAGGCAAACCGCCTCAGAAAAGGGCTTTTAGGTTCAAGTGATGACAAAGAGAAGATAGACGTAGCTAGGCCCGAAGGGCCGCCCCTCGCGGGTCTCAGGGCAGCGCCCTGAAACCTCTTCGGTCCAAGGGACAAAGAATTGAAGAGACTGTGAAGAAACCAAGTCAAAGAAATCAAGATAGAGATATTTTAGTATCACCGGTTGAACCGACGCTGAGAAAATCACATACGTTAGTGCATTGACTTGGAGCACACCAGGAATTTTGGTTTCACCGGTTGAACCGACGTTAGGGAAGTTGAATACGTCGGTGCAATGGACCCAGAAGCTGAGGGAAGGTCTATACACCGGATGAACCGACGATTGGGTCTTGGTGAACGTCGGTGCAGTTGTCTAGAGGGTTGGTTTTTTAGAGTTCACATGACAACTACACTCACCGGTTAAACCGACGCAGCATCGGTTGATTGCCCGTACAAGTAACGGCTAGTTTTTGAGGCGGGCAGTTTAGTATCACCGGTTGAACCGACGATGGCTATTGGAGGTGCGTTGGATTAACCGGCGTTAAGTATTTTTCTGGCAGCTTTTCTCCAATGGTTATATTTGCTTGTGCTACCTATATATACCCCCAAGGCTGGGTCATTTGTGTGTGCTGGAGTTGCTGAAGCCTGCTACACTTGAAGAACACCTCCAACCACCTTAGAGCTTCATTGTACATCATATAGGCTTAAGCACACTTGTGAGAGTGCTTAGTGCTTGATTAGGTTTAGTTCTTGAGAGAACTAGCTTGAGTGAAAGTCTTGCTGCGGCAAGCATCTTGTGTACTCGTCGTGTGACCCTCTGACTTGGTGTGGAGAGGCAATGACACTTTGTGCGGGGAAGGAGACCCCTCTTGGTGAGAAGCTCCGATAGTGAAGACGGTGCCGTGGGTGACGCTTCGAGAGAGACGGTGGCGGTGGCCTTGTCTTGGTGACTTGGGGTCACTTAGCCTTTGCTTACCGGGAGCCTTGGTGGCGAACGCAAGACGGTGATCAAGCGGAGAGACTCGGCATCACACTTGTTCGTGTTGGACAAGTGGCCGTGGACGTGGGGAGGGACTTGGTGTCCTAACCAAACCACGTTAAATCGTGTGTCTTGGTGTCTTCATGGGAGTTTGCATATTCTCTCCCTTACCTCTTTACTTACCGTATTATGTTTTCACATTTACTCTATCTTGCGTGCCTGTACTTTCCTAGTTAGTTTGATTAGGGTTGGCTATAGGTTGCAAGTATTTTAGGGGTAAGTAGAGAGTAGCATAGATAAACCTTAGTCATAACTAGCATGTGTAGGACGTGTTAGGTTTATCTCATGCAAATAGATTGAGCCCTAGGATAGAAAGCGATTAGCGACCCTATTCACCCCTTTCCCTCTAGGGTCGGACACCCCGGTGATCCTTACAGTTCGACCGGACGTGGATGGGTGGAACGTTGAGGACTCAGGCGCGTAGGTTTGGAGAGTATGGAATTGCACACTCGTGGGCTGAGTGTGTAATTCATTTCCGTTCTTATATATTGTAGTGGCAGATTCCATGTTTATCAAACTAAACTTTGTATAAATAGCAGACACACTTGTATATTATTATGTATTTCAAACTCGGTTTGCAATTTAAATGTTTCTTAGCATGTGGTGTTTGTATTTTTAAGTATGGTGTGGTGCTTGTACCATCTGTGCTCACCTTCATGTGAGACTACCGGTGTTGTTTCGATCGGGCCGTGGGTTGAGAAAGGATCGCCAAATTAAGCCGTTAAGCTAATGCGCCCGATGTGTTCAAATGACGGCCATTACGCTTAATTAGAGTTTTAATTTGGCAGTTCTGTCACAAGATAGTCCGCAATAGAGAAGCCAAGGGTAGAATTGCCAAGTGGTCCGTGGAGCTGAATGGAGAAACTCTCACCTACGCGCCTCACAAGGCGATCAAGTCCTAAATCTTGGCCGACTTCGTCGCTGAGTGGACAGACACTCAGCTGCCCCCACCACAAATCCAAGCTGAATGCTGGACTATGTACTTCGACGGGTCGGTGATGAAAACCGGCGCCGGCGCCGGCCTCCTCTTCATCTCACCCCTCGGAGAGCACATGCGCTATGTAATTCGCCTACACTTCCCTGCATCCAACAACATGGCAGAGTATGAGGCCCTCCTCAGTGGCCTCCGCATTGCCATCGAGCTCGGCGTCAAGCGCCTTGACGTACGCGGTGACTCTCAGCTCGTCATCGACCAAGTAATGAAGGAGTCTACCTGTCATCACCCGAAGATGAGGGCATACTGCAACGCAGTACGCCGCCTCGAAGACAAGTTTGACGGCATAGAACTCAACCACGTCCCGTGCAAGTACAACGAGGATGCCGACGAGTTAGCCAGGATCGTGTCAGGGCGGACTACTGTCCCCCCAAACATCTTTGCTCGCGACATCGCCAAGCCCTCCGTCGATTTCAAGGATCCGGTGGAACCGGGCCCCTCGAACGCCGAGCCCCCCGACGGGAACCCCTCAGCGGATGAGGCCGAGCCCACGGGCACTGACTTCGAGACCTCCTCCATGGATGAGGCCGAAGCGATGGAGATCGACGAATCCCAACCCCCATGAGATTGGCGCACCCAGTACCTTGACTGGATAATTCGAGGGGTCCTACCCTCGGATCGCGCTAAGGCACGGCGCAACGCTAGGCGGGCCAAGTCCTTCGTCCTAATCGATGACGAGCTGTACAAGCGCAGTCCCTCGGGCGTCTTGCAACGCTGCATCTGTGACACCCTAGGTGTCTGCACAATAGAATTGCATTTATTGTATGCATCGTGTGCTCATTTTACTTGTTCAAGGATCTTCTTGCAAAATTATAAGATCAAATGTGTAATTATGATTTAATGTAAGGTCCTTTCTATAACTTAATTTGAATAGGATGGGTGAATATTGATTTTGTGGAGGGTTTATTTGAAAAATTCAATGTAATCATTACATGGCAGCAAAATTTACATTTCAGCCTAGATTTGATGTGAAATTGCCTTGGAAAAGACAAAAGTCCATTAAATTCATTATCCTTCCTATGTTTTCAAAATAACTCTCTAACCTTTGGTCAAATCAATTTTTGCACAACATCAAAGTTGTAGATCTTGGAAAATTGAACAACTTTCATGTTGTCCACTTTTTCATTTGAGCCCTAGTTTAAAAGTTATTGTTGTTTTACAGTGGGGTCCCTAGAATTTTCTGATTTCACAAACTAGTCCACTTTCTCATTCCTCCTGCCTGCCTCTCTATTTTGCTCTGTCGCCGGCGTTGCAGCGCTGCCCGCCGCTGTGGAACGGCCAGGAAGCCACCTCCTGCTTGCTGAGCTTCTCCACGCGTCGCACTTGACCTCTCCACCGCCCTCTACCCTTGCGCTGGAGCCTCCTCGCTCCGCCACGCGCCCAAAAGGCCACCGCCGGCCGCCACATCCTCGTCGCCGTGGACAGCTCAAGCTAGAGCCCGGCTTTCCTATCTCTCGCGCGCACCAGCACTACAAGAAGCCCCGCAACCCGTTCCCCTAGCTCTTTCGCCACTTCCTCAACCGCAGACCCCAGAACGCCGCCACCGTCCACCGCACGCCGGCGAGCACAGGCTCACCGTCGACCCGCCTCTCCGCAGCCCCTCCGCCCGCCCTGACCCCTCCATCAGCTCCACCTCCTCCTCGCCCAGAACCCGTAGGAGCAACCTCGCCGCCGATGACCTACACCGAACCGCCGCCCTTCACGTCGACACCCACTTTCTCGACCACCCCGGCTTCGATTCCGAGCACCAGAAGGTGCGCATCGACGTCCTTTAGCGTTTCCCCTATCTATCCCTTGCCGCCGGTGCTCGCCGTCGCCGGGATCGGCGGTCAAACCACCCGCCCCTTCTCTGACCACGGCCAGGGACCTCTCTGCTAGAATTCAAAGAACCCTAGGGGGTTATCTGCATAGCCCGAGACTCATGTGAATAGTGTCAGCAGGGACCTCTTTGTTATTTTGGCTGTAAACTTTGAAATTCTATAGAAATTTGTAGAAAAATCAGAAAAATGCTAACCTTGATGTTTTGGAATCCTTGAGAGTAGCTCTATGCATTAGAATCATAATATGTTGGGTGTTAGTTGAGAGTTTTTGCCGTAAAAATAGATTTGTGTTACTAGTGCTTGAATGCTAGTTGTTTTTATCTTTTTCTTAACTGATGATTGAAACAATGTCTTGCTATAAAATTTTTATGATGAAATTTTCATGTGACTCTAGTGTTTCTATAAAAATTTCGTGGTCATTCCTTCTGTTTAGCTATTTCTTTGATTTAATGCTTGTTAAGTGAGCTTTAATCATGATAAATTGTTACCCTGCTTACAAAATTCTGATAATTTTTTTGTAACTCTACTTTGGTAATATATCCATGTCTGTAAAATTTAGGATCCAGAATCAGTATGGAACTACCTTTACTAATTAGTTTTATCATATGTAGTTTATTTTTGTCTAATTTATTACTTCAATTTTATGCCAAGATAAATTATGAAAAATTTATGTGGTGTTCATAAGCACACGAAGTATGTTCTGAAAATTTTTGAGCTTCATAAGTATTTTAGTTTGTTCTGAAGAATTCAAACTTTTTCTAGGAGTTGTCTGAATAAATGAATTGTTCTGAATAAATGGCTGTATGATTTGGTATGAAATTTGCAGGATAGATTACTGTATTTACCTTCTGTTTGATGTAATTTTTGATGAATTTACAACTGAATGTGTGCTGAGTTAGGTATTTATTAGCAAACCATGAATTGCAAGCTATAGGAATCACCTAGAACTTGTTCATGAAGTTAGTGAGCTTCTTTTGTGCTGTTGATCATGATGCCTTGTGTAGTTAGAAATGTTAGTTATCTACTCTATAAATGATTGCCCATATAATAAGTTGTGTTGCTATTTGTAGACTACAACTTTATCTTGAAATATATGTGGTTGTGGTAATATTGTTCTTGCATTACATATAGATACGACTGTTCTAGCGGATGGGACATACGAGTTGATCCTGGAGTCCGAAGGAGGTGATCACGAAGCCCAAGTGAACGACGCCGTACTGACTGAAGACCCGGACCAAAGTCTGGAAGAGCCCAAGGTTGTCTTAGCTAGCGACTACCAAGAAGGCAAGCCCCCGAACATAACCTATATTTCAAATTCTTACAATTTATCGTTATTACTTACTTGTGCATTTACAGTTCTTAGGATTTGAATTGAAACCCTAGATGCATGATCCTAGGAACCTATGTATTGAACACTAGACCTGAGTTCGAATAATTGCTAAGCTTATATGACCGGTAAAAGTCGAGTGATTGCCTGTCACTCGCGAGCTCTATAGGAATTGCTTGTTTACTTTCTGCTATCAATATAAGGACGATGGACGGGGTTGTGTTCGATATCATGACCTTGTGTGAGACCCCATCTGTGTTGATGAACTTGCTAAGGTCGCGGTGTGTGGTAGTGCTGGTTAAGTTTCTGAACGTACTGGCCACATGGCGTAAATATGGTACGCGGTAAGCCTAGTAGCCGATTGGACCGGGGAGTGGATATACCTATCACTCTCTCTTTAGAGATAGGTTTTTATATGTTATTGTTGATCAACACCGCGGCTACAAGGGATGAGATTGGCGCCCTGTAGTCGGGGAGAGTGACCCTATCCACAAGCCGGAAAGAAAGGTAAACGGTTGTTTGGGAACGACCCGACAGTGTTCCAAACGTGTGTGCTAGGTCTGCCTGGCCAGGTTAACAAATTCGATTCGAATCGTCCGCTTCTCACGGTTTGGGACTGCTTGATCTCTTTGCCACACAGTGTAATAAGAGAAACATTATTATGATCAATCTTGATGTTTGCTTAAAGGTCTACCATGGTTGAATAGTAGTTTCTTACATAGAATGGTTAATCAACTAGAATCTTGGAAGCTAAAATTTGAAAGTAAGGACCTACTCTTTATTGCTTTTCAGCAAAAGGAAAACCAGAGCCTCACAGAACCCTGCATAGTCTAGTTAGGTGGGCTATGTATACCCATTGACGGTTAAGTCTTGCTGAGTATTGGAATACTCAGCCTTGCTGTTGAAACCCTTTTTCAGGTATGAGTTTTGAGGACTAGATCGCTAGTTTGTCTGGGCCCTGCTCTTTGCCTCCTGGCTGGTCCATAGAATGGGATCCGTCTTCGGCCGGCAATGACCTCGATGAGTGATACCTTTGTTGACGCTCCTTAGCGCCCCAATTTATATACCGCAAGCGCACAGATCGTGGTAGCTTTTCCCTTAGAGTATTCCCCCAAGGTTTATCAATCCGTGGATCGACAATGAACTTACTAGGGTTTTCCATCTAATCTAACGGATCTATCCTAACATGAAGCGTTGATTGCATATAAAGGGTAAACCTTTGATAGATATGAGTGATGTATAAAGGTTGATCTCATCCATGAACATCAGTGAGGATAAAGCATGACCGAAGGCATGACTAAACCGATCGCTCGCATTCTAGTTGTAGTTCTAGCTAAACGAGTAAGCACAACATGCATCTCATCCAAAGCCTCTTTAAACCAAAACCTCCAATCCAACCCCTCGGGAACCCCCCTACTCAGGCCACGCACTGTCACGACACTCCCTTTGGGACTAAGCCCCCAGAAGCACGCTAGTGTCGAACCTCCCTGGGTAGATCCGGTATGAACTCCTAGCCACCATAGCTACAAGAACACCCCATGCAATCTATCTCGAGAATAGATCTAGGAATAAGCACACCCAAGGCAAGAACGAAATCAAAGAGGAGAGACATGATCGCTAAATAGATCGGATGACATGAAGACATTACTCACATAATAGATTCGTTTGGATCGTCACCACCGCGTATACACCATTGACGACTCCAACTAGCTCATGAACTCCACCAATACACAACCACGCAGGAAGGCCATGGCGGCTAGGGGTGGCCTAAGCCATCTCCTAGACAACTTCGAAGACTTGCAGCGGCCGTCGTCTCCCTCCGGTCTTAGCCCTAGGTTTTCGTCGAGTTCTGGGTGGATGGATGCTGCGAGTTGAATAAGGTGCAAGCTATTTATAAGCCGAGGAAGCCACCGGTCGAAGGGGAGGCCGAACTGCCTCGGAAACGGGCTAGGCCGGCCGGCCCCATGGGCCTAGGCCGGCCGGCCTACCCTCTTTCGGGCTCGCCTTGATCTCATCTTTCGCGTGTAGACTCCTCGCATATTCTAGAGTTTATGTCCTTCACGATTGCACCCCTTTGGACGTCATTATCTTGGAGATATCTTCGAGGAAAGGATAGGACAGGGAATCCTTCTTTAAATCTTCATTTGCTTTGCTTAATCCCGAAGTATCTTGATCTCATCTTCGTGGGCTTGATCCTATGGGCTCTCTTGGAGGATGGATGTGCATGAATGAGCTTCGAATCAACATGGGCTTTGGTCCTCCCTTTGGGCTTTGGGCTTCGTCTTTCCCCGTGTCAGCGCTCGATCACGGGACTCGTCATTTCATGCTCCAAAATAGGCCAAAAATCTGCAAAAATGAAGT
This sequence comes from Panicum virgatum, assembly GCF_016808335.1. Taxonomy (NCBI): domain Eukaryota; kingdom Viridiplantae; phylum Streptophyta; class Magnoliopsida; order Poales; family Poaceae; genus Panicum; species Panicum virgatum. Next base: position 74,589,309 of record NC_053153.1, read on the forward strand.
TCCTCCAAAATATATGTGCAAGTGTGAAAATGACCAATAATTAGGCCGGGTTTAGGACGGTTAGTGATTTTGATATTAAATTCATGCCATTATCAAGGATAAACAAGGGATAAAAGGGGTACTTAAGGAGCGCCAACACTTGCTTGGGCTAGCTTGGTATGCTTTGCGACGTGTTGTAGCCGTTGTGTTTTGTTTCCGCTGTCTTAAACTCTGAACATGAAACTTATGGCTTGTATAACTGTTTTACTAAGTTTAGTTCTGTAATAATGCTTCGAACTGGTTTGTAATAACTACTGTACTTGTGTTGTAAAATATGTGGTTGTAATATCTCTGGACTCGCCTTCGTGTGGGGTATGCTTGTTCGATCCGAGAACCGGTGGTTGTATCGGGACGTTACCCGATAGACCAAGAATTATTCCATTTGAAGTGCGTTTATGTCGGTGTTGCCTTTATGGTGATGGCCAGCGCACTTGAGCTGGGATAATTCAGGTGGTTCTGCCACGGCATCCCGATCCCAGAGGGCAAGGAACTGATCCGTGACATCTACGCTGGCATCTGCGGTCACCACGCCGCGCCGCGCACCCTCGTGGGTAATGCGTTTCGTCAAGGCTTTTACTGGCCCACCGCGGTCGCCGACGCCACTGACATTGTGCGGACCTGCGAGGGTTGCCAGTTCTACGCCCGAAAGACGCACCTCCCGGCCCACGCTCTGCAGACCATCCCCATCATGTGGTTGTTTGCCGTGTGGGGGCTGGACCTCGTCGGCCCGTTGCAGAAGGCCCCCGGGGGCTTCACCCACTTGTTGGTGGCAATTGACAAGTTCTCCAAGTGGATCGAGGCCCGACCCGTTGGCAAGATCAAGTCTGAGTAAGCTGTTCTATTCTTCACTGATATTGTCTTCAGGTTTGGGGTCCCGAATTCAATCATCACCGACAACAGCACCCAGTTCACGGGTAAGAAATTCTTGGCATTCTGCGACAGCTACCACATACGTGTGGACTGGTCGGCTGTGGCACACCCACAGACGAATGGGCAAGTGGAGCGTGCCAATGGCATGATCCTCCAAGGCCTCAAGCCAAGGATCTTCAACAAGCTGAACAAGTTTGGCTGGAGGTGGCTCACAGAGCTGCCCTCAGTTATCTGGAGCCTGAGGACGACCCCAAGCAGAGCCACGGGCTTTACCCCGTTCTTCCTCGTCTATGGCGCCGAGGCCATGCTCCCCACGGACTTGGAGTATGGGTCACCAAGACTCAAGGCCTATCAAGAGCGGCAGAACCAGCAAGCCCGCGAGGACTCGCTGGACCAAGTGGACGAGGCTCGAGACGTGGCACTCCTACACTCTGCACATTATCAGCAGTCCCTGCTAAGATACCAAGCGCAGAGAGTTCGACGCTGAGACCTCAACAAGGGTGACCTGGTGCTGAGGCTTCGACAGGACAACAGGGGACGCCACAAGCTTTCACCACCATGGGAAGGCACATATATCATCGCAGAGGTGCTCAAGCCCGGCACGTACAAGTTGGCGAACAAAAATGGCGAAGTCTTCGCTAACGCTTGGAACATACAACAGCTACGTCGCTTCTATCCCTAGAATTCCAAGCTATTTGTACATCATTTGTACTCGTATTTACGATTTCCTGAAACAATAAAGGAGTATGCTTTACTTGTTTATTTTTTGGAAACTTTCTGGACCCTTGGCGGCTCGGATACGCACAAACACTGAGGTACGCCTGGCTTTACCCTCGGCAAAGCCAAGCCTCCCTCGGGGGCTACTACGGGGGAAACCCCCGAACGTCCCCAAAAATCGCCAACGTTTTTTTCGAAAAATTTCTGTGTCTAAGTTTCCTGTATACTTAGAAAGCTAAACGCAAGGTGCAAATGACTAAGGAATGGGATCAGCCGAGCCGCGGGACTACCTACGCCTTCAGGATACGGCATCCCCACTCACCTCCCTATGCCTAAGTCATTTGTGAACGCAAACTTCCTCGCTGAAAACTATCTAAGACGCATACGAGAACACGGAAGTTAAGTAGGAAAAAGCGAAGGCTCGAACGCACAAGGCCTCGATGGGCCACACCGTCGATATACGATAACAAATTACTTAATCCAGACATACAATTATGACAAAGTACTAACTCAT